>NW_027120714.1:1200000-1800000 GCF_030686945.1 Centruroides vittatus | reverse complement strand
AAAATAGATAGGTGTTGAGTGCATCTTTCTCTACGTGTGTGCTTCTTAGTTATGATCTACCTAGTCAAGGGGTGAGCGGGGCACAGCTTCACCCCCTTCTGGGGTTTTTCCTCCAGTAGAGTCTCTTGTAAACAATTATTGTTTCCTAAAGATTGAGGCTACTGCTGTGGTAGACCCAATGCAGTGACTCATAACCTTTACGTCGCCCTCACCCTTTGAATTTATAAAATGTTTTCGTTCCCCCTCATTCGTTAAGTATTTAAGGGGTCATTCCACTTCCTCACGTGTACAGCAGCGATTGAGAAAGACTCTAAAATACTTCCAAAATTTAGGGTTTTAGGGGTGTAGTAAACTAAATGATGAGTTTTTGTGAAGGGATGTTTCATTATAAAAATTCGCCAACTTCTCGAAATCTCGCAAACTCCAGTCTATTAAGGTATTTAACTCTACGATCACGAACTACTGGTTGGGAAATTCGAGTTATTACTCAACTAAATGTATTATTTTTTATATGAGAAATGATTATATTTTTTTAGATTACGAGCAATTCTATCAGCGATCCCAGTATTGTTGGTAAAGAAATAAAAACAATAAATGCTCTTGTAAAAGTTAGTGAAAAGGAGCGAAAGGTATAGATACTTCGATTGAAAGTGTCACGTTATGACGATTTCTAAAGTGGCAATGCAGAGAAAAATGCGCTTTTAGTCAATCGCAATAAATGGCTGACAGTTGTACAATTGTTCAGTTGTTACGCTCCTTTTTTCCCTCTTCCTTTTCCTTTCTCTTTATTTTATCCGTTATTTATAGAAAAGATATGAAATAAATATTGTTAGATGATCTAAGTTGTATTGTTTTTACAGTGGGTGGAAGAGAGCTTTACGAATTTCGAGTTGGGTATCAACTGGCGGTCGTACGTGGTGTGCGACGTGGCATACAACGATGTCAACAATTGGTTGTGGACCCCATTCATCGAAAGAGGAGTGGCCAATCGCATGTACATCGAAGTCAAGTTTAGTATGAGGGATTGCAACCTGTTCCCCGGCATGGCACTGTCCTGCAAAGAGACGTTCACTCTACTATATTACGAGTTCGACGCTGCCACCAAGGAGCCACCCCCCTGGGAGCCCGAATCTTACAAACTGATCGGCAGGATCGCCGCAGACGAAGGAAGATTTACTTCCAACGCGGAAGTCATCATCAACACCGAAATAAGAAGCGTGCCAGTTACCAAGAAAGGGGTGTATTTTGCATTCAGAGACCAAGGTGCCTGTCTGTCTCTCATTGCCATCAAGGTTTACTACATCACGTGCCCCGAGATTTCCAACAGTTTCGCGTATTTTCCCGAGACTCCGACAGGGAAGGAGGTGACAGCGATAGTAACAGTGGAAGGACAGTGTGTGGCAAATGCCGTAGTGGTCGAGACTCCAAGATTACTGTGTAAAGGAGACGGAAATTGGACTTTACCATCGGGTGGTTGCAGTTGTATGGCTGGATATGAACCATTGGGCGAAATCTGCGAAGGTATGTCCCCTTATCAGTAATTGTAGTGAAGAATTAATTTAAAATTTTAGTCGGTTGAATAACATAATCGTCAAATATTACTTCTGTCGAAATATTGATAGATTGGTTCCCTCTAAGCCAACTATTTGTCCAATAAGAAGATTACTCGGTTTGTATGTTTGGTTTAGAAGTTTCTCTCTCTCCCGTCATCCTTTCAGCCTTAAGGCATTCTGTCGGACTGAATGTCATTAAGAAGTAATTCCCCGGTAAATATAAGTGAGATGCTTAATTAATTCGTTTTAATTCGGTAAAACTTTCTTGGTTATTTACACAACAGAAATTGGACTTGCACAACTGCGCTTAGTTAGAAAGCAAACAAACGTGTAACTTTGTGTATTTTTCAGCTAACCTTTGTTATAACTTCCTTCCCTTCTCCTTTTTTTATATATACAAAAATCGCAAACTTGTATTATCATACTTAAAAAAAAAAAATTGAAAGAAGCAAAGATCCAGTTACAGCAGGAGGGTATCGATCGATGGATATTTTGGTCCGTTTCTTCTAATCCATTCACATATTACGAATTTAATGTTTATAATTGACATTTTGTTGGCTATTTGTAGCCGTTTTGTCGAAGCATTTCTGTTAGTGCCATTGAGAATTTCATGCAGAACCACTACCTTTTTTCCTTCAGCTTCCACACAAATATGGAAGCTGCAAGAAAAAAATAAGAGCTTTAAAATCGTGTAGAGTACGTTGCACATCAAAGACTAGCTGCACGGGTACTGATGAGAATAAAACCCAACAGGAGAATATGGGTTTCGTCCGCTTGACTCGTCAAAGCAATCACGAATGGCGTGACAATACGGCTCTTGTCTGAATAAAAAGGGAAAGCAACAAGAAGGAAAAAAAAGAGCATCAAAAAATCAAGATACGATTGTCCAACGAAGAACGACGCATTATTTTTTTAAGAAAAGAAAAAAAAATAGTATTATTAATCCTACGATAATTACTACGTATTTATGTTTAGAGAATAAGAAGGGGGAAGCGTTTAGAAGAGCAGGAATTACGACCCGGTGTGTATATCTCTTATGGTACATTAGCTCGTGCTGCATAACTAGTGGCAACCTTAATTGCTACTCACTCAAATTAATTTACGGTATCCATTATGAATGTAGGTCCTAATGTCGAGTTATATGAAATTTAGTAACGCTGGCGGAAACTGCTCCCGTCCTAATACTCAATGATACGAAACTGGAGGAAGATGGCTGTTTTACATATCTATACAACACGGGGGATTATTCTGCTAGACGTTTCCGAACTGTGCCATTTTGGATAAGTTTGCATATCTATACAAATTTAACTAGTTCGTGTATAATGCCTTCCAATCTTCGTGGGGATATTCTTTTCAAATATTCTAGTTTTGCACGCGACTTTTTCCTTATTCCTTTCTTCTCTTTCGTCTGTCTCTTCCCTCTTCACCTACCCTATTATGTTTTTCAATTGAAGAATCCTTTCTTACAAATGTTTGTATCTTATTTTATTGAATTGCGGCCATTTTGATTTCTTTTTTTATTATTAATTACACACTAAACGCGCGATGTTTCAGGGAGGAATTGCGTAAAATTCCTATTGTGTTTTTTTCTTTTTTTTCTCTTAAATGTATTTTTAGTGTGTCCTGTAGGAACGTTTAAATCGAACGTTGGGGAAAATCCTTGCTATTTCTGTCCTCCTCATAGTGATGCACCTTATCGAGGATCAATGGAATGTCGATGCGATGATGGACACTACAGAGCACCTACTGATGCAGCTACAGTCCGTGCACTCGTAAGATTTATTATTTATTCTAGACACACGAAAAATTCTAGAATTAGTTACCTTTAACTACTCGTTTGCTTTACAGAACCACCATCGGCTCCACAGAACCTCTCTGTAATTTTTGTAGACCAATCGACAGTGGTTCTAGAGTGGCAAACTCCCTCGTATCTTGGTGGTAGGTCGGATCTAGAATACAGAATCGCGTGCGAAGGTTGTAGCCCTTCCGTGGTGTATTCGCCTTCCGATAGGGGTTTCAACGATACCAAGGCAACCATCTCCTCCCTAAACTCAGTTACCTCATACAAATTCCAAGTCTATGCAGAAAATGGAGTCTCCAGTATGAGCAGGAGCCATTCCTCGGACATAATAGTAACAACCGAAGCTTCTGGTAAGTGTTTGATGCTATCTTTTGACGCTATCTCATCTGTATTCTTGAATAATATTCAATTTAATAATGAAACATCCCTGGTGTATCCCACGCTACCGTTTTAATTGATCGATTTCGAACGTTGCAAGGGGAGGGTAGAAAGTAGGAGTAAAGATTATTCGAGTCTTATTAAATTGTTAAAATCTCGAACAATTAATTGCTATGAGATAAGTCTGCTTCGGACGGACATACACACACACGCGCGCGCGCGCTCACTTTAATAACTTAAAGGTTTCATTTTGGAATTGAGATATGACTGGTTGCTATGGTGAATGACATGATAAAAAATTAAAGATTTTATATATATATATATATATATTTTTATATTTTTCTTTACTTTCATTCTGACCCCTCCTTTATATATTTTTAGTGTCTTCTGAAGTTAGAAACGTTAGAATTGTCAACGTTAAAAGTAGCGAATTGATTTTAGCTTGGGATGCTTTATTGGAATCTAAAGACGAGTTGCAAGCTTACGAAGTGAAATATTTTCAAAAAGGGTTCGAGAGAAACACCTCCGTATTAAGGACAATGAACGAAGAGATCCTGATTAACAATTTGCAAGAGAACACCGCTTATGGTTTTCAGGTATGGCACTCCTTTCGTACCTTTTCTGAACGTAATTACGCGTGTTTTTGGAAGATTGAATGGTATACCCTATAAGTTATGCGTGTTTTTTGGAGATTTTATGGTATACCCTATAAGTTACGCGTGTTTTTGGAAGATTGAATGGTATACCCTATAAGTTATGCGTGTTTTTTGGAGATTTTATGGTATACCCTATAAGTTACGCGTGTTTTTGGAAGATTGAATGGTATACCCTATAAGTTATGCGTGTTTTTTGGAGATTTTATGGTATACCCTATAAGTTACGCGTGTTTTTGGAAGATTGAATGGTATACCCTATAAGTTATGCGTGTTTTTTGGAGATTTTATGGTATACCCTATAAGTTACGCGTGTTTTTGGAAGATTGAATGGTATACCCTATAAGTTATGCGTGTTTTTTGGAGATTTTATGGTATACCCTATAAGTTACGCGTGTTTTTGGAAGATTGAATGGTATACCCTATAAGTTATGCGTGTTTTTTGGAGATTTTATGGTATGACCTATGAGGTTACGCCCATAGCTAAGTAGAGATAAGAGAAAGTGAGCATAAATACAGTTTATGTGACGTTTCTGAGGTATTTTTATGTAAAATAAACTCGATCGCGTTACGTTTCTATTCCAAAAACTGTAAAAAAAAAAATATTTTGATAGTGAAAACCTGTCATCAATCACGATGTGATGCATATTGCCACGTGATTTCACTGTGTGGCGAGTGTGTAACTGTGAATACGACCGATTTTTTTAATATTTATTTTCGCGACAGAAACGTAACAATTTCTAGCTTTACTTGGCATACAAAACCGTAAAATTACGATCAACAATGGATTTAGACATTCAACAAACGATTCGCTTTTAAAATCTCTAGTAAATATGAATTTTTAGGGTGTTTTTTAAGGCTTTAAGGTGTAAAAAAAAATCTTTAATTTTTAAAGTTGAGACGTCACACCATTAAAATATCGCCGCGTAACGTCTTAACGGGCAGATCGCGAACCCCAGCGAATCGTTAAACGAATTTTTGAATGGCGTAACGATATTAAATATATACATTTTTAAGGAAAAATTCAAGAAAAAAAAAACGAAATCCGGAATCATTTCTGCTGTGTTTTACATAAAAAACATTAATAATTTAATCAAATTTATTGCATGAATTCATGGAAAAATGAATAATTAATTCGTAAATTTGGCCGTAACGAAGTTACTTGTAAACTATTTTAAATCCTTGTGATGCTTTACACTTTTTAGGAGTTGTGTACATTTGTGATGTAATGTGCACGCTTAAAAGCAGTGTACGTATATGGTATATTGCACCTTTTAGAAGAGTGTACATTCATCGTGTAGTGCACCTTTAGAATAAGTACACTCGTGGTGTAGTGCACCTTTAAAATTAGTATAATTTTAGATACTTTTCATGTATTCATAAATAAAAATTAGTGCATAGAACGAGATTAATTAAGGATTGTTGTGTAAAATTCCTTAAAGGATTAAACACATTTCCAAAAAAGAAATTCTTGCGTAGTTTTCACAAATTACTTATAACAAATTGCAATCGGGTTTTATATTATTAAGCATCATATATATATATATAATTAGGTGTAAGGTAGAGGTGTACATAAAGGAAACGAGATTAATGTAATTATTATTATTAATTTTTTTTTTTTATGTGTGTAATTTAGGTGAGAACGAAAACAACCAAAGGCTGGGGCGAATACAGTAAACCAATTTATACGAAAACAGGTCAAACTGTCGGTAGCACAGGTGAGTTTATTGACTACAGAAAACACCAGGTAATAAGCATGTAACGTGAAAGCGCTGTATAGGGCCTAATGTTACAAACTTTATCAGCAAACACAAAACAAAGAAGCCAGCAATGTCTAACAGACACATCTATTATCTGAAGCAAGCACAATATTGATTATTTCTGTAGCAGCATACCCAATACCTCTCTGGCAGGAGGAAATTTTTTTCTTCTGTTTTTTTTCTTTCTTGTTTCAATAACTTTCAGAAAAATTTCTTTTTATTCCCTTCTGTTTATTAAGTTTGTATTGTTTTCTAACTTTAAATAAATAGTTTATGGATTAAAAAAGACAAAAATCTATTAAGATTTTTTGATTTTTTTTTTGTTTTTTGGCCTTCTACGTCGATAAAAGAAACATATACTTGTGTGTGTGTGTGTTTTTTACACGAGTTTAGTGTTTTTAATAGGTGTAAATTGTGCTTTTTTTGCAGCATTAATCGGCGACGAGGAGCAAGTTCAGGTGCGCATTATAGCAGGTACTACTGTAGCAGTTACCATGCTGATCATCGTCGTCATAGTCATGATTGTGTTATACGTCAGAAGGTAAATTAGCGCTTGTTATCTGTAACGGTTGTAAATTTATTGACCTTTGAACTCACCCAACTTCGCCCCCCTCTTACAGAAATAGTGACGAGTGTAACAAGAAGCAACCTAGCGACTGCGATACGTTAGAATATAACAGAAACGGTGAAGGTAAGCGCACTTTCGGTTACGTTTTCGGGTGTTACTCTCTTCTAAATATACTTTCTCCGTGTACTAGTGTTACCCCCCGTGGATTCTCTAGCTACTAACACACGAAGTAAGTGTTCTCTTCTGTACTAACACGGCAAAAAAAAACCCGCTTATTTCGTACACTTGTACTGATTTCTTTTTAACTGTTACAGTGATGACGTACATAGCCACCCCCGTGTACAGCTCGAGCAGGACATACATTGACCCCCACACTTACGAAGATCCTAATCAAGCAGTGTTGCAGTTTACAAAAGAAATCGATGCATCCAATATCACAATAGAGGCTATTATCGGGGGAGGTAATGAAGCTTATTGACGCTAAAAGAGGAAAAAAAACCCCTTTATAACGTCGCTTACTTGAGAATACATTAAAAAATTCAACCTTTTTTGCGTGTTTTCAAGGCGAATTTGGTGATGTGTGTCGAGGAAGTCTGAAGATTCCGGGGTGGATGGACGTGACGGTTGCCATTAAAACCCTTAAGCCGGGTTCTTCAGAGAAAGCCAAGTTGGATTTTTTAACAGAAGCCAGCATAATGGGACAGTTTGATCACCCCAACGTTATATATCTGCAAGGTGTAGTCACTAAGTGCAATCCTGTTATGATCGTAACGGAATATATGGAAAATGGATCCTTGGATACCTTCCTAAGGGTAATTGTTAGTATAGAATTGATTTACACCCCTTAAAATATAATAAAGACCCTCTAAACAATTGATTTATGCCCCGTAAAATATAATAAAGACGTATAGTTCTATAGTAAGTGCGTTGGAATTTTTTACAATGATGCATTTTGCGTCACTTCGCATCATGTCTTAAGTCAAAACTATTTACTGTTACGCTTTTTTTTTGTTTCTTTTTTGTAAATAGAACGAAATAAATGTAACGTGACGTTTGTTAAATAAATTTTATTTTGCTATAAATTTTCGAAATTTTTTTTTTGAAAATAAACGAAGAGGATATGTACTTTTTTTTTATATAGAAAATCGTAACCTCGTAAGTCACTTTTAGTAAAGGTTAACCTGCTCATTGTCTTACTTTAAAAAAATCGTAACCGAATTTTTTAGAAGAGCGTAACTTCGGCTCTCTTCCATTAGAAAAGGACAACCGTTTATTTGTATTATTTTCCTGGGGGGAATGTAAATTCATAATATAAAGTACAGTAACACCTGTCCAAAACGAAACCTGTATAAAACGGAGAAAATTCTCCGGAACGGAGGAATTTTCTACGTTAAAAACCTGCCTAAAAAAGTACTGTATTGGGTACCAATTTCGGTTTACACAGGTTTCATCGTACTTGCATTTTCAGCCAATTTTTTAAAATATTTCATTTTTTGACATTTTAATACACTTTAAACATTACTAAACTAATAATTAACTTAAAAATTTTGTCTACGGACCGACATACAGGTCAACGAAGGTAAATTCCAAGTGCTGCAATTAGTAGGGATGCTCCGTGGCATAGCATCAGGGATGCAATATCTATCCGAGATGAATTACGTGCATAGGGTATGTATACTTTTAAAAAATATATATATTATTAATCGGGCAGACAGACCGACGTTCATTTTATAGGAAATTTAATCCGCGGTAAATTAATAAAGGGAATTAAATTAATTCTTAAGTTTATGTTCAAATGCGAGCATTTGAAGGCAAACTGTTGGTAATTTCTGCTTAAGGAACGGGGAATTTTTTTTTTTTTTTTTGGATCCCTTGAAAAAATTGTGTGTTTTTGGCTTAGTAATTAAAGCTAAGTACTAATTTCATTCATATTTAATGAGGGGAAAGTAGTTTTTATATATCGAATGTCTCCATTAGGTAATACTTTCAGTAGTTGATTGGGTGGCACGTGTTTTACTTAAAAAGGAAATTGGACTTTTGGGAAAAAGTCAATTGTTTTTTTTAATCGAATGACTTTTTTTAAGGATCTTGCTGCGAGGAATATTCTAGTGAACGGAAGATTTGCGTGTAAAATAGCGGATTTTGGATTGTCTAGAGAACTAGACTATGCAGTTGAAGGTACTTACACGACTCAGGTAAGAAATCGTTATCTGTTTAAGAAGTTTTTTGTGTGTTTCAAGAAAATAAAAACAATGAGTAAAAGAAAGGAATGAATTGTTTAGATGGGCTATTGGAATTCTATCTTTGTATGAATGGAAGTTTTGTGATTGAAGAGCGCGTGTCAGTCTGGCATCGTGTTGTGTTGTATTGTTGGAAGTGTAATTGTTGTGTGGTGTTGAAAAAAAAACACAAATAATCTATGAAATTTAAACAGCAAAGTGGTGATTATGAGATTGAAAAGTGAATGGTGATGAGGTTGAAAGCAAAGCAGTGACGAGCTTAAAACATATAGTACGTGTTTGATATTAAGCAACTTCAGTGCCAGATTGTCTACTAATCACATGACTGCTTAGGTCCTGGTTCTCAGGAGGCTCGAAATTAGAAAGAATAAAGCAACTTTACACTTCCAATTGTGTATCATAAAAACAAACAAAGAAATAATAAAAATGAAAAATTACGTAAAGAGATCTCGTATAGTCATAATTCGCCACTTGCAATACCGCTTCTATGTGAAATTAAATACAGATTACGTAGTTCTATAGGTGTTAAGTGAGGCCGATAAACTTTCAGCCTCGCTTAACACGTGCTTCTGTATGAGGCGTTAGTGATTGCAGTGTTAACTTATTGGTTTTTTTAAAAGAAATGTACGCAGGTGCTTTACAGGATCTTGTTTATAATTTTTTTTTCTTGCAGGGAGGTAAAATTCCAATACGATGGACAGCACCAGAAGCTATAGCATTTAGGAAATTCACTTCTGCTAGTGACGTTTGGAGTTACGGAATCGTTAGTTGGGAGGTCATGTCTTACGGCGAACGTCCATATTGGAATTGGTCCAACCAGGATGTCATCAAGTGCATCGAGAAGGGTTACAGGCTACCTGCTCCTATGGTGAGTGGCTTTAGATCGATGTGATTAACGAAATAAACACTTTTTTTGTGATGATGCACGCGCATTGTTTCAGGATTGCCCGGAGGCATTGTATCAATTAATGTTAGATTGTTGGCAAAAAGATCGATCGCACAGACCCACGTTTGCGAGCATCGTCATGACAATCGATCAACTTATGCAACGTCCAGATATGCTTTGTAAACTAATCAAAACCAGGTGAGTGCATTCGATTGTATATTACACTGAGTATTGCGTAATTCTGAATGCTACTTTCTTCCCCTTTGCAGGCCATCCGCTCCCGATTTACCTTTCTACGATTCGGTACCTGAATGGTTGGAGAGCATCAAAATGGCGAGATATCTGGAAAATTTTCAGCAAGCGGGTATCGTAACAATGGATTCGGTGTCGAGATTAACCGTCATGGACTTAGCAGCAATAGGTGTTACGTTAATCGGGCATCAAAAGAAGATTCTGAATAGTATACACGCATTGAGGGCCGAAGAACAGTGTGAAGGATTATTGGTGTAATTTCCTTAGCAAAGTTTCACCACTTCACTGCCATTTTGTTTGTCGAGCTTGTCATTCCCTCATCCACCATGTCTGTGTATTGTGGACTGAAATTATAGTCGCAGGTACCACCTGTAAACAGAAATCTATCCTTGTAAGAGCTTTTTTTTTAAAAAAAAAACACATACAATGGACCCATATAAAGGCAGGTGCCTACGTCCCTTAGGGTACAGTGAAGAAAATGATAAAATGCAAATAAAGGTTTGAATGAATTATAAATTTATAACTATTGTTAAACACGTGATGTTAGATCTTGTCTCTCGTTTACAGATCCTACAATGATCCAGCCACCTCATGAACATCTCGTATTCCCTTATCACCTTTGACCTCGTGAACGTCGGTGATTGACAGCTCCGAATGGCAGTATCGAATTCCTAAATATCAGTAACAAAAAAAAAAAAATTGTAAATACACTGTATATATGTGTAATAAATTCCCAAAAAATAATATTATACGAGTGTTTAATCTGTTCAATTGAATTTCTATAGAGGAACTTAGATTAGGTTGAACTGGTCATCAATAGAAGGTCGTACATTCCACGACATTTTCTCTTCCTTGTTAGACGAAACCTTAACGATCCACATACTTCTTATTGTCCGAACCAACATTCATCATCAATTGTGCCATTTCGATTATCAGAACTTGCAGGTACTTTTGCATTACTCGGCTTTTATTTTTTCCCTTTTTTTTAAATTATCATTGTAAATTATCCTCATCTTCAATTAATTGTAATTAAATGCAAATATATTTGCATCTGCTGTATTTTTATAAAAAAGAAATTTTCTAACAAATCTCGCCGTTCGTGAACGGCGATTTTTTTTTTATTTAAAAAATGTGAGAACTTCCTTTAAAGATTATTCTAAAAAAGCATGATTTTAAATTTTTAAAGAATTATTCTGATAAATTTTTTAAAAAATCTTTGTTTAATTTATTTAGAAACCTTCTAGAAATCTTTGTAAAAATTCTAAAAACATTTGTAGAATGATTTCTTTTTAGATTTCCAAACAAAGATTTTTCGAGGATTAAAACATTTCCGAAAATCTACTTTTCTTTCTCCGCGAAAATATCCGTGAAAACTCTCCGGAAAATCTTTTCTTACTCCCAGAAAAAAATCCCCGAAAAATCTTTTTTTTGTCCAAAAAATTCGTGAAAAATCTTTTTTCTCCCCAAAAAAATCCCCGAAAACCTTTTCTTTCTTCCCGAAATTTTTTTGTCCGAAAAAATCCGTAAAAATTTCCTGAAAAATCTTTTTTCTCCGAAAAAATCCGTAAAAATTCCCTGAAAAATCTTTCTCCTCCGAAAAATCTAAAAATTTCCTGAAAAATCTTTCTTCGAAAAAATCCGTAAAAATTTTTTTCTCCCTGAAAAATCTTTTGTTTTCCCCGAAAAATCATTTTTTGTCCGAAAAAATCTCCGAAAATTTTTTTTTTCTCACGGGGAAAAATCCCCGAAAAATTTTTCTTCACTCCGAAAAAGTTGTCCTCTTTTAAATACTCTTTCAACAAGTTTTACACGCTGTTAAACTACAATTTTTCGACATATTAGAAAATTTCTATATAAATTTAACGATGATTTTTTTAAAACTTCATTACAATGAGTGTTTAGAGGATCTCTAAACAATAAATTTAAAAAAAAATACTTAATTTACACACAAATCTTTTAAAAATCATTTTAAGGATACCAAAAAATCTTGGTTTAAAGGCGCATAAAATCAGTTTCTTCTATAAAAACCTTCCTAAAAAATTTCAAATATACTTATTTAACTATACTGAAAATCTAAAAAAAAATCACTGCAATGAATTTTAAAAAAATCCTCGTTTAATTTATTCAGATATCGTCTAAAATCGTTCTAAAAATGTCGAAAAGTTTTAACTATAAAAATAAATTTTAGATAATTTTTTTAAAAAATCAATAAATAGAATTTTTTTCTAAATTTATCTTAAATTTCAAATTTTTTAGAAGAAAATAAGCAGACATAAGCCTATAGATTTTTTCGCACATTTTAAACACGTTTTAAAGTCTATTTTTAACATAAAAAATCAGAATAAAAATTCGTATTTTAATAACTTTTTTCAGTTCAATTTAGTTTTTTAAGTTTTTTTTATTACATTTTATGACACTTTTCATACTTTCAGAAACCGAAATTTTTGGTTTTTAAAGCACTTTTTTTAAAGGAAATAAATATTTATAAAGGCTTATTCCTATAAATTTAAGTTACATTTACGTAGAAATTCTTAAAAATTCACATTTTTTGAGTTTGATTTAGATTTTAACATTATTTTTTTAAGCTCCTTTTCTATGTTTTACGACACTTTTCGGACTTGTAAGTCTAAATTTTTACATTTTACAGTTGAATTTACAGTCTAATTTTTACATTTTATTCTTTAGAAGTAATTTTTTTTTAAAGAAAATTAGTACGCAAACGCTTTGTTTGTATATCAAAAGTATATTTAACTTACATTTATGCAGAAATTCTAAAAAAATTCACATATTTAAAGCATTATTTGACTTGTTTTTATCGCTTGAAATCAAAAAATTGGAATGAGTAGATCACGTTTTAATTCCGTAACTGTCATGTATTATTCACGTTTTACGATTTACTGCAAATTCAGTCATTAATTTCTTTATCGATGTGTGCACAATGAAAGATTTTTATCAAAAAAAGTCACGAAAAGTCGAAAAAATCAAGCGCTCAACACATGCCAAGATCACAGTCCAATGTGTAATCTATGAGAAGTAAACTATCCTACGACAGTATAAGATTTACTGCTACTGGCTCGGGTCATCTTCTATTGTTTTAAAGATAAACAATAATGTTTTTTTTTTTACACTGTTCTCTTCACGAACATCAACACAAACGGATGCTAAACTTTGATAATGGGGAGGAAAGTTGTTTTCTAACACCGTACCTAACTACATTTACTATTACCTTGGCGATTTTCTGATTAATTTTTTTGGCTAAGTTCTAAAAACTTTATCTCAAAAAAACTGCTTTATGGTGTCTAAAGTCCGTACGTGGGCGAAATTCTAAAGATTTTTTTGACTGTTTGTCTGTTAAATTTAAGGATAAAAAAATACATTTAAAATTTGTTCTAAAAATCCTCAAAAAATGTTTAGGATTTCAATTGTATTTTATTGTAAAAATTGTCCAAAAAATCATATTTAAAATTTACAGAAATTTTCTTGAAAATCAAGAAATTGTTTGAAAAGAAAAATTTCAAAACAATTTTCTAGCAAAATGAAAAAAAAAAAAAATTCGAAAACTTTTCATAAAATATGAAAAATTTCGAGTGTAAAAAATCAAAACATTTTTAAAGTAAAAATTTAAAAAATTTCTAATAAAATAAAGTTTTCAAACAAAATCAAAAATTTCGAAAAACTATAAAAATTCAAAATAATTACTTAAAAAAACCCAGAATTAAAAAGAATTACTAAAAACCCCAAAAACTCAAAAAGAGTTACTGAAAAACCCCCAAAGTCCAAAAGAATTACTAAAAAAACCCCAAAAACTAAAAAGAATTACTAAAAACCCCAAAATATCAAAAAGAATTACTGAAAAACTCCCAGTCCAAAAGAATTACTAAAAAAACCCGAAAAAGTGAAAAGAATTACTAAAACCCCCCAAAAAGTCAAAAAGAATTACTAAAAAAACCCAAAATTAAAAAGAATTACTAAAAACCCCAAAAAATCAAAAAGAGTTACTGAAAAATCCCCAAAAATCCAAAAGAACTACTAAAAAAAACCCCAAAAATTCAGAATGACTGAGAAACAAAAAAAAAATTAAAAATTTTGAAATAATTTTTTAGAAAAGTAAAGAAATTGTTAATAAAATCAGAAAAGCTTCCAACAAAACCAAAAAATCACTCTTTAATCATTCTCAATTATTTATTATATGCTTATTTATTTCTTTTTAACATAAACAAAATAATCAAAACAATTTTCTATCAATTAAATTTATCAGAAATTCAAGAAAAATCATTAAAAAAAATTTTTGTAAGTGATTAATAAATAACGAAAATTAAAAAGTCGAAAACTAAAAAAAGAATAAAGAAAAAAAAAATACGTTTTAAAAAATTCGATTAAAGGTCAAAGAATAATCATTGACAAATAAAGAGGAAATTTCTCAAAAAAGACCATTTAATTTCGCTTGATTATTTTACTCCGAAGATAAGAATAAAAAAAATTTATATACATTTTTAAATTAAAGAAGACAAATTTGCTTATATTTCTTTTTTTTCTGTTTTTTTAGATGTGACTTTTCTTCATATGTACATGATTAATTACGTCGTACCCCAAGGCTACTACATGAATATTTAAAATCCCAGACGTAAGAATATTACAGCCACCAAAAATAGATATATCGTACGAAATTTTTCTAAAAACACAATTTTTTTTCTGTTGGCTTTTTTATGTATATAAACCGGAAAAATTAATCAAAAGGTTGGATTTTCTTCATTAAATTCCGACTGTATTTTTCTCCCTCTTATTTACTCCCTTCTGGGAACAAATGCGTTTTTACCAGTGTTTTTTTTTTTTTTTTGTTTTGTTTTGTTTTTTCGGCCCGAAATTCTTTATTTTGGAGTGTTTTTTGAGCCGAAATTCCCCTTTTCGACTTTTCTGTTGGTTTCTGGAACCGAAATTTCCTGTTTCGTGTAGTTTTTGTTGATTTTTTAGAGCCGAAATTCGAGTGTTTTTGAAGCCGAAATTCTCTTTTCGAGTGCTTTTTGTTGTTGTTTTTTGGAGCCGAATTGCCTTTATTCGAGTGTTTCTGTTGTTTTTTCGGAGCCGAATTTTTTTAGATGATTCGTTATCAGTTTTAGATAAATCGATGAATAGATTTGGTGTGAAAATGGCGATAACATGCAGACCACCACCTCGATACTATTCCCAATGGGGATCTACTATTGGATGTCATACAATAGATTGGATCGTCCACTCCAAGCATCTAGAGAGCTTTACGTGTAGATAATGGAAGCTCTGTTGTTGACACCTCCTCTAATCAAGCACATATCACATATACCCTTCTAATGCTACCTATAATAACTATAATTGGACTAAATGGACGTTGATATTCGGTAAATACCCTCCTGTGTGCTTTCTTTACGTGTTTTCGAAAGGTATGTCTTTCCCCTTTTATATTTTTAAGTTAAATGTTGCAAATTGATTAGAAATTTTATTCCTTAAGAAGCGTATTTAACCTTCTAAACACACTTAAAAAGTGGTTATCACCCTTAAGAAACGTCTCACAAACTTTTTTGGGGAGTTAAAAAATTTAATTTATAAGAAATTTATATCTAAAAACATCCCCTAGTACGTATTTTTTAAATGAATACACCTCTAAAAGTGCATCTAAAGAAGTGAATCTAAATCAGAATACACCAGAATACACCTCTAAATGTGCATCTAAAGAAGTGTTTCTCAATGTTTAGCCCTTTAAAAACCGTTGAAAAATGCACCTGAAAGAAACGTGTATCTGAAAACACATCTCTAAAAGAACATCTTAAGAAGTGTTTCTCGAGCTTTTTGGAGGAGCGTCACACTAAATTAAGGGGTGATATACTAATTTAATCATCGTTAAGTAGGAAATTTCACATACCCAAGCTTCGACACTCAAGGTTAGAGTATCTACTCATCCCTAACAAAGCCAAACCCTTAATTAAACTCGCAGGATCTACGTTGTTCCCTATTGTTATCCGGTATGCATAAGCGATACTTATAAATTTCTAAAGAGATATCGAAGGTCTTGATATCAAGATAGGTTATCAACAACACGAGAAGTGTGATGAAAGGTTATATCTATAGGTTAAGATATACTTTATCTTAATAATTCATATCAGTCGAGATGGGGATCAGCTAAAGTTTAATAGAGAAAAGAGCAAAACGTGTGCACCAGCACGAAAGGGTTGAAGGGGAGGAGGGAAAAAATGGGGTTTAAGAATTTCCAAAGCGAAAAATTAGCTACTGTATGAGATAGTGAATATGCTAATTGAGAATAATGCAAAGTGCAAATTCAAAGAGACTATTTGAAATGCAGATTTAGAAGAATGAGACTTAATTAGTCTTTGAGAAGCACGGATTTGCCAGAGTTGCTGCGGCAGCTTTCGTATAAACGAAAAAATATAATGATGATGATGACGACGATGATGACGCAACCTGCATATAAACAGTGGCTAAAGAAGATGGCATCGTCAGGTAAGAGAAATTGGAGTAGGAATAAGAAAAAGTTGGTGCAATCTTCATATAAACAGAAGATGAAGAAGACACTGATGATATAATCGAAAGAAGGTTGTGAAGATGCATTTGTTACATTAAAAGAAAAAGGACGAGGAAGAGAAAAGGGGGAGAGGAAAAGGAGGAAAGAAAGAAGGGAGGTAGAGAAGAATGAGGAAAAAGAGGAGAAGGGAGGAAGAGACACAAGAGAAGAAGAAGATGGAAGAGAAGACGAGAGAGAAAAGGAAGAAAAATGAGTTGGAAGAGTAGAAGGTGGAAGAGAAGAGGGAGGAGGAAGAGAAGGAAGACACGGGGATGTTAAGACATTAACAATATTGCAGCTAAGCAAAATAAATAAAAAATAATATATATTTTGTAAACGGATTTAAATCGTTTCAAAATGTAAATTAACATTTCTAATCTTTTATTTCGACATTTTAAAAGTAGAAAAAAAAATTGTTTAAATTTCATTAATAAAATTCCCACTTAATGCAAATTACAGTAGCAAATTATTATATTAAAAAAAAAAGAAAAAAAAAGTAATTTTACGTAAAAGTTGATCATAAAATAATGAATTTTTTTCCTTAATTTTTCAAGTAATAATATTTTATAATTCCCGAGATAATAGACTCATAACCACTTTAGTCAATTTTCAATATGTTTTACTTCATTATCTAAATTAGTGGGCGTCAAAAATTAAGTGAGATGAGTCATAACATGGAGACTTTCTTCCCCTCCCCCTTCTCTACTCCAAATAATTTTTTTTAAAATATTAATTTTGTTATAAACATTCCTCGATTTAAAATAATTTACTTCGTTTAATTGTTAGAAGGCTAATTTTTTTTTTTTTTTGGAGATTTGTGGCCCACTTGGAAGGGTTTAGAGGTTTTACGCCTCAATGAGATAAAGATACCCCATTTGCATTTAATAGAAGGGTTAAAGTAACGCGTTACTCTAAGTTTACGAGCTTGGTTACGTTCCCTTCGTCTAAAGTTTTATACATTAGTTACGTTCCTTTCGAGTTTTAAGTGGTTGCTGCTGACTTTTACAGTGTGGTTACGCTTTCTCTCGTTTATATATTATAGTTACGTTTCGTGTGAATGGCGGTTGATAGCGATAAACAGTAAATTTCCTTAGATTTTAGAAAGTAACCATGCTTTATACGGCCGTAACTCTTCGAATTTTACATGGTAGTTATGTTGCTACTGAGTTCTACAGCGTGGTTACGCTCTCTGTCGGTTATAGATTGTAGTTACGTTTCGGTGGTTAATAGCGATAAACGGTACTTTTTAGAAAGGGACCATGCTTTATACGACCGTTACGCTTCCCGTTTTAGATAGTAGTTACGTTGCTACTGAATTATAAAGTGTGATTACGATTTCTCTTCGTTATAGATAGTTGTAAACAGTATATTTTTTGAATTTTAGAGTGTAGTTACGTTCCTGAGATTTCAGAAAGTGACTTCACTGCATTACATACAGTCGTTACGTTTCCTACTGAATTTCAAAGTCTCTACAATGTTCGTCTAAGTTTAACATAGCTTAACGTAACGTAGTTACGCTTCCTGTATATATTAGTTAATAATACGCCTTCATTTTAGAAAGTTATTACGTTATAGAGATTATTTATGTACTAGATTTTATAAAGTAAGTTACATTTAAATTGAATTTCAGAGAAGTGGTTACGCCCTCTTATTTCAATAGTTACGTGCCATTCAAATTTTACAAAACAATTGTCCTGAGTTTTAGCATACGTTTTGAATTTTAAACAGTAGTTACTTCCGTTACGTTTCTTGTAAGTTTGATAGAGTGGTTACGCTACATTTAAAATTATTGTAAAGATCTACTATCCTGGGCTTTTATAAGGTAAATTTATAGGATCACCTGACTAGGATTATCCTTTATAATAGAAAATAACAGCGATAAACGTAAATTTAGTGTAACTATTTTATGCAGTTTTATATAAAAAAGTTACTTCCGGTGATTAAACATTTGAAAAATTCCATAAAATATGGCGAAATTTGGCCAAAGATACGTTGATTTAGATGAATTTTAGCATTTTCAAACACATTTCAAGCGATCACGTGATTAAATTAATCATATATGTCCATAAAAGTATATTAAGTGATCGCACGTCACAGCTATTCGTAATCAGCCGAGTGTGAAGTAAACACGTGATGAAATGTATCCCTATTTTAAACTGTAACGTGATTAAATTCAGCTATTTTATTAAGTGATCACATGATCGCTTTTATTCCTCTTCACTTAATTATATAAGCACTTGCATGCATAATTAATCACGTGATTATATTTAGTGTATATCGAGTGATCGCGTTTAAGCTACATATATTAAATGATCACACATTAATTATCACGTGATCAAATTTTATCATTCCTAATCGATCTCCTGATCAAACTAATAGGAAATTAGGAAGGCGCTTAGGAGCTTTTCTATTTCCTATGTGTAACCCTATTCCTCTATTTCTCCCCCATTCCTACTCCCTGTTCGGACTGCTATGTAAAACCTTAAACAGATAGCTATACGAAACCCTATTCCCTATTTACATCGCTACACGATTCAGATAGTTATATAAAACCTTATTCACTATTCAGGTGAATAACTGTATGAAACCCTATTCCCTATTCAGATCGCTTTAAGGAACTCTATTTCCTTACTTTTCCTACTCCCTATTCATACTACTGTGTAAAACCTTATGCAAATAGCTTTATAAGACTCTATTCCCTATTCAGATCACTATAAAACCTTACTCAGATAACCATTTGAAACCCAACTCGTTACTCACATTGCTGTAGAAAATCCTCTCCTACCCTACTCCCTATTCAGATCGATATAGAACCTTATTCAGAACGATATAGGAAACTCAGTTCCCTATTTACATCACTATAAAACCTTAGTCACATCTCTATAAAAAACCATATATAGCTTCACGGCGACACACGATCGAATGCATACTCGTACACATATACACACACATACACATCGTCTAATCTACAAAGAGCTATAAAAATCAAAATAGCTTTTTAATCATAAAAAACCATCGATTAGAAGGGAAAAAACAATTCATTAAATTAATTTGAAGTAAATTCGTATTCGATAAATCGAGCGAACGGGCAGACAAACATACAGCCGAAGCGGCAAGAGGAGGTGGAGAGAGAGAGAGAGAAAAAAAAAAGAATTTGATAACGAACTAATGAAAATCCCATTTTAAATAAATGAAGTTTAATAAAAGTAGTTTAAAAGCGTGACTAAATAACTAAAAATTTCTTTGAAATTTCCAAAATACAGATTTATATACATTTAATGATCAGAAGTCACGAGAATGTTCGCTCCTATACGAGGAACCATCGAATTATTTATAACAACAACATTTCCTGACGTCAATTTAATTAAGTAAAGAAGATGACCTTTAACCCCTCCCCCGTTTTTTACGTATTTAATGGGGGGAAAGTGGAAGCGAATCTTCGTGGTGGCAGATTCTAGACGTGGCGGATGCATGAACAGACTTACATATACACCTAATGGTAATGTCTGCTGGTGCCAGATGGCAGACATGGCGGGTTTTATGTCTTCTGGTAATGGCCAAAGGTAACTGATGGTGGTAATAAACTTTATCCACCAACAACAGATATCTCTGAATGATTCGACCCATCTTTTTTCCCATCAACGTAAGCAGAAAACACACTACGCCCGGTATAATAATAGTGTAATAGTTACCCCCTCTCTTGAACCCCCTTTTTAATTAATTACGAATTTTTAAAATCGACTTCTCCCTCGAATTCTTTGACGATGCTAATCGTGCACGTATCCATGGTGGTTGCATCATACATCACGTGGATAATCGGAAGCCAATAGAGAAGAGGTGGCTAGTGGCATCACGTGACGGCAGGGCGTGCAATTAACGTTAGGATCTCTATTTACAGCGAGTGAGTGTCGAGGTCGACATCAGCATACTAATAAGATCTTCATCAACTTGCTTCATTTTCCTTTCAATCACTTATTCTAACACGCTCTGATGACTGCGACTAGTTTGGAATTTGAATTGATGGCTTCACATTTATCTAGTGTTAGTTTGCCTTTGATTTTTCCTATTATATTATATGTTACGAGAGTTCGTGACTCGTTACAGTGGCATACAATAAGAGAACGAAGTTTTAAATCTGTGGGAAATTTCATTAAAATGTCTCCTTTCGTAAGTTCTTCATCCCTTTCAGAAATTCACTAGTCTCAACTACTGCCAAATAAACACGAGAAAAGACAATTCCTATTGAATTATACTTGGAAAGTTCGATTCCTAGTTTAAAAAATACTCCAAAAATATTTAGAATTTGCCCAGAAAATTCAAAAATCTCAAAAAATTCCCCACAAAACTCTCAATTTTTTTTCCTTATTGTAAAGTATGCGAATTTCATTCCACTCTGAGAGATTTATATCTAAAAAATTTCCTAAAAAATTTCAATTTCTATCGAAAAAAACTCTGGAAAAATTCAGTTTGTATTTTTAAAAACACAAAAATTCAGTTCCCATTACAGAACGCGAATGTAATTCCTATCAAATTACTCAAATTGAGCTTTTAAGTAAAAAAATTTTAAAAACCCAAAAATGCAATTCCTTTTAATAATAAAAAAAACCCTAAAAAATTTCCTGTTTTATTGTAGAGGGTCGTAAAGTATGTAAACCTTCATCTACTTTAAGAGCACCAAAAAATTGATATTTCAAAAATTCAATTCCTGTAAAAAAATTTCAAAATTTCGATTTATATTTAAATAAAACTCTCGAAAACTAAATTTATATTTAAAAAAAATTCAAAAATTGAATTCCTGTTAAGGAAATTTCTATCAAATTACACAAAAATTCGGCTTTTATCAAAAAAATCTCAAACTGGCAGTCAAAATAGTAAAAAAAAAAAAACATAACGCTAGTTCGAAAATAAAACTAAAAAAATTAATTTTAAAACTCTTTAAAGCTTAATTTTTATGAAAAATTAAAATTTAACACACGTATTGAGTTCTTATCACTGATGAATGCCTATTAAAAGTAGGTACTTATTTGCGAGTAAATCCGAATGAGCGCCAACCTACCTTCCATGACTGACAAGTAAATCTGAGTGAACCCACCAACCTACCTTCTGTTACTCACAGATAGATCTGAATGAAACCAACCTACTTTCTCTGTTACTCACAGATTTGAATGAAACCAACCTACTTTGTTACTCACAGAAAAATCTGAATGAAACCAACCTATTTTCTCTGTTACTCACAGATTTGAATGAAACCAACCTACTTTGTTACTCACAGATAGATCTGAATGAAACCAACCTATTTTCTCTGTTACTCACAGATAGATCTGAATGAAACCAACCTACTTTCTCTGTTACTCACAGATTTGAATGAAACCAACCTACTTTGTTACTCACAGAAAAATCTGAATGAAACCAACCTATTTTCTCTGTTACTCACAGATTTGAATGAAACCAACCTACTTTGTTACTCACAGATAGATCTGAATGAAACCAACCTATTTTCTCTGTTACTCACAGATTTGAATGAAACCAACCTACTTTGTTACTCACAGATAGATCTGAATGAAACCAACCTATTTTCTCTGTTACTCACAGATTTGAATGAAACCAACCTACTTTGTTACTCACAGATAGATCTGAATGAAACCAACCTATTTTCTCTGTTACTCACAGATTTGAATGAAACCAACCTACTTTGTTACTCACAGATAGATCTGAATGAAACCAACCTATTTTCTCTGTTACTCACAGATTTGAATGAAACCAACCTACTTTGTTACTCACAGATAGATCTGAATGAAACCAACCTATTTTCTCTGTTACTCACAGATTTGAATGAAACCAACCTACTTTGTTACTCACAGATAGATCTGAATGAAACCAACCTATTTTCTCTGTTACTCACAGATCTGAATGAAACCAACCTACTTTGTTACTCACAGATAGATCTGAGCGAGCAGCATACCTTTTGTTACTCACAGATAAATCTGAGTGAAACCAGCCTACTCTAGTGTTCATTTACAAGTAGGCGAGCACCTAATTCCGAGTACGTACCTACTGAAAATAAGTACTCACTCAGGTAGAAACTTAAAATCTTCATGAAAAAACCAATCATAATTTTTAAAAAACATATTAAATCGTAATTAAAAGAAAGGAAAGAAGGAGGAAAATTCATTGAGATAAAGTTGGTAAGAAAGAGGTCATTTATTGATCCATTGGTGGACCTCGAAATGAAAGAGTCGGACAAATAAGAGGAAGGAAGATGGAACAGCATTCCCAAAAGCATCATTAAGACGAACAGAGTCAAAGCTTTGGTCTAATCTGCGAAGACGCCTCCATCTTTCTATCTGCTAATTTACTCTTTGCTTCTTCATCACAGATCTGTTTACTTGCCTTTGATTGCAACAATTAAAACTCGAATTCTTAGTAAATTCTTGAAATAACCGTAAAAGAATTCTGTAAAATTAATTCCAAACAAAAACAAAATTATACCTCACTTTCACTCTTAAGCGATTGTTGATGGAAGAATTTAGACCATGCCAAGAATTGGATTTCCTCACGTTCAAAATTTCTTGAAGGTTAATATAATGAAACCATGTAAATTAATAAACGAGTGGTGTGTGTGTGTGTGTGTGTGTATGTGTGTGTGTGTGTGTGTGTGTAAATATGCAAAATAAAATATTCGAGTAGCAGTTTTCCAAAAGGAAATGGTTTCAGACGCTTAATTACCTTTCAGAGAAAGATGTCGATGACATCCATGCCAAGATCGTTTAATATTATTGGCATTCATTAAGCTAATTTGTGCACTTCGCTGCAAGATACTCCATAATTTCCTCGTTAATGTAATTAATCGTCGTTAATGTTTGACGAGAGGATGACAATAGTGACAAAAGACCTAGCTGAAGATCACTCCAAACCAACGAATCGATCTTCGACACTTTTGATGATCTGAACTTGACCTCTACTAAATTTGCACCCGCCTAACGTATGGAATTATTCAATTTTCGGCGCACGTTACGTAATTTTAACGTCTATTTACTTCAAAAAACTCACGCAAAGAGGATAAATAAATAAATAATAATAATAATCTGGAAGAAAGTTCTAAAAAACGCACGATACTCGAGAGGATCCGCATCAGAAGGTATGCAATCTGTCCTTCACGCATTATACTTCACAGGCTGTTGTTAAAGTCGATGCCAGAGATTAAGAATTCTGTGCAAATTTTTTTTTTTTTTTTTTTTTTTTTTTTACAGGAACCGGCGCTTTACGAATTCTAAATCAAAGTTCCTCCTCGGCTAATTTACGGAGTCGATAGTATTCGAGAGAAGAGAAAGTTACACATTTGAAGGATTGAATCGATTCTACTTTGCAAAACTAAAATATGTCAAGCACAAAAAAATTACTTTTTTTTTCTTTTCTTTCGAAACGATAAAGCTTTAGACGAAAACGAAATATTTGAACTTAAACTTTATTAGGAACCATCTTTTGGTGTTATTGTATATCCGGAATATCCTCGATTTCGGGTATAATTTGGCCGTCTACATGACAGAAATGTAAATTATTCCGAGTTGCAGCTGCTTTCTCAAAGAAGGTTGGGGTTCTTCAACTGGTTTCCTAGGTAACCGTCAGAAAGTATCATTTGGGAATGGGAAGAGGCAAAGGCATACGGCAACAGCTGGAATACATCACAAGTGGCCCGTTGTTTCTCTCCGGATGGAACAACGTTTTCCTCTTTCTACTTCCTATCTGTTTTACCTATGGAATTGCAAAATATATAGGAAAAAAGTGTATTTTCTTCTTCTTTCTTACATCGATCAGCTTTATTAACTATTAATTATCTTCTAAAAACGATTTTCTTCTTAGTTAAATTCCAAAAAACACAAGGATTTTCTTAACACAGTTTCTCTCCCGCAGATGCTAATTCTTCCTCTTGCATGATTAACATCAACAACGAAATTTCGTGAATATTTTAACGATATTTTTGGCAATTTTTACGATATTTATCGAGCCAAAAATTCACACGAAACTTAACTTGGTGTTAGATCATTATTTGTTTCCAAATAGAGACAAATGGACGTCATCAGAAACCAATCAATGCATTACGTAAGAGGGCAGTGGAAGAGATCACGTGACGCGATCGAGGACGAGGCTGGTCGACAAGAAACGTCACTTCCGGTCCGTTAATCCATCCCTTACGTTGCTAAGGTTACGCTTCTCCTCGTGGCATTTTTTTCGTAGGAAGTGGTCAAGTGCAATCCTCTCGAATTTCGTGTTTCCCCCCAAAAAAACCCCTTATAATATAAAAAAGAAAGC
The DNA here is from genome assembly GCF_030686945.1 of Centruroides vittatus. Taxonomy (NCBI): domain Eukaryota; kingdom Metazoa; phylum Arthropoda; class Arachnida; order Scorpiones; family Buthidae; genus Centruroides; species Centruroides vittatus. The sequence continues at coordinate 1,775,049 of NW_027120714.1, read as the reverse complement.
GTTATATAGAGGTCAATCTCAACAAATTTTAACGAAAAAAAAATAAAAAAAAATTCTATTAGACACTACGGGTCCATTTATTATTGTCGTTACAACACGAAACATGAATCACACATAAGCGTATAAATCACGTATTGTATAGTTGGCATATTAATTAATTCGCCTAAAAAATAAATTTATTCGAGATTTTTTAGATCCAAACACCTTCCAACCTCTCCAAAAATGCAGATGATGCCAGGGTCAAGGTCGTACATAAATCCATAGAGAGAAGAATCGATTAGCTTGGAAGACGTGGAGGATAAAAGAAAAAGTTTAGAAAGTTGTTAAAGGCTTTTTTTTAGATTTTAGTCAATGATACATTACTAATTTTAATAAACAAACCGTTAATAATTTGAGAGTCTGTTAAAAATAATGGGAATGTCCGAAGTGGTGAGACAATTCAATCAAAATTTCACTGCTCCTCCCTCCAACTGTTGGAGTAATGAGCTGAGGGAGTTGGGACATCTTTTTCTTTACACTTTAGCGCATTTCCAATGCAATGCATGCCAATTTTCTTAGCTCTTGGGGATTTCTATTATCGAACATAAGTTTTTCCTCCATTCTTCTTCTTCCTTTTATTTCTCTACGCCCGAAAAAAACTCCAACCTTTAGTCACTGTCAGCTAATGTTTCGGTAATTTGCATCACTGCTCATTCTCTTACATACTTTTTACTGTGTTTTTTTTCTTCTTTTTTATAGAAGAATAGCTGTAAAAAATTGTAAGAATTTAAGCATTGAAGTCGGCTTTGACTGATTCAGTGTTATGGAAATTATGGTTGACCTTTGACATTTCTTCTTAATTGTTTAAATTAAAGCAAAAATAATTATGAATTTACATGAGCTTGAAGGAAAAGGAGAAAAACTTTTATAGAAAGTAATTAAAAAATATTGGTTGACTTTCTTCCATTATTTTCCCTGCTTTACTACTATTTTTCCCTTTATCTACTGAAATTTAACGGATATTTTCGATATAAATATGAATTAAAATTAATTCTTCACGTAATAATGTAATTAAATATCATTTAATTATTATTTTTTTATCATAACTAAATTAAATTATAAATTTAGTTTTAAATTTCTAACATATTTAATATTGAAATTAAATAAAATAAATTAAGTTTTAAGTTGATTGATGATATGTAAAAATATTAAATTAAATTATAATTATTATTGATTAAGAATCACTTAAAATTTTCTTAAATTATTATTCAGAGAAGTTTAAGAATCTTGTGTCTTAAATAAGCTCAAAGTTTGTTGAAAGATCATAAAATTATTTTTTGAAGTGTTTTCTGAAATTTACAGAATACTTTATTTAAAAAAGTGCTTAAATATTCTCAAAAATTTATTTTGAAAGTATCAAACTTGCCAGAGAATCCTCCAAAACTTCCTATAAAATCTTCCAAAACTTCCAATAAAATCCTTTAAGAGCTGATAGAGAATCCTCAAGAACTTCCTGTAAAATCCTCCAAAACCTGACAGCAAATCCCCAAAACTTCCTATAAAATCTTCCAAAACCTGACAGAGAATCCTTCAAACCTTCCTATAAAATCTTCCAAAACTTCCAATAAAATCCTTTAAAAGCTGATAGAGAATCCTCAAAAACTTCCTATAAAATCTGCCAAAACCTGACAGAAAATCCCCAAAACTTCCTATAAAATCCTCCAAAACCTGATAGAGAATCCTCTAAAACTTCCTATAAAATCTTCCAAAACTTCCAATAAAATCTTTTAAAAGCTGATAGAGAATCCTCAAAAACTTCCTATAAAATCCCTCAAAACCTGATAGAGAGTCCTTTAAAATCTTCCAAAACTTCCAATAGAATCTTTTAAAAGCTGATAAAGAATCCTCAAAAACTTCCTATAAAATCCTCCAAAACCTGACAGAGAATCTTTCGAAACCTGCCATAGAAACCACTAAATTTATAAACTCATCATCAATAAACTAACCAGAGAATCCTAAAACATACCAGAAAGAATCTTCAAACGTTTTGAGCTAAAAATGATGAAAAGATTTGTATAAAACTCTTTTAAAAAATTTGCAATTAATTCAAAATCTGTCAAAGAAAACAAAGTAAGAAAATACTTTGTTTTCTTTGACGAATTTTGTATGAAACAAATCTTCGAGTTCACGAGCTGTTCCTAAAAAATCCTCAAAGCTGCCACTGGAAAAAAGAAAAAAATCTTCAAAACATTAGAAAAATCCTCAAAATAAACGATCGGGCCATCACAAAGCGTGCAAGATCACCCGCAAATGCAAGGGGATTTTCATAAAATGGTATCTTCTAAGTTAAAGAATACACTAATAACACATTAAAATTAATACAATTAAAGCTGTAAGAAGAGGAAGAACATTATAAATGATGGAATTTTACAAGGAAACAACAAATGGATTTAAACTTAATTCACTTTGAAACGTTTAAAAAACATTAGAAAAATCCGAGGAGTGACGACGATCTACGCAATTCAATCTCTTGAAACATTAAAAGGCAACGTGAAAACATTACGTTTTTTAATTAATCTCAGAAGCGAGGGAGGGAGAAGAAAAGAAAATTAATTTAAACCACTTTACGAGTTGAATTATAGATAAGTTTATATTGGTAGAATTATTTACAAGAGTCCAAATTGCTGCACAAAATGTCGACCGGTTACCATAGTGACCCATCCGAGCTGCAGGCAATGCAGCTTTCAAGAGGCAGATGGGGAACCATAAAACCCAACCCTACCTGTGTTTCACCACCAATTTCCATTGATCTTGCTCCAGGCTAGGAAGTTATAAACATTTCCTTCGACATGAATGTATTCATATCAATTTTGTCGTTACATACAAAGAGAAAATTTCAAAAGTTTATTGCTTTGCCTAATCACTTTTGTATCTCGATCGTAAAAAAAAAGATGGAGAAGAGAACTATCAGAGAACATTGCACTGTGAAAACTGCTCCCTCCTCCTATTTTTTATTTATTTATTTATTTTTCTAAAGTACTTAATTAGTTAAGAGTGAACCTCTCCTTTCTACTTTACTTGACGCCATTATTTCTCGAGTTTATAAACTAATTTCTGAATAATTAATAATTAAAAACTGTTATAAATTTCTTTCCTGATTCATTTTATGATGTTTAAGATAAGAAATGCTACAATTCACTTTAATTATATTTTAAGAGAATTTTCATCTGCTTATCTCCAAATACTTCTTGTAAATTTATTGTAACAATTTGTCGGAAAATTATCAAAAATTTTCCTGGGAAAATTCTTACGGAGAATCTTCCAAATTTGTCAGGCCATTCTCCAAAGATTTATTTAACTATTCTTAAAATCTGTCAGAGAATCCTCTGAGGATAAACTAAGGATAAATATCGAAATTTACTTGAAAATTACTTGAGAATTTTCCAAATTTATCACACAATCCTCAAAAGATTTAGTCGAAAGTATCGTACAAATTTTGCTGTGTCCTCGAGAATCGTTTAAAATTTGTCAGAAAAGAATCCTCAAAACTTGTAAGAGATGGTCGAGAATCCTTGATAATTTGTTAATCTTTAAAATTCCTCAGAGAATCTTCAAAAGATTTCTTTGGCAGTCCTTAAACTGTCAGAAAATCCCCTAAAGATTTATTTGAAGATCCTCAAACTTTTCTAATCCTGAAAATCTGCCAGAGAATATCTAAAACGTGTGCTAAAAATCTACAAATTTTACAGGATTACCCTCAAAAATTCATCCTGAGGATCCTCAAAATTTAACAAAGCATCTCCAAACAGATATCGAGACGATTTAATCTAAAAATTTTTAATTGTAATTGAATTTAAACGTCATAAAAAATGAAACCAAGCACGAGAAAAGGTAATTTTGTTAATTTCTTTAAAGATTATTTAGTGTCAATGAGTAAAAAGTAATTAGTTATGTTGGAAACGAAATTATATAATTGTAATTATGCGGTTAAGTTACCCTCTTTAATTATATCCAACGACTTTGATCTTTTTGCTCATTTCGTCATCATACTTATTTGGTTGTCAGCAAAACGCATTAATCTCGAGAGTTGGCTTGTGCAAATGCATCTAGTTGCTGACACTACATCTATATATCATGAAGTAATCATGCCCATGAGATTGTCACCAAGTGTTGGATTACCTCCTGCCAAATACACTCCATAGCTTCTTATTACAATAATTGTAACTGAGTTTTGATCAAATAAATTCTCCATTGGGCTATTACCTGCTAAAAATTCGACCTTACTTTTACTCTAATTATTTAAATGTTGATTGTAATTAATTGCAATCTGTGATATTTTTAGAAGTTTCTCCAAAAAGTTGCATCTGTCAGGTCTGTCGGTTTGAAAATCTGTTAAATATTACAAAAATTTTCGGTGTTTTTAGGTAAAATGTGTGCAGTCTCGTTGATTTTGCTTTCTTTCTTAATGTTTTCACCATTAATTTTAATTAGTTTGGTACTAAGGAACGTTAATGGTAAACAGGAGGTTTGGTACTAAGGAACGTTAATGGTAAACAGGAGGTTTGGTACTAAGGAACGTTAATGGTAAACAGGAGGTTTGGTACTAAGGAACGTTAATGGTAAACAGGAGGTTTGGTACTAAGGAACGTTAATGGTAAACAGGAGGTTTGGTACTAAGGAACGTTAATGGTAAACAGGAGGTTTGGTACTAAGGAACGTTAATGGTAAACAGGAGGTTTGGTACTAAGGAACGTTAATGGTAAACAGGAGGTTTGGTACTAAGGAACGTTAATGGTAAACAGGAGGTTTGGTACTAAGGAACGTTAATGGTAAACAGGAGGTTTGGTACTAAGGAACGTTAATGGTAAACAGGAGGTTTGGTACTAAGGAACGTTAATGGTAAACAGGAGGTTTGGTACTAAGGAACGTTAATGGTAAACAGGAGGTTTGGTACTAAGGAACGTTAATGGTAAACAGGAGGTTTGGTACTAAGGAACGTTAATGGTAAACAGGAGGTTTGGTACTAAGGAACGTTAATGGTAAACAGGAGGTTTGGTACTAAGGAACGTTAATGGTAAACAGGAGGTTTGGTACTAAGGAACGTTAATGGTAAACAGGAGGTTTGGTACTAAGGAACGTTAATGGTAAACAGGAGGTTTGGTATACTAAGGAACGTTAATGGTAAACAGGAGGTTTGGTACTAAGGAACGTTAATGGTAAACAGGAGGTTTGGTACTAAGGAACGTTAATGGTAAACAGGAGGTTTGGTACTAAGGAACGTTAATGGTAAACAGGAGGTTTGGTACTAAGGAACGTTAATGGTAAACAGGAGGTTTGGTACTAAGGAACGTTAATGGTAAACAGGAGGTTTGGTACTAAAAAACGTTAATGATAAATAGAAGGGTTTAGTGTTAATAAACGTACATATGCCACTAAAACAGCTAATTTTTACAATATTTTTTTGTTTATTTTATACTTGAATTTTTCTTTACTACTTATCTTCTCCGAAAAACTAAAACAAAATACAGTTTTCGCTCTAAAAGCACCCAAAAAATAGATTTTTCTTCGAGTAAAGTGTGGAAAACTGTTTATAAAACTAAAAAAATTAATTCAAAAATTTTAATTTATTTAAGAAAAATAAAATATAAAATCTCATTAATTTCTTATCCGCTTTATTTCTTACAATACTCGACGTCGAGAATGTTAAAAAGTGCACTTATGCCACAATAATAATAATATATAAATAAATAAAAATCACCTTATTTCTTTAAAATAATTGTAACTTTTCATTATTTTACACACAAATATTTGAATTAAATATTCGTTATATTATTTAGTACTTACCTTCATTAAAAAATTAAAAAAAAAAAAAAATTCATGTCTTTGCCTTGAAAGTGCTCGAATTATAATGCGTGTCTTATCCCTCTTGCAATTCCTTAGAGGAAACGTTTACTTAAAAAATTTTCCTTACTAATTAATTGCAGACTTAATTTTAGATGCTAGATACAATAAATAAAAGAGGAAAAAAGGTTTTAAGTAGAAGACATGGCCCCTTTCGATGATCATGCGGATACACGAGTATACTATGCTATCATTAACAAGTCGGTTGTGACATGCAAAATACTCATTAGTGTTGAATAGTAAGTTACTTTGATGTAAAGAGGCCTTGAACACGTGAAAAAACACTACTTTTTTTTATACAATTCGTAAAAGAAAAAAAAACATAGAAGCACATTCTTACAAATTTTCGTTTATTGGATATTCAAAGATCTCTGATAAAAAGGGCCTCCTCACATCATCAATTTAACTTTACATTATGAGGCCTTCTATCGGAACCGGATGAACTAACATATAGGAGCAAACAGTTTTTACAATCACAAAACGTCACATTATTTTATTTTTATTTTATTTATTTTTTGTTCCATGGAATGATGTTTTTTTTTTCATATCGATGTTGTTGATAAAATCGACAAAATACGTCCACTTTCACACAATACAAATAGAGATATGATAGTTTTCCCCCAATCCAGGGCTATTAACTTGGAAGTATTGCCAAAATTTCTCGATTTGGAGATAAGTTAAATCCACAGGCGTAAGTACACGATGTCGATATTGACGGATCTTCATCTGTTTATTATTATTATTATTATTTCTTAAATTTATACAAAGGGAAGGATGGAAGAAATCTGTACAAACTGATTTTATACACCTCGAACTCAACCGCATCTTTTAATAAATAGGAGAGTTTTTCAAAACACACGTGTTTGTATGTTCAAAATTAGCGGTTTAGTTTCCCCTAATTAAACAAAGTCCACATTTTTTTTTTTTTTTTTCGCACATGCAGGGTGGTGATATGGCTTGGTACCAACGATGCATAGCACCATGTTCAGCACCTGTTAAAAGGCTTTGGATTTCTGCATGGTTCTTCACAGATATAGAAATGCCTCAGCACTTAAAACTTATCACTAACATTGGCAACAGAAATATTCAACTTGTTGCAACTTTACATAAGCCCTCGGGCTACTTTACACAACTGTATTACTCAACAAATGGCGGGGATATTGCATTTCCCACAAATAAGAGGTCATCACTAAATGTTCACATATTCGGAGCAGAAGCGAATGATATGAACTGAATCGGTGCAAACCCTTTTGTTTTTTGCAGATGGGATATGTTGCGTCCAGATGGGACAGGGTTCGCACGCGATAATCACAGCAAGGAAAAGGTTTATTTATTTTTTTTACTGAGCAACGTTCGTACCTGCAGAAAGGAAGATAACGCACCAACGTAAATCCAGCAAAGGATTTTTTATTTATTTATTTATTTATTTTGTTCTATTCTTGTTCACAAGCTATTCTGCTGGAAGCCCTCACTGAAAATCAAACCAGAAATCCTTCCGCCATGTTTGCATTCATTTGCACTCTTATTGTTTGCACACTGTTCATGATCTTCTTCTGATGCCCTACTAGAGTGACACCTAGCGATGTCAAGTCGTTTAAAGTTAATCTTGCTACCGATTCCATTGTTGCAATGCCTGCCTGTTGAAAATTCGGGAGGTAACGCCGCATTTTAATGCTATCCAACCATTCTTCAACCGATTTCAATTGGGTCATGTCAGGTGCGCTCGGATCCAAAGGGTTTTGATGCCTGCAACGCGCAAAATTATTATAATTTATCACTTATAAAGCCGTATTAACCTTAAAAAATCCATTAATTTACCTGTTTTGTGCAATTTTCCGCAGACTTTCTGGACATTGCATTAATTTATCCAACGTTTTAACGATGGTTGCAAATGCGGGTCTGTGTGATCGATCTTTCTGCCAGCAGTCGAGCATTAATTGATGTAATGCCTCGGGGCAATCCTGCATACAAATTCAAGTTACAAACTTTTTACATAATTATTTTAACTAGAGCAGAGTGCTTACTCACCATAGGAGCAGGTAGCCTGTAACCCTTCTCGATGCACTTGATGACATCCTGGTTGGACCAATTCCAATATGGACGTTCGCCGTAAGACATAACCTCCCAACTAACGATACCGTAACTCCAAACGTCACTAGCTGAAGTGAATTTCCTAAATGCTATAGCTTCGGGTGCAGTCCACCTTACAGGTATCTTCCCTCCCTGAGCAACAAATAGATATAAATCAAATACACGTCAAGTACCACAATACAATAATAAATAGCTACTGTATATACCTGAGTAGTGTAGGCACCCTCAGTTGCACTCTCGATCTCTCTAGAAAGGCCAAAATCGGCAATTTTGCAGACCAGATTAATGTTGACTAGAACGTTCCGTGCAGCGAGATCCTAGAAAGGGAGATTCCACTATCGGAAAAATTCTATTTTGAATAAAAATTTCAAGGTAAAAGAATGTTGCATACCCTGTGGACATAATTCATTTCGGACAGATATTGCATACCGGCGGCTATTCCTCTTAACATACCCACCAACTGTAGTACTTGGAATTTTCCGTCGTTGGCCTAGCATAGAATAACGTCGAAAAAATTACAAAAAGTATTTTAAATATTTACTATTTTTGTTGCTATTTTATATTATTCTAGATTAGTAACTCTTATCAAGAAAAATCCCTCAATTCTCTTCATTTCCACGCTCCCTGATCCTGCCGTAAAGATTGAAAGAGGTTGAAATGAAACATATCGTAAATGTATTTGTTTCTTTGACAAAAGTAAGTTTAAAACTATTTTAAAATGTAAAATTTTTAGCTCTCCTTATCTGAAATAATAATATCGACAGATTTTTAAATTATTACCTTCTTTAATAGTAATAAAAATAAAAACTATCACCTCAAACTTCTCAACAAGTAGACCGCGATCTACACTAATCACTAAAACGTTACTTTAAGGCCTTTAGCTCGATAGTTTCCTTTGTGTTTGCCACTCGCTTGCCTTATAAAGTGGCAAAACAAGCATAAATATGCATCATAGTATGGCAAACGAAGCGGTAAATAGTTTAAATATGGTAATTCTATTAGTATTTTGCTCGTAAAATTGTTTGATAATAGAAACGAGTGCTTAAACATGTAATAACTTGATGAGCTGTAATAATGAGCTCTTCACCAGTTGATCAGCAAACTGGCTGGTTTGAAACGTTAGCTTGCACGCAACTTTGCAAGGAAATGACTTTGACCATCGATCTTTCTGAGTCACAAGGGATGTAATCATGTGACTTTTGATAGACTCAGCCGGAAACAACGGGGTGTGGTCGCAATATAGAAATCGACTTAGTGTGACAATTTTTAGAGCATTTCCACGAAAAGCAATATTAAATTCGTAGTGTTTTTTAGGCATTCCACACGTGTCTAAGTGTTTTAAAACTAGACCTCACCCTTAGAAACGTATCCAAGGATCCATTCTCCATATATTCGGTTACGATCATAACCGGGTTACACTTAGTCACCACACCTTGTAAGTAGATAACATTAGGGTGATCAAACTGTCCCATAATGCTGGCTTCTGTCAAAAAATCCATCCTGGCCTTATCGGAGGAACCGGGTTTAAGTGTTTTGATTGCCACAGTCATTTCTGGTCTGGCAGGCATTTTCAGTTTGCCACGACACACGTCACCGAATTCACCTGAAAGATAGATATTAACGCTTATCTGGGGTAAAAAATAGGTAGTGACGATAATAGAAAAAGTACTTACCACCCCCGATAATAGCTTCGATAGTGATGTGAAGCGCATCAATCTCTTTAGTAAACTCGCGTACAGCTTGGTTGGGGTCCTCGTAGGTGTGAGGATCTATGTAAGTTTTCGACCCCCCGGACGGTGTGAAGAGAGGTGTGGTTACTGCAAACAGTACAATAAGGAAATTTTATAGGGTGTTAACTTATTAATTCTTTCGTCGTTACGTTTGTTAGTGTGTTAGCTACTTACAACGAACAGTCGAAACAATAGGAAGATGATCTAGCGGAGGGACAACTAGTAGCGTAAAGAAATTGTTAACGTGTATTAATAGAAGAGAAGATAATATTCTAGTAAAGTAAAGTTTAGAAATTTCTCTTCTAGATTTAACAATACTTGCAAAAATCAATACCTTCTCCGTTTCTATACTCTAAAGTGTCGCAGTCACTGGGTTGTTTTTTGTTACATTCGTCTGTGCTTCTACAATTACAAAGGGGGGAATTAGTTGCTGCTCTTTATAAGAATTCTACCAAGCTACGTAACAATAACATACAATCCTCACCTTCTAACATACAAGAATATCATAACGATGATGACTATGATAAGTACAATTAAGGCTACAGTCGCACCGGCTATGATTCGAACTTGAATTTGATCGTCTTCGATATAAGCTAAGGTAATTAAAATTAAATATATTTAAAAAAAAAATAAACGTAATATCCGTCATTTGAAACGTAATTTATGTATTAACATACCTGTACTTCCCATTAATTGGCCGGTAGTTTTAAAAATAGCTTTACTATAATCACCCCAACCGTGTGTAGTTTTGGCTCGAACCTGTAATATAATTGCAATTAAATAAAATTTAAAATAAAATAAATTTAAGTAACCTGATTAAATTACCAACCTGAAAACCATATTCTGTGATCTCCATTAAGTTCCTGAAAACGATATTTTCCTTTTTTGTAAGGATACTTGTTGTATTTTTCTCGTTTTTCCCTATAAAGTATCGGACTTCGTACATCTCCAATTGAGAATAGGGATCTTCCGGTGGTTCCCACGTCAACATAATTTCTGTACTTTTCATTAACGTAACACGAATATTGCTGACCATTGAAGGCACTGTAATAAAGCGAACAGTGTTGATTTTAAGGATCAATTGCTCCGTCTCTATAAGTCTCCCTACGACACGGCTAAATAAACTAAGTTCAAACGTATTTAAGTTAATTAAAGATAATTCGGTGTATTTGCTTTGTAAAGTTCATGCATTAAATGGCTGAATAATGTAATTAGAAAGCGCAATTAATTAATCTTAACGCCTAAACAATCTGCGGCTTAGGGCCTGGCGTTAGGTAGTCTGTAGCTTAGGCCTTATATTTTTACACGTATTTTGCTAGAGGAGAGAGAGAGACCTGTTACGTATTACAGGGCCTAATTTGGTAGAAGGAGAACGATAACAAATCTAGCATGTAACAGGCACGAACTTAGACTGTTACATAACAAATCTAAGTTCAACCCTGGGCTATTCCAACAATTACTAACAAATTTAAAATAGCCCACCGCCCAAAAAATAAGATTATAATCTTTATATACTCACCAGATGCTTCAGTAGTTACAGTTAAATCTACATACTGGCTTCCACCCAAAGACGAAACACCATTTTCTGCATAGACTTGAAATCTATATGAAGTAACGGGGTTCAGGCCAGAGACGGTGACCTTAGTCTCGTTGAAACCTCTATCCGCCGGTGTATACACCACAGAAGAACCGCAACCATCGCAGGCGATTCTATATTCTAAATCCAACCTTCCACCTAAATACGAAGGACTTTGCCATCCTAAAACAACAGTCGACTGATCCACGAAACTTACAGATAAATTTTGGGGTGCTGAAGGAGGTTCTATATAAAAAGAAATATATATTTTTATTTTTCCAACGTTCAGCAGAGTCTGTAAAAAGAATTCGAGTTTATGGTTGGGAAAAAAAAAGCACTTACGAGTACATGGCATAGCTTTTGGATCCTTAGAAGCTCTATAGTAACCGTCGTCACATCTACATTCCAAAGAGCCTTTGTAAGGTGCTGTGCTATATTGAGGACAAGGAGAACACTTAACGTCTCCAACTGAAGATTTGAAAGTGCTAACAGGACACACTAAAATAACGAAATAAACAAAAATTAAGTAAAGAAAAATGATTTCCTTCCATTACTTTAAAGTATATTAACATAAAAACATTATTTATTCAACACAGGAACATATAAATCACTTCCAATTTTACCAATTCCATTCCTCTGTATCATATATTGGATATGATAAAATATTCACGAAAGAAATTTCAAATGCAATTTCGTGGATCCATTTTTTCAAATTTTACAATATACAAAATGTAAATCTATTTTTCAACTGTAGAATGATGAACTGGATATGGTTACTCTCCACGTATTTCCATTGCTCTTCCTAAAATTCCATTTATAATTAACTCGGATGCAAATATTACCATTAAAGAAATAGGAAAATTTATATATTTAGATTGCTAAATATCTAAATTTTTTGGCCATTAAGTGGCCCGCTACTTCTGAATTTTCTAGAGTATAAAGTAAAATATATATATCTTACAGCCATTTACACTATCTCTATGGTTTACATCCTTTAAGAGATGCATCAAGGAGGGTGAAGATGGGCATTTCTTCAGTAAAGAAATTGAGGTTACTTCCATTATTCAATATTCCATAAAAATATATGTTGATACCTTAAAAATTCATTCCATATTTTAGGGAATATTTTAGGTAAATGTTCGAATAGATAAAATATTTCCAAGTAACTTCCGATTCATCACCATTAACGTTTGCTACAACGAAGAATTTAACTGCATATTCTCAGCATTTAACGTTTCTTTCGTTATTATTTTTTAAAAATAATTATTTAAATCTTATTTTTTTAATTAAATTAATTAATATTCACAGTTTGTAGGTGATAAAAATAAATAAATTACATCAATATATAAGTTTTAAGAAAGTTATAAGTATGAAAAATTCAGAGAAGTACGTTATAAAGATAATACATAACTGTGTTACAAATAGGGAAATTTACGAAAGTAATTTAACATCTCCACCTGTAAAATTTCCCTTTTATCCCTTTTTAAAAATCTTTTTTTAGTAAATTTCCCTGTAACACTTCCTGCTTTTAACATACATTATCCCTATTTTAACCTAAAGATTTATAAAAGGGAAATATAAGAAAGGGCTTTTTTTACAAATAAAGTAAATTTATTTCACATTCTTTATTTGTAAATTTTTCCTAAAATCCTCTTTTAAATTTCCATATTTACAAATTCTCCTTTAATAAATTTCCCTATTTGTTACACTACTTTGAATTTTCCCTGCGTCTAACACCTTTTGTATATTATCCCTACTTTATCCATAGAAATAGGAAAGGGAATTTACAAACAAGACAATTTACAAAGGAAAAATTTAAGAAAGGGATTCTAAATTTTAAAAAAAAGGAGTTTTACACTTCAATTTGTAAATTTTTCCTTCCTAAAATCCCTTTTTAAATTTTCCTGTTTGTAAATTTCTCTACTTGTAACACTTCTTGCGAATTTCCCTGCTTCTAACACTGTATACATTAGCTACTGTTTTTAATCTATAAAAATTTTTACAAGAGGTAGGGAAAGATTTTACAGAACAATACACTTCTATTTTACAAAATTTTCGACATTTACAAACAAGGAGCCATTTTTTAATTGTAAGACAAGAGATAAACAAACAAAAGGTTAAATTTAATCCAAAAAATCGAAAGGTATTTTGTCTTTTTTGTTTAGAAAAATAATGGAAAGATAAATAAGAGAGTGTTTATTTGAGATTTCAAGTTTTACATTCGACTTATTTATTTTTAATGGATCCTTAAAGTAGAATAAACGAGGGATTAGACACAGATCCTTCTACCTAGGAAGCAAATAAACAAAATGGTATCTCTGTCTCCCCTCTTACAACAAAATTACCCATAAAATCTTGAATTAGACGGTTGTAAAACATAGTAAAATCTTTCTTTTTAAAGTAGACCCGATCCTAATTTTTTGGGTTAAAAAAAAAACGGAAGATGATGCGTGAATGAAGCCATAAGAATATCGACCATTATAGCATGTAACACTTTTGCAACAATGCTACACACATGCAAATTTACATGCAAATTGCATCAGAGAACGAAATATTGTTGTTACTATTCGGCGAATAAAATCGGAATAATATTAATGGAAATTTTGCTATCTTTGCAGAGGCGGAGCGAGAGGATAGGGAGGGAGGAAGAGCGAGAGAGGGAGAGAGGGAGGGGGAAGAGAAAATGTGCTGACGTCAACTCAAACTGACCGATTAGTTCGTTCGGTCGGAGTTAATACCTGTTCTTACGGGTTGGAGTAATTAATCTGCCCATCCTCTTCATCATATATACTTCCTATGAGTATGGAAATATGGTAATGACCTTTCACGTTCGTGACCTCGAATGCGAAAGGTCATAACGACTCCATTTTTCTGCGCGTATCGTCGTTGAGGATGGCTTTTCGCATCCTCTATACCTCTCTAGTGACCTCTCACCTTCCTATGCTGAATGGCCTTTCACATATATTGATAAATAAGTAAATATAATGTGAAATTTAAGAAATTCGTGTAGAATTCTTATTTCTCTTTCTTATTACAGCTTTTGTACAGTGATTATGGCTTAAATCATGTATAAAATATGAAAAAAATATACAAGACACGCATTAAATTTGTAAATTATCCATTTGTTTCTGCAGTTTTTCTTTTAAATATAAGAAAGTAAAGAGATCAGAAGAGGAAAGATCCGTTTATCAAGCATAAAAAATAGTTTTAATGCCTAAATTTATATTATTTTAAATTATTTACATTTATAATTAATTAAATTTTACAAATAAACAAAAACCTGACATTTAAAATTAAAGTACAGCATCCAAAATGGCGCCCTACACAACGAACAAAAAATTTAATATTTTTTAAAATAAATCTTATTTTTCAATTGAATCCAAAGCTAGAATTTTGGCATTTATATTCGCAAATATATTAAAATATTTTGAGTACTTCAAATTGTTTACAAAGTCCAACACAAATTTTTCAGTATCTTTTACTCTTCAACCTCCGCTGTAGCTTAGCAAAAAACGCGTGAAATAAATAGGAACGTGGGTAGCACGCGGGCGACCGGTTGGTAAATGCTGACCTAGACTAATAGTTCTATCGATCGACTCCCGTCCTGGATTAATTATGATAAAATTAAGCGAAGGAAAAGAAATTCTAAAACAATTCAATCGCGAATTTTTAAAAGATATAAGCCAAAACGCATTTATTGTCGAAATGAGTTCAGGTGCAGTGTTTTCCATGCTCTTCCCCCTTTGCAATTTTCTTTCAACAACATCTGCTAGTTTCAAACATTGAAACTGGAGTGCAAATAACTGAAAGAAACTGTAAATTAAATATTCTAATAATAAAAAAAAATTATATGGACTTTTATCATATGGTTATTAAAGTAAACTCATTGGATTTTATAATAAAATAATTTTTTGGAAGAAAAATCACTTTCCAACAGAACACCAAACCCTTCGATAGTTAAAGCATCGCCATCTGGAGACGAGTAATCGAAGTAATTGTCAAAAATTCCCCTCTCCTACTGATTTTATCCCTATTAAAACGATTTCTACAATGAATTTTTCGTGTTTATTTCTTTATTTATTTTACGTCACAGGAAAAAATTTCATTTTTTTTTGTTTTTTTAGTTCGTTAGGGGATTATTTTTCTATTTTAATTTACGACAATACAAATTGTATCCATCTCCTCTGACCTGCACAATGACACTGTAGTAGTTTAACACATTTTGCTTCCGGCTATCGATCAGCCCATCTAGTGTTGACCTGAAAGATGCAGGCAGGATGCTGAAAGTGGGAAGGTTTCCCGTCACTTATCTATCGATATAAGCTACAAAATCAGTTCTGTAGTAATGTATCCGAAGGTATTTTTGGAGATTTTGATGGTTCCTAACTGGACGTTACTCGAAAAATTCGCATTAGACTTTCGAGAATATTCCTCCTCCCTCCTTTCCCTTGCGAAGGAGGAGGACATTTTAATGATGGGGAATTTTCGTGAAGAATGATTAAGAAATAGGGAAAATCGAGCTGGAAATGTTACAATAGGGGGAAAACACAGCAAGGTATATTGCAAATAGGAAGAATGGAAAAGAGAATGTTACAATATAGAGAAAAATGGAGTAGGGAATATTACAAATAGGGAAAATGGAGAAGGAAATATTACAAAATTTACAAGAAGGAGAAGTAAAAGATAGAAGTAAGTAAGGGAATATATAAATAGGGAAAATTGAGAAGATAAAATGTAGGAAAAATCCATACGGAGAGTTAAAAATGAAGGAGATTGCATGAGAATATTTAAAAATAGGGAGAATTGAAAAATAGGGAAATTTAAAAACGGCTAAGAAAAATTGAAGAGCGGGGGGAAGGAAATTTTTCTTCGGAAAAGAAAAATGTAAATTTTTCATAATAAAAGAAGAATTATGGAAGAGGAAAAGCAGCTCCTGTGATGCATTAACAGTCAGGGAATAAAAGGGCAAGAGAAATGCTAAAATTACATTCACGTCTAACGAGGAAATCATTGTTGAAGTTTCCAATTTGTAAACGAAATCATAAGTTTGCCGCATGCAGCAAATTCTTAACAATCTCGTTAAGCATTTATAAGTTGGGATTTTGTTAAGTTTTGTTAATTTTAAATCATTTAAAAGAATATTGCAAAATGAATCGTGAAATCTCCAAACTAATCAGAGGGAGAATACAAAATTGTAAATTGTAACACAGGAGTTGTAGTTAGTTATTCTAACAACGCATGAATAAATACTAGTGGTTGGTTGTCGATGCATGAACAGCAATTAAATATTATAGAAGGCTAATAAGTCAAACTTGCTCGCCTTTGCTCTGGATTATCACCATCCAAGTATTAGTCTCCCATATACTAACATTGCAAATAATCAACAGGGATGTGCAGCTAAGAAGACGTATACGACAAAGTTAATTGCTCTAAATGTTTGCATGCAACCAACCGCGAGAGATTATTATTGCAATATCCGGATCAGTAGAGTTTACATCGTTAACGGAATGAATCAACTTAAGTGGATTTGGGTCCATCTGCAACGTGATTCACTCGCGTGTAATACTTTAGGTAAGTTTTTTTTTTCAATAAAACTTTTTCTTACCTTGGCAGATGTGCCCGATAGATTCGTATCCTGCCATACAACTACATCCACCGGAAGGTAAAGTCCAATTTCCGTCTCCTTTGCACAATAACCTCGGAGGATCCACCACCACTGCATTGGCTACACACTGACCTTCCGCTGCCACAATAGCAGTCACTTCTTTGCCGGTCGGAGTTTCGAGAAAATAAGCAAAACTGGTCGAAATCTCTGGACAACTGACATAGTACACCTTGATGGCAATGAGAGACAGACAGGCACCTTGGTCTCTGAATGCAAAATACACCCCTTTCTTGGTAACTGGCACGCTTCTTATTTCGGTGTTGATGATGACTTCCGCGTTGGAAGTAAATCTTCCTTCGTCTGCGGCGATCCTGCCGATCAGTTTGTAAGATTCGGGCTCCCAGGGGGGTGGCTCCTTGGTGGCAGCGTCGAACTCGTAATATAGTAGAGTGAACGTCTCTTTGCAGGACAGTGCCATGCCGGGGAACAGGTTGCAATCCCTCATACTAAACTTGACTTCGATGTACATGCGATTGGCCACTCCTCTTTCGATGAATGGGGTCCACAACCAATTGTTGACATCGTTGTATGCCACGTCGCACACCACGTACGACCGCCAGTTGATACCCAACTCGAAATTCGTGAAGCTCTCTTCCACCCACTGTAAAATATAAACGAAAGTTATTTCTATATAGTTTACATGCATATATTCTAAAAAAAACTTAAAATTTTATAATTTAGAAACTTATTTCAGGCAATAAAAGTATAAGTATATCAACCAGGCCTGAGTTTTCTTTCTTTTCGTGTTTCGCAAACTTCGATAACACGTTTTCTGTGGAAGAAGGTACTTAGAAATTTATGAATTCAAATATTCGCTATTCTGCTTCAATAAATTCCCGACTGAAATAGTGACGATTCTTTTTGGTTAGAGCAGTCGAAGGTTCGTTCAGTCCAAATTTAGATACCCTCCTTTCCATAACACGCGAAAAAGTTTAGAAATGTAAATAAGAAAATTTCTTATTTTGGAATAACCTAACTTAGAATGCAGCTAGCAATATAAAAGTTCGATAAAATAAAAGCGAGCAATAACGGAATGAGATATTTTCTGAAATATTCTCATGTAAAGTAATGAGGGGAAAGGATAACGTAATGAAGTCATGGTTAACGAGGAGTACAACGCGTTGCAAAGGGCACAAATCTCACTAAACATTAGAAGTTTTGAAAGCTGGGTGAGAAAACTTGATTAGAAGCAGTCTATAGAACTAATAACTTGTGTCAGAAAAGTCAGTAGCGCATCAGCAATAGACAGTCAGCCGTCAATACGAATAGAAAGCTTTATCGTAAAAGTAGTGTTAAAATGAAGCTGTCTCGACACCACCGTCAATGGGACTTGAAGCAACTATCATTTAGCGGGGTTGACGCGGTGGCCAAATATTTGTGAAAGTCTCTTCAATGACACTCTCTATAAATGCCGTCTAATTACAACATTATTGAAGTTGGCATGCCCTTAGTTCTTCGCTAGAAATATACGGAGCACTTTCAATTATCGAGCAGTACCCTTGTGGTTTCACCTCAGTACGGTTTATTAGTTGAAAGAAAGAGCAAAGTACAGATGAATCTCTTCAAATGTCTTCGTTTCTAACAGATGTAAATTAATAAATTATGATACAGCCGCCAATTTTTATACGTTCGAATGAATGCGCTCGGCTAATTTGCATATTTGAGCGTTTGTTTAAGAAAAATGTATTTACAGCTAATCAGAATTTTTATTTTCTTTTCTTCTTTTTCCTTCTTCTTCTATATTTGAAGATATAGTTCTCAGCCTTTCTTTCTCACCTTTCAACCTCTCTCTGCCCGGTTAATACAGTCTAGAAGCCACCATGAAATATGGATGGTTGTTTCGCAGCGCTGGCTACACATCCCATTGCTTTGCTGCAAACCTGTCATAAACAACAGAAATTGCCTGGTGTGCAACACAATATCTAATGTTATAGCCCGTTTCCAAACCCATGTTGCTAAAATGACCAAGCTGGAGGATAGAAATTCGTATTGATGGTTAAGGTACATCGATCTGAAAGCCTCCCCCATTATTTATGTTATAAATAATTTTTTTAAATATTAATACATGGGAAGGGGGGAAATAATTCTACAGCATGAAAAATAACCCTTTACTCGCGTGTTTTTTTTTTGGCTTGAATTATTGAGAATAAACGCGAGAAAACCTCCCGTTCATTTTTACGTTTAAACTTAACTCTAGACACTACTAATGAATAAGCACAGACATTTAATACTTAAAAAATTAATTAAACTTAGTTAAATTATAAAGTTTAACCTATTAAGGATTAAATTTATGTAAAATAAAACTCAATTGGATGTAATTCTATTCGTAGCACGTATACAATTTTAATATTTTAGGTAACGTTACAACTAATCGATAGATGTCGCTGTACGAACTCTATTATGTACAGTAACTACTGTCGTACAGTATTTAATTTTATGTACAGTAATTAATTCAACGTCGAAAAATACCTTAAAACCTCTTCAATAATAAATATAAGCAGCTAAAGCGAAGCGAGGAATCCGAGTTCGAACCCGGTCCGGATTTTTACCGGTTATAATTTTAATTATAATTAAGCTGGTTATAATTTCGATTTCGGTTGTGAAGAGGCCTCTTTTACGACCATTTAAAGCTCCATATAATGAATTAAACGGGTAATATTTTAAGTTATGAATATCGATATAATTTACCGATATTCGGGAATTTAACTGTTTTACATCACTGTATTTGAAATTCTATTGAAAACGCGTAAAAATTCTTGTTTATTCCTCCATGCCAAGGTGGTTGGAGTAATTTTAAACCATTTTCCAAGTAAAATTATTTTAATAGGAGGTAGAAACGGCGCTAAATCTCGTTTCGTATTCCCGATTAATTTATTATTCGCTTCGTAGTGTAGCAATTTTTCCTTTCAGAAACAGGAAAAAAGGGGGGGAGGGCTTCGTTGCAGGTGAAAAAATCGATCGAGGCCTTTTTTAGAGGAGGCCTCTTAGAAATGGTGGAAGTGCACGCGAGCAGCTAATCTGTTTACGTGACCTACGTAGCCTAGTGTTTCATTAGCAGTCTCTGCTGGTTGTAATCAGCAGAGTTGGATAATCGTTCAGTTGCCCTCGTAGTGTTTTGTCCACGTTTCCTTCGTTCATTATGTCCAACAAAATAACAAGCCAAGTGATCATTTAATACTCACTAATTTGTCATCGTGTCTATTCGACCGAACTTTCCTCCTGACGCTTTTACACAAACTCTTCCTTTCCATTATGTAGTCACGTGATTGTTTTTTTTTAATTTTGCGTTTTTCTAAAAACTCAATGTTTAATCTAATTAATTTTTTTAAAAAAACACATTTTCTACGAGCCGCCTTGTTGATTTACGATCTAATAGTTTTTAGGCATGAAATACCCGATATATGTATATAATTTTTAAGCGTGTGACGTAGTTTTTAAGCTTATAAATTTAGTTTTTAAGCATATTAAATGAGAGAAATCGCTTATACATTCATTTAAATTAAATTAATAATTACTTTAAATGAAACTTTCTTCGATTACATTATAAGAAAACGGTGCACTTACTCCAGGTGTTCTCGATTGAGGTCCAAACGGAAATCTTGTCCAATCTAAAGAACTTTCTTGCGTTGTATCTAAAAGGACCACTAAAAAATCAGAAAAAAAAAGATATTTTTAGAAAAATATCAAACAATAAATTTAAATTAAATAGAAATTTGTGAATGAAATGGTATTTATAAAGCGCGTTTAAAGATCGAGTTGAGGGATGTACACTAAAACTTGCCTATAATGAAATATAAATACAGTGAAACCTGTGTAAACCGGACTCGTACGGTACCGAATTTTTTCGGTTTGGCATGTTTCCGTTTTTAACAGGTTTTTTTCTAATACAGAAAATCGCTGCGTACCTATGAATTTTACCCGTTTAGGGAGGTTTCCGTTTTACTAAGGTTTAGTTACTGTGTAATGAAAACCCGTCTAAAATAGGAAAAGATTCCCGATGCGATTAAATTAAGGAAAAGACTAGGATGAGATTCCGGTTTACACAGGTTTTACTGTATAAGTAGATTAATCAATTTATATTACTGTAAAACCTGCGGAAATAGGAATAGGAATAATGTAGGATGAATATGGATTCGGTAGGACGCGATTCCGGTTCACACAGGTTGCGTGCATTAACTAAAAATACTGTACTTGGAACTTATAAAATGTAAGGTTTTGGTAAGAATTTCTTAGAAATATTTCTTTAAAGTTTAAAAAAAATAGGCACACGTACTTCTCTATTCCGGTCGAACAGTCCCATCATAATAAAACTAAACGACTGTAAAGTACAAAAGTCCTCATCATAAATCACAAGCAACGCGAAGTGGGCGTCAAGTAATTCACCTTGCACTGTCTGTAAATCATAGCCTATAGACCCCATCTACCATATGTATTCTTAACACTTTCTTCGACTAGAAAGAATTCCAAATCATGAGAAATTCGAATTTAAATGAAATATATTGCAACCAATCTTCTACTCCTTTCCACGCTCGGTTGGGCAATAATCAAGTGAAAAGGAAATTAGTCGAGGAGGAAGAGGGGGGAGGAGGAAGACGAGACACAGGGAATACAAACAGCTCTACATTAATATTATTCATTTATCAAATATGTTCTTTTATTTTTAATCGGATTTTATAATAAACTTTCCGCCCATTTATTCCTGTAAAATCGCATTTTTGGTTATTAACGGGTGCACTTAGTGCACACTAAGTGTCACACAATAAGCTCTCACCTATCGAGAATAATGGTGTAGTGTTTTATAAATCAATCACGTGGCCTTTTTTCCTTTGTTTTTTTTTCTTAATGGTTTTTAATTTCTGCTCTTCAACAATCGATTCGTCATTATAATGTTGATCGAATTTATAAGGTAAATTCTCCCCCCCCCTCTTCGCTTCTTCGCTCCTCCTCGATGATGTGTTACGATTTTTACATTTTAAATAGTTAATAAGAGGAGAGGTGGAGTCATGCAAACGACTTTACGCGCATAATGAACTGCAGCGGATCATTTTTGGTGATGTGGTAGCTTGCATAATGAAGTGGAGCGTATGATTTAACGTCACTATTATGTAGGGGGGAATTAAATTTCGCTCTTTTGTTCCTAAATAACTGGCGAAGAATGGAAATTTATTAATAGTTTAACGTGAAAAAATTTGTTAAAATATTCATAAATGATGAATAGTTTAGCGGGGGAAAATCAGTAGTAACTGTTGCGTGTAGTTTGATGTAAAGATGACGAAATTATTGGCGTAAATTGGTGCCCGTGTCCATAAACGGTGCGTGAAATGAACGATTTGGTGCTTATATTCGTAAATAATAGGAAAAAATACAAGATTTTACTCGTCGGTAGCGCGAAAAGTAAAAAAATTATTAACGGTTTAACACGAAAAATTGGTGAAGACATTCATAAACGAGGCAGAAAATGAAAAATTTAACACGAAATATTGATGAAAATTTTCATTAATAAGGCAAAAATACAGACTTTAACAATGAAAATTGATGCAAATATTCACAAAGGAGGCAAAGAATGAAGAATTTAAGACAAAAAAAAAATCAAAAATACCGCAAAGAATAGCAAAAATGACAAATAATTCTACACGAATACCACACGTCATCATTTTCTTCACCCAAAGAGATGCAAAAACAGTTAATTTTGTTGTTTTTTTCGGGTGTAGAATATATGTCAATTAGTTGTATAGAGTCTTTGATAGTGGCTGAATGTAATAAATAAAGATAACTTCATTAACTTGGTCGTATAGAAGGGTAAGTTGCATCATCATTAAAGGTGTCTTGAGAAAGAAGAAGATACATAAATTAATTAGTCATTAAGGAAATATCTACCTTATTTATTATAATAGTTGGGAAGAAAATGAAATCGATGGCCGGCTCGCATTATTAATCTTCAATTAATTTATTTCTTGAATTTAATTGATGAAAAAATTACGTATTATTTTTTTAATGGAAATTTTATCTATAAAAAGCAGTGAAAGCATCGTTATGTGCCATCTTAAACGTAATTAAACTTAATTCTAATCGTACTTAGTTCTAGATGCGAGTAGGATTCATTATAGAGCTACTTAAGTTTAGAAATTTCATTGTATACCTTCATTAATTCATTAATTGCTGATTCTAGAATTAAAAATACTAGAACCAGGAATTAGATGTATTGTTATCCATTATTATTCTAGAATTAAAAGAATTCTAGAATTAAATCTATTATTTTACTATTCTGGAATTTTTATTATTCTAGAATTTTTAATTTCTAGAATAATAATGAATAACTATACATCTAATTCCTGGTTCTAGAATTCTTTTAATTCTAGAATCAGCAATTAATGAATTAATGAAGGTATACAATGAAATTTCTAAACTTAAGTAGCTCTATAATGAATCCTACTCGCATCTAGAAATAAGTACGATTAGAATTAAATTTATTTAGTTCTAGAATTTTAATTTTAGAACATTATATTATCCTTCAGATCGAAAAATATAGTCAGATTCAGATTCGATACAATTCCGGAGCCGTAAATAAAACCATTTCTAGATACCTGTGTACGTAACAATGTGTACATATCATTAGATCTAGAACTTAATTAAGTTCGAAATATAATAAGGTCGACATTAGTCTAGTTCTAGAAGTAAATTTAGCTCTAGCATCACTAGTTATAAAACCTGTATCAAGTTCTAAATATGATAGCATACTTGATCTAAATATAGATCTAGTATCGAAAAATCTAGACCTACATGAGATTCTAGAACCAAATTTTGCTCTAGTATTGCCAGATTTAAAACTAAGTTAGGATTAATTCTAAGTTAAGTTACATAGTTCTATTTTTTCTAGTATTGCTAGATCTACAACTACAGGTAGCAGTGCGATTCTAGAAGAAATTTTTGCTCTAGAATTACAAGTTGCAACGTAATTCTCGAACAAAATTCAGTCGTAGCCGCGTCAATAAAGTTGTAAATTGTTTCAGGTTTAGTTAAATAGGAACAAACACTTAATTTATGCGCTAAACAAATTAAAGTAAATAATCTTTCGCTTCAAACTCCTTTTGTGTATCAAGACCGTAGCCGAAAAGGGGACAATTATAAACACTTATTACTCTATTATAAAGGCTGTTAATCCGAATAATTTTGGTGTTTTTCTCGAGCTACAAACCCCGATAATCCAATTAAACGATTTCAAAAACTTAAAAGAATTGTCTTCCTATTGTATTAGTTATATTACTCAGTAAATTTAATTAGCATTTGCAGAATGAAGTGCCTCCCCTCAATGTTTTCATTCGCAATTTCCATTGTAATCAGGATCGAACGGGGAGGGTGAAAGACAGAAGAGAGCAGGAAGAGAAGCAGGACGGAAGGTAGGAAAAAGTGTCAACTGTCTCTTTCCATATGGGCAATAGTAGAAAAGGTGACAAGGAAAGGCATCAGCTTGTCACTTAAAACAACGAATAAGGCAATTTGCGAATGGTCCCGTAACAGATTCCGTCTGACATAAGAAATTAAGTTTTCTCTCCTTTCTAATTATTTGTGTGTATCACTTCCAGAAAGAATCTTCCTTTTTACTTCTTCCACAGTTTATTGTTCGGCTCCTTGTCAAGTTCTTGACGTTTTCGGATCTGGAACATCATTACGTATCGGTGACGTTAAAGAATTACTTGTTACTGGCTTCGTGTAACACTGAGTTTACTTCAATTTGATGGGCAAATAATTACATCTCTTTAATTACACGGTAATTACATGGAGTGACGTAACGAAAAGAGTGTATCGTAAAAAAACATCGTTTAATCCCCAACAGTAATTACGATTCATATGTTTGATCAATCGCGCCATTTTTTAAAATGACAATTAACTGTCTGAAGCAGAAAAAAGGAGGAGAGATTTGCTGTTTTATTTTGAAAAAAAGAGGAAGAAGAAATGTCAATTTATCAGGAGCACTTCATCCGCATCACTTGGATGCAACTGTGAATGATGTTGATGAATCGGGACAATTTTTTAAAAAATATAATTAAGTTACTTAATTATGATTTAAATTAATTATTACTTAGAAAGTGTTTAAATATTTTTTTGTAGTTTATTTTTTTATATAAGTAAACGTGATTTTTTTAAAGAGCGTTGATGAATAATTAGGGAAATAGAAAAGTCGGGGTATTAATATTTGGAAAAATAGTAAAATGGGGCATGAATAGTTGGAAAAATAGTAAAAATGGAGCATGAACTGTTGGAAAAATAGTAAAAATAGGGCATGAATAATTTAAAAAACAGTAAAGTGGACCATGAATAGTTGGAAAAATAGTAAAAAATTGGGCATGAATAGTTGGAAAAATAGTAAAAATGGGGCATGAACTGTTGGAAAAATAGTAAAAATGGGGCAGAAATAGTTGGGAAAATAGTAAAAATGGGGCCTGAATAGTTAGGAAAATATAAATTAATAAATATATATTTTTCCAATTAAATTTGGTTTCAGTCTATGGTTTTATTTACGCAATTATTACACGGTTCCTTTCAAAAGCTTGGTAAACTTTGGATGTTTCCTATAGATTGAACGTCATAACTAATATTTCTATGAAGAGAATATCATGGTAAATTATAAATTTCCATTAGAAACAGTCTTAGGAAACCACGTTAATGAAATCATAACTATAAACCGTGATTATCCATAATGAATCTTGATTATCCAACAGTGAACTAAATTTAATGAAGGGTATTTAAAGTAATTTATAATTTAGAAAACATTTAACCTAGAAAACACTCCATAAAGTAAATAATTATAATTAATATTAGAAAAAAAATGGAACGAAATTTAATGTAAACTAATGCAAAATAGTTGTTACAACGATAATGATGATGGTATTTCTGCATGATTAATCATCATCATAATTCACTTTCCTTACCTAAATATACGGTTTTAATCAAAATTATGGTTAAGAATATTAAATAATTAATAATAAACCAAATACATTTTAATTTTCAATCGAAAAACATTAAAAATTCTAGTAAAACCAGAAGAAAACGAGTTTTTTCCCCCATTAATTTGCTTAAGAAGGCGTTCAGCAAAGGGGACATTTTTTGTATTTTTGGGGAGAAATTTTATTAAAATTGTGGTAAATAATATTAAATAATTAATAATAAACCAAATAAATTTTAATTTCTAATCGAAAAACATTAAAAATTCCGGTAAAACGAGAGAAAAAAAAAAGAGTTTTCCTCATTAGTTTGCTTAAGAAGGCGTTCAGCAAAGGGGGCATTTTTAAGTATATTTTGGAAATTTAGGGGAGTTTTATCAAAATTATTGATAATAATATTAAACAATTAATAATATAGCAGATAAAATTTAATTTTTAATCGATAAACATAAAAAATTTCAGAAGAACGAGTTTTTTCCATTAGTTTGCCTAAGAAGGCATTCAGCAAATGGGGTATTTTTTTGTATTTTGGGGGGTTTTTTCGATGCTTTCGTATACGTCGATCCTTCAATTTAATAAAAAACATATTCAAAATTCTGAATATTAAAATACATAAAAGTTATTTTGAATTATTTCGACAACTTCAACATATTCCTCTATTCAAATGACAAGCGGAGATATAACAATATTAAAAAGTGAATAAATCGGAGAAGACAAATGGAAAAAAAGTAAAATATGTTACATTTTTTGAATGAAATAAAAATAAAAATAAAATTGCATTTTTTATTATTATTATTTTTAAATCGATGTTTTTTTAAACCAATTTTACAAGGGACAAATTCGATTTTGAGTGTACTTTACTCAATTATTATGATAGAATGATATAATTTTTTGGAATTATTTTACAACTTTTTTCTTGTTTTTTACTTGCTAAATGTGCTTAAAATATTAAATCAATCCGAGGAATAAATATTATTAAAAGTTTAACGTATATAAATCACTTTCTGCGAGGAAATTTTGGGTTTTTATCGCCTCTTTTTTTTGGAGGGGGTTAAATTAATGAATAAAACTACGCAGTCGGTGTTTCAATTTTTACTTTTTACGTGTTTCCTCATTAATTAAATAGACAGAAGAGGATATTTAATGAGGAAATTTCCTCATTAAATATTCTCTTCAATTCTACTTTAAGATATGTCAATTTACAGTCTTTCAAATCTCGTCAATCTATTCTAATTCACGAGAAGACGAATTTAAATCTCTTAAACATCTCTTAGCTCGTGAGGAAATTCGTTTAAACCTCTTTAAGCCGTATTTACTCACGAGGAAACTCACTTTAGTCGCTCCAATCCTCCCTTAATTCTTAATTAATTGTTTCTTAAGTCTCTTCAATAAGCTTTGATCCAAGAGGAAACGAATTTAAATCGATTTAAACCTTAACATACGAGAAAATTCATTTAAACTTTTTCAAGACGTATTTACTCATGAGGAAATTGACATAAGTCTCTTTAATTTACGAGGAAAATTACTTGAGGCATTGAAGTAACTTTAATCCATGAGTAAATGAATTTAAATCTCTTAAATTCCTCTTAACTCATGAGGAAAGTCATATAAGTCTATTCAATCCTCCTTAATTCACGAGGAAAGAACTTGAGTCTTTTCAATACGCTTTAATTTATGAGGAAATTCATTTAAATCTCCACGACATCTTAACTCGTGAGGGAGCTCATTTAAATCGATACAGAAACTCATTCAAATAGATATCAAGAGGGAAGAAGCTACTTGATGAGGGAATTTCCTGTCTACTAAATCGATCTATCAGTTCTACTTTGATGTGAAAATAGTCAACTCTTGTGAGGAAATTTTAAATTAACTCTGACGCTCTTTCAATGTAATTGGAACTGAAATTTCCTCACTGAAACTGATATTTCTTTATAAAATGAAACCTCTCTGAATAAAGCGTATGGTAACAGACTATTAAACCCTTAATATTATAAGAATTCAGTTTTAGTGAGGAAAATGTAATTTTTTAATGGGAAATTGTTTGGTTTGAGATGAAATATTACTTTTAATAAGGAAAACAGTGATTCTAACAGAGGGAAACAATAGTTTTGTTAATGAAAATTGTTACATTTTTAATAATAAAAATAGTCAAGTCTAATGAGGAAAATGTTAATGCCGATGAGGAAAACAGCAAACCGAAGATAGCCACAAGATTTCTTTAAAAAAAAAATTAAACTCGATGAGGGAAAAAAGTCAATTTTACACAAGAAAACTATAAGAACTCCGGAAAAACATCAAACCTGGCGAGGAAAATTGAGGAAAATAGCAAATTCGACAAGAGAAAAATCAACTTTTGCGAAGAAAACATCATGAAAACTTCATAAAAATATCAAATTTACTTCAAAAAATAAGAAAAAGTCTATAAAATTACAAATCGAAAAACGTTTAAAAAAATTCAATTATCTTAAAAAAAACAACAAAACCTCCAAAAATTACATTTAAAAAAAGAATAAAACATGGAAACAATTGATCTAAAACAAAATAAAAACGCAATAATTTGACATTTTTAATAAATTTATTTGACTATAAATGCAAAGAAAGATGGAGGGAAGAGGAAGAGGAGGAGGAATAAAATATTTTCGAATGGAATCAAACATGACATTATGCTAAACAGGATTAACATCAAAACTTCACACAGCCTGACTGCAAACCAACTAATACCATTTCTGTTATATTCCACCATCAATGTCTGCTATTTTCAAAATCAAATAAATTCTCCAAGGTGGTTTTTCGATTGGACTTTGAAAGGATTACAGGATATAAAATTGCCATAGGAGGCGAAGAGAAAAGGGGAAAAAAGAATAAAAATATGAAAAACTGACGTGATAAATCGGATATTAATACATTCCCGATTCGATAAAAGTGGAAAAATTCGTTAGAAATTATCGATTTTCTCTAATAATTCCATGATTATATGCAGTTTTTTTTTTGGTGTGTGTGTGTGTGTGTGGAAGAAAAGTGGCATTTTTGTATTGATGTTCTTGCAGCTGGCATGATGAGAATGGAGTGCCAAGATTGAAGAAATAAGTGCCCCGTGTCCACATACAGATCTGCAATATTCGTTTGTTCGTCCTACTACACCATCATTAGTGATGTCCTATGTTCATGCATATTTCAAGAGCCTGCAGATGTTCCTCTCTGTCACATGACCATTTCGCTCTCCTCTTCCATTGTTAAACGTCTGGACATTTCCAACAATATAAAATCGGCCATTTTTCTGTTGTCTCCTTGTTTTCTTCGCCGATCTTTAAATGAACTGTGTTTATGTATTTTATGATTAATCGTGGTGTTTTCTGGTGTTTAGGATTCTAGAGAAACAAAACAGTGGGTTAAATTTGACCAATTGGAGTGAAAATTTGAGTATCAGTGTCGACATCCGTATCAACTATCGAAATATTCAGTAATATGGTATTGAAATGCCTGTTAAATCAAGTAAAGTATCAAAAATCTAGCTTAACTAGCGATAGCAGTATTAAAATCTCAATTAAATATAAATGTCAGTATCATAACAGCCAGTAGAGGATCGAAATCGGTACCAAAACAAGCAGCAGGAGGTCGAAATATCCAATAGAGAATGAAAATCAGTATCAGAATCCCCCACTTAAATATCGATAGAGGCAGCAAAGTATATCTGTTAAATATATCAACCATCAGTATCGAAATCCCAGTTAAATTTCAACACCAACACCAAATATTAGTCAAGTATCACCCGACGGGGAAAGCATTATTTTAAATTCTTTACACTCATTTAAAGGGGATGGGGGTTTTAATTGAGAGGGGAGAGAAAGGAGGAAAGCGTGCAAATTACCAGAGAAGAAATTTGGTTAAAATTCATTCATTATTTCAGATATTTTTACTATAATAGAAGAAACATTCTTCAACATTGCTACACATTAATGTAGAAAAAATTTCAACGAACACTAAATTAGAGAAGATGGTGCCTGGGGGAGACCATCACTGTCGTTGGGAAGGCAAACGGCGCTCACACATTTGATTCAATTGTGTTACTATGGTAACGAACATAGTGAAGCGGTGCTGCCTCCAGCAGAGAACGTTGGTCTGTCTACCTTGCAATCTAAAATATTCAGGTGCACAACTAGAATATTTACCAGACTTCTGATAAAACACAAGTTTTTTTCTCCAGAAAGTATGAAAGAAAGATGACAGCAATATCTGCACAATGTCTATTGTTTCCCTTCCGTTTATTGTAAATTTTTATAGTTCTTTTGCAATAGTTTCGCTGCCGGTAAGCCGAGTCAGATGAAATATAAAAAGGTTAAGAAATGTTACTGCTGAATTTACAAGTGTGAGAGTGAGTATACAATATCTGTTTACATTGTTTTCTCTATGACTAGGGATGTTGAATTTAATTAAGTAGCAACTTCGGCCCGTAAATTATCGCGAAAGTACAATAGAAGGTAAATACACTGATTCGCATCCTTCAGATAAACGCTACAAGCTGTAGTGTCTAGTGTGACAGGAGACTGTTTTTATGACTTTAAAATCAATAATATAGGTAGATATTGTGTAAAAATGCGTGAAATTTTGTTAATTAATTCTATTATTTTGTTTCTACAAACAGTTATTTGAGATTTAATACAATTGGTGCACTACAGTTGATTTTTTAAGGGTGTGGCTCGCGAGCTACAGGTTGGGAAACGATATCCTGAGCTAGAAAATTTATTGTTATTTTATTGTTGGAATTTAGCAAATATAGTTAAAGTTGTAATTTATTCTGTACAAAATTTTCGTTTATATTGTATCGCTCGAGGATAATTGTTAATACTTTCTCAGTTTATTTGTTAGAAATTATAATTACGTAGTACTTTTACACGCCATTCTCAACGTTTGATTGTGAAATATACGAGCAAACAAGCGTGAAATTTTCGCATGTAATTTTATTTTAAACGCATTTATAACGTTAAAAAATATTTTGGAAGTGGTTTCGAGACAGAAATTATTGTTAAACAGTAAAAAAAAAAGAATCAAGTTTGTGACATTATCGAACGATTACTTGATCTCTTTTGTGGTTCTCCTGAGGTCGTTCATATAGAAATACTGTATATCTTCTGCAAGATGCGGTCTGAAGTCGTTTGAATTAGTACATTGTTATAGGGTTTCTATAGAGGGTCCATATATCCTGCTTCTATGAAGGTTCGTAAGAATACAGCTCAATAAGGCCGATAAGTTTGGGGCGTGTGGTTGGCCATATTGTTACTAACAACCGCTGTCTCACCGCACTTTTCTTGTCTGTCCTATTGATCTGGTTGCAGTCACCTGTGCGGCCATCTGGTCTATACACCCCAGGCTAAAGAATTATGCAAGAGAATAACTATACAGGCAAGCAGGGGGGCATTGTAGCGAGAAAGAAACTATGCTTCACAACCATCTTCCTTTCTCTATAAACGTCTTATGTACGTAAAAAAATATATAGGAGGAGGGTAGGGATTTTCAGGGGTTTTAATAAGGCTAAACTGATTAACATCTTACAATTTCATAAGCATCACTCTTTCAACAATAGTCGTTTAGTGTATTCATTTGTATGGATATACATACAATGTATGTCTTTTCAGTTAACTCACGATACGATTATGATATTTAAAAACATATTTATTTTATGTTATTCAACAACTATCATATTTATTCTTTCGTTCTTTTTTTTCAGGATGCCGAGGTTAATTTTTTTTCGATCTGGTTCATTGCCTTGTCATTGTGATGGTGTAATAGCCGGTGTGGTGCTGTGGATGATGATGCCACCAAGACTAATGATCCTTTATATCCAGTCTAACATGTGGTCTCCTTACAACTAAAATCATGACTCAAACCAGCTTTATCCTTTCTACTCTTTAAGAATATAAGAAGAGAATACTTGAAGACTATTTTTGCTTTTTTCTTTTAATAAATATTGTTTTAAGATGGTTACCATTTATACCTAAATGACTACGGGTGTATTATTTATTTTTTCGGATTATAATATATTTTAAACGTTAAAAAAACGGTTTATTTAAGTTAAACGCTTACTCGATTATTCAAATTTTTAAATTTAGCAACGTCAATGACGTTTTGAAATGTGATTGGCTATCGCTTGCAAACGTCGAGTGAAATAACCAACAAGCTTGCTATTATTCAGTCACGTGACTGAGTTTAATAAATGTGATTGGTAGTCACTTGCAACTGTTGAGCGCGTGTTTTCTAATTTAATACTTTTAAAACATTATTATAAGGAAGAAATTCGGTTACAAAATACTTTACAAGTAATATTATCAGATAATATACTGGACAGATGTTTAATCGCTAATCACGTAATCGATTTTTTTTAAATTTACAATTGGAAATTGCGTGCAAATTTAAAGTGAAAAATCTGTCTTCTCCGACGTTGTAACAAAATGACACTTTGTATTCAATGTCACGATACTCAAATTATTGAGCACGGATTATGAATATTGAAATTTTTTAAATATTTAATCACGTGACTAACACTAAGGAATATGATTTGTAGTCGCGTGCAAATTTGTAATCTTATAAAAAGCGATGTAACGATACAATAATAGACTTGCCAGTTAATGTTACAATATTCGTTTATTAAATAAAGAAAACGAATATTAATATACGTCAATATTTAATCACGTGAACAATATTAATCAATTTAATTGGCAATTGCATGCAAATGTCGAGCGAAAGAAACCATATTTCTGACACTGCATTAGTAGCTTCGTATATATACAGAAAACGAACGATAAAATAAAAATACAACCGAACCTGTGAATCACGGCCACTGACGGGTAAATAAAAAATGGCGGCTGTTTGTTGTTTAAAGGTTACTGTGTATGCATTGTTTTCTTTAGAAAAGTTCTTGAAAATGGCCGACTGTTTTTATGCTTAATCACGTGACCGATAACTAACTAAAATGGCAATTGCATGCAAAAATCGAGTGAAAGGAGTAACTAATACATTCCCTCTAACAATTTACCGAATACGAAAGATATACGACGTGTTTGTAATACATTTAAATTTTAAAAAAATCACGTGATCGATATTCATCAATTTAATTGGAAGTCGCATGCAAACGTCGAGCGAAAATTTGTAAATTTCCAACGCAACAATGAAGCAGCAGCTTCAGTGTTTTTATATTGCACAACATTCACCAACCGAACACAAGATTAAATGCCAACATTTTCTACAAATTAAATACTAATAATAATACATTAAAAAAATCTCTTATTCATTCATTATTGACATAACAAAAAAGGAAAGAAGGAAAAGGGGGACGGAGAAAAAAACGTCTTAACAAAACCCAAATGGCTGCAAAGGACAGGAGGGAAAAAAATGCTTGTGGAGACAACCGAGTTAAGTGTGTTTGATTCATGTGACTACTTAAGCAGGCGTTTATTTACGTTATCGCCAAGTTAAGACTTAAAAGAACTGTGCTTTTTAAACACTAGATTAGAAATTTGCTGCTTTTCTTATGAACTAAGTAAACATTTCGTTCTGTTACTCGACCCCATTGTTGAATACTTCCAATAGTTACTTTATTTATGATCACTACCAATTGCTTATCATACACACACACACACACACACACACAAAAGAATTGAAGCAACACACAGAAAAAAAAATTAGTGACTAAAATATTTAGGTTAAAAGGAAATTGTGTTTTATTTATTGTTAGAAGTTCTCTATAAATGAAATTGTTATGATTGTTTAGATAACGGGGGAAAAATGTCATTGTTTGTATATTGTTGGCTGGATTCAGTTTAAGGTTACATAATGTTACGAAGCGGGGTTGTATTTTTCTATCCCGTAATAGGCAGAACAGACACAAGAATGTTTTATCTGTTGCGTCCATCGAATAGGTTCAAGGACACGGAGTTAGGTAAATAGTCTCCGTGCCACCCCATCTGGTAGACAGTATTCGGCCGTTGTTGACCCTCTTCAGAAACTAGATTATTACAATTGGATAAAAATAAGTTAGAAATAAAAGAAATGTAATTTATTTGAATTGTGTTTTGTGTGTATGCGCGTGCTCTTTTGTGAAAAGATGGGTTCTATGTGGTTCATTTTATGCGTGGCTTCTGTTCTGTACGTGTATTCGTTGCGGCTTGTAGATTCTGGAGCTTCGATCTATGTGGCTCACTTTGCGTTGCTTCTGTGTTTTTGTACGCGTTTACTAGTGTCTTTGTAGTGTGTATGCGGCTTGTATTTTGTGGGAGCTTCGATTTGTATGGGTCATTTTGTTTTTTTACGCGTGTGTCTTTGTAGTGTGTACGTGGCTTGTGTTCTATGCACGCAGAAGTGATTTTTGTTCTGTATTTGTTCTACATGTATGTACGGTGAGTGTAGTATGCTCTGTACCTACACAATTACAGCTACATGCATTATCTAAGTACAGTACAGTACCTATGACTGATTTTTATATATACAGTATGTATACTGGCAGTAATCTTTGAACAAAAATGTAAAATAACTCCAAGAATAATTTACACATACAGTGTTTATGGTGGCTTATTATGTTTTTCTTTCAGAACAAATTGCATTGAGTCACGTGTAATTCTAGACGTTTCCTTAACAAGCAGAGAGAATGTCCTTTGTAATGGGCAGATTGACGCGGTTCAGAATAGGTCGATTATGAAAAGAATTTACCTGTTACATATGGATGGAGTTGGGAACATTGAAGAGAGTCCTTTTGATAAAAATGTCTCTTTCCGTGGGAAGTAACATCAAACAATTTCCAATGTCACGACCCCTAACGAAGACGTAACAGCTGGTCGTAGACAATAATTCCACTGCCATAACTGACCCCCATCGATGGTTCTTACAGCCCAACCTATCAGATAATTGTTAAAATATTAAACTGCAATTAAACTGTTGGAAGTTATAATGGATTAAGTACAATGGTAACTCAGGTAGTGGATCAAGTGGATTGTGTACGCAGCAACAAAAGGCTCTTTGATGTCGACTGTTAAATTATCAAATTGCAATTAAGACATTTCAAGTAACTAAGTGACAGATTATTCTATAGATCAGATAAGAAGTGTTTGTTCTTTGATATCCATTGCAGAATATAAGGACGCCATTAGAACGTTGGTAAACGATGGAATTCAAATCGATAACACCCAGGGATTTAAAAATTGTAACAAATAGAGAAGATACGTTCGGTTGATACAGAAGCAAAGAGATCAAATACACTGAAAAAGTAACCCCCCCCTCTTGCATCAGTAGCTCGCTAATTACAGGCAAGTATCGGCGATCCTGTAATAACTGTTTCTCTGCACTTTTATTGTCCACTTGAAGGGAGTTTAGATAAGCAGAGGAGCTGTTAAAATCTCGACTGATCCCGTAAAGTGACACTGGACGGGATTGTGTCTTCTGAATGGACTGAAAGATAAGTGGCATCGTGCTATCGACGATGTCAATGTATCCGGGTTGCAGCAGCCAACGTGAAAAACCAGAGATTGCAAGAAAATTTGTCCGTGGCCATTCCCACCCCCCGAAAAGTTGAAAAATCTAACCTTTTATTGATTGGAGTTAAGACAAAAGAAAATTGAGTTGTGTGTGCACGTTTTTTTCCTTTCTTTGTCTCGAGTTTTCTGATATAAAGTAACGAGAATTATTCTAGGGATTGAAAAGTGGAGTAGGTCGATGATCCTATACGACAGCTTTTACAGTGTCATCGACTATGCAATTTATATATAAGTAGGTTCTACATAAGGATTTTCTATAGGATTTCGTTTAAAATTCCGACAATTCTGTGTACGATTCGTACATGTTTATATTTATAAGCAACTACTATGAGATTCTACACAAGTAACTCCTACAAGATTCAGCATAAAAGTTCTATAAGAGTCCTTATAGATAATTAGTGTAGGATTCTATATAAAAGCTATTTACATAGTTTCTATAGAATTTTGTACAAGTAATAACAGGATTAAAGGATCCTATAAGAATAATTTCAATAGGATTTATTTATTATAAGATCTTACAAAAATGATTTCGACAGGATCTAATTGTAACAGTATCCTACGAAAATAACATCTGCAGAATACATAAGATTTTATACAAGTTAATGATAAAAATTACTTATATAAAATCCTAAAAAGGCCATAGAATCATTTAAAAATTCCCGAATCCTACAGAAATTGTTTACACAAAAAGCAGCTGTTGTAGGATTGTATATAAACAATTTTTACAGGATTTAATCACGTAATATTCGAGAAAATTCAATCAATAAACACGAAAAATCATGCTTTTCATCACATATTTTTACAGTAAATTACATAAAATCTGGTCATTATCCTAAAAAAAACCGAGTCCCAAGTTTATACAAATTAACGTTATAAAAATATTGGCGATAAAATCTTTTAAAAAAAAGGACAGAAAATTCTTCGGAATTTGGTAAAAATCTTTAATTCAAGTTAGTTAAGATCTTAAAACTTGATCTGTTTTGGACCTCTTTAATCAGATCCATCCACTTGTCAAACATGTCAACTTGATATCGGGCCTATGGGCGAATAACTAATTGGCTAAAGTTAACTAAATATTTTTCCTTTTCTTTTTAAATTTCTATATAATTTATAGATAATATAAAAATATATTTAAATATTAATTAAATTTCTTTTTTAATTTAAATTTAAATTACAGAGAAATTACTCCAGCATCAATTAGAAAATGCACGTAAATAACCCAATAGAAACTACGAACTTTTTATAACTATATGCGTAAAAATCTCTTTAAAATTCTATTTTTCTGCATTTTTTAGACGAATAAAAATCAATTTTCTAAGCTATTAATGTGCTCAATTTCGTTAGAATTTTATAAAATTGTCTTAAAATTTTCTTTTCTTCCGCATCCTCATATAAAGATGCAATCTTGAAACAGCGATTTTAGCTGTTTCATAGCTTTTATACTGAAAATTTATGTTGAAACTGCTGCTGAAATACTCAAAAAAATATTTATAAAATCTAAAAGAAAATTATAGCAACAAGCCAAAATATAATTGCTTTTCTTAGATTCATTTCACTGCAGTTCATTCGATATTAGATTAATTTTACATCATCCAAGAGAATTGAATATTTAATTTACAGCAATGTTTTTAGAATTTTCGTCTTCATAAACATGCAATTTCTGATTAAAAAATCATTCGAAAAATCCACAAAATTTAGTAGAATTACTTCCTTTAATTTTGCAGAATTTGTTATTTTTTAGAAGATTCAAAAAACTCAAATACTATGCAATTTTTAGAGACTTTATAATTAAAATTCTGCGATTTTATCTAAAAAATTTCAGAATTATACTGACTAAAAGCTATAGAGAAATTTCTAAAAATAGTTTCCACAATAAACATGCAATCTTCTTCAATTTTGTAGATTTTATAATTGTAAAACATCAGAAAACTTCTCTATAAACATTCTAAAAATCCCCGAAAAATGTAATAAGAGTTGATTTCTTGAAATTTACAAAATACCTGATTTTTTTAGAGGGTTCAAAACCGAAAAAAAAATTTTAAATCAATTTAAAGAAAATAAAATGTTTAAATATGGAATTTATAAATGGAAATAAAAATAATTTGATTTTTTAGAATTTTTCAATTCTAAAAAATTTGAAAAGGATTTTTAAATTTTCTAAACTTTTAAGAGATTTTTAGAAGCGATTCTTTAGGTAAAAGTCTCTTTAAAAAGGTTCCTAATGAGTTTCTTATGTTCCTAAAAATAGTTTTAAAAATTCTAAAAATCAAACTTTTCGGAATTTTTTTTAATACTTTTTGTATGAATTTCATTTATACAAAAGCTTAAAAAGATTTTAAGAGATTCACTTCGATTCATACGATATTTTTTGTAAGATTATTTCTTACAATTTAAAAAACCGTTGTAAGAAATAATCTTATAAAAATGTAAAAAAGTAAGAAAAATTCGAAAAAATTTTTCTAAATGGGTGCAAAAATATCTAAAAATTGTGAGAAATCCTCAAAAACCTTTTTAAATGGGGCGCAAAAATACGTAAAAATTGAGAAATCCTCAAAAACCGGTAGTTAAATGGGTGCAAAAATATGTAAAAATTGTAAGAAAAATTCCCGAAAACCGCTTATTAAAAGGGTGCAAAAATATCTAAAAACTGTGCGAAAACCCCAAAAACCGTTTATGGGTGCAAAACATGAAAAATTATAACAATTCGTAAAACCGGTCAAAAAATGGGTGCAGAACATCTTAAAATCGTAACAAAAATTCGGAAAAACTGTTCTAAAATGGGTGCAGAATATCTAAAAATTGTAAGAAAAATTCGCAAAAAACGTTCTAAAAATAGGTGCAAAATGTTTAAAAATTGTAAAAAAAAATTCTAAAAAACCCTTCTAAAAATGCTTGCAAATATATAAAAGTATGAAGCCCGAAGGCAGAGATTTTGTGGGATTTTTCTAACAAACCAACAAACCGACGTACTTCACTTTGACGCTATTGAAAATATACAATATGGGATTAACTTCCGATCCCATTATCAAACTAAATTTATTAGTCACGTGTTTAATAAACCTTACATTTCATAAGGTATTTCTGGTGGAGTATTATTAATTTTGAACCAAGTTAAACTAAATTTGTATAGACAAACCCTAACCTGATAATCATATTAAGTGTATTTAATATGATTAAATCGCTTAGAATTTTGATTCGCATCTGTCAAGCAACCGAATAATTTATTGATAAATATTACAAACTGTTAGGAGTAATTTTCTCTAATTTAAAAATTATGAATAGTTCTTTTTTAAAAAATTGTTTTGGTAAGTGTAATTTAAAAAAAATGTACGTTAAGAGGTAAAGATTTATCCAAAATAAAACATGTAAAACATTTAGGGAGCTTTTAAAGGCTAAAAAAAGGCAATTTTTCTCTGAAAAATTTTCCAAAATGTCTCTACAAATGTATTTAAAGCCTCCAAAAAAGCTTTGTTTATCGTAAATGAAGCCTCTAAAAAATTCTGGAATATTTTAGAGACTGAAGAACAGCAATTTTTCTCTTAAAAAATGTTTTAATACGTCTCCTGAAAAATTTATTTATCCAAAATGAAGCCTCTGGAAAATTCTGGAAACTTTTATAGGTTCAAAAAATCAATTTTTCTCTAAAAAATTCTCTAAAATGTTTCTAGAAATGTGTTTTAAAAACTAAAAAAAGTTTTTAATAAAAATCTACGATTTAACGATTAAAAAATGAATATTTCTTAGAATTTTTCCTGTAAGTTTGTACATTTGAATTTAATTTTTTATTCAGAAAATGTTGATAAAGTCTCTAAAAATTTAAAGAATTTTTTTAGAAACTCCAAAGACTGTCTATGAAAATTTTATTTGAAAGCCGAATCGTGCGGTAAACTAGCCAAAAATCTATAGAATAATACTCTAAACGTGAGAAAACACGCGTAAAAACATTTAAAATAAATTGACAAGTTAATAACAATCAAGTGAAAATGATATAAGTTGTACTGTACATTTCCAACTGTCGATTAAAACTTTTATACTCGTCATCTTACTAATTAAGCAGAGAACCGCCTATATTTACCGAGATAATTTTTGGCACTCCTACAGATTTTACTGTAAAAATCTCTAAAGAATTTCTAATGAATTTTTAAAGTCTATAAAATCTTTCAAAAAAATAGCTGATATTTTTCGACTGAAAATTTGTAATTTAATAATTATAAAATAAAGATTTTTAGAACTTTTGGCATTATTTGAATACTCTACTTTTTTAAATAACTAATAAATCACAGATCATACGTAAAAAGATAAAAAAAAAATATTCTCTTTGCAGTCTCTAAAACTTAAATTTCTAAACATTTCTTGAAGTCTCTAAAAGTTTAAAGGCTTTTTAGAGATTTCAAGAAGCTTAGTTTGATCTAACAAATCTTTAAAAAAGTAGTTATAAAAATCTATAATGAATGTCTGAAGCGTTTTCTTCTTAATTTAAATATATACTTTGAATTTTTCGCTTCTAAATACGTTTAAAAAGATTTTTAGAGGCTTCAAAAGATTCAATTTTTTTAAAAATTTTAAAGGATCCATAAATTAAGAGAATCTTTTACATTGTTTCTTCTGTAAAATACTTTAAAATATTTTGGAAACGTCAAAAAACTCAATTTTTCCGATGAAAATTCTCTAGCATCCTATTGACAGCATCACAAGAGAAAATTCCTGAGGTTTTTAGAAGGCTCCAAAATTCCTCAAATTCAAAAAAAGTTGAACTATTATATTTGTAATGAAATTATGATAATTTAGAGTAAATAATCTTTTAAAATAATTATAAAAATCAAGAAAGAAACTAGGGGAAAAAATTAAGCAATTAAGATTTATATAAGAAATAATTAGAGCTATCCACTTCATTAGTTAAAAGGAGGAGGAAAAGGAGATCAGAGGGAGGAAAAGGAAGGAGGGGAAGAAAAAATGAAAGATTCATTATTGTATAGGATTAATGAATATATCCAATAAAACTTAATAAATTGCCAAAGGCAAAACGGTTATTATTGTGACAAAAGGGGGAAAAAAACCAATTAACTTTTAACGTAAACAAAGATGCGAAAAATAAATTGTGATATTAATAAATTATCTCCGATCACGAAACATGCAAACTAAACTCTTATTTTCTTTTTATGTTCCTTTTTATATAAATTCTAAACATAATTTTAAACATATTTTAAGATTTTTAGCCCCCTCCTCGCTGGCTCATGAGTGATCTAAAAATTCAAAATAACCGGAGATTTTTTGAATTTTTCCGAAAAATTTTCGAGGGAAAATGTATATTTTTATGATGCTTTTAATGGTGTGATGTTATTATTCCCATATCGTAACCCCTAACTTTCAATCTAGCGCGATTACTTTCCGAAAATAGTTTTATGGACGGTTAGACAGCCGAACGGGCAGTTAAATAGGAAAGTGGATATGCGAATAGATAGAAAAACGGGTGCACAGAGTGGATACTGAGTAATCACTCTTCGGCTCTTTTAGTTTCCTAGAAAATTAAAGTTTCTCGTTTAGAGGAGTTAAGCAGATAGAAAATATGAGAGATGCAATTTGATTGCCAAATTATGCCAGGAGACTATGTCCTGTACAATTTCTAACAATTTCAATGCCCAAAATGCCTTAGTTTCCGAGAAATTTTATGAAAAGACAACGAACGAACCGAGAAATAAATACAAAAATAGCACACGTATTGACATTATTTGAGGGAATTAATCGATATGATTAATTTATAAATTCACCGTAATCGATATATATATATATTTAGATCAGTAATATATAGTGTACCTATTTAGAAGGATGAGCTATTCTATCAGGAAAGTAGCTACTCTCCTTGATTATATAGCCTACAATCACGAGATGATCCTTAGTCATGTTTCTATACTGATCAGTATTCTTTTATAGATGTATCTCGTGTCGTACTTTCAAATGAATAGGGTTGATATCTTGTACGTTAACCATTTACTGTACTAAATAATAATTTTATTACCTACTTATTATGCCACAATAGGCTGAAAGAGTTTCTCAACCAGTGAATCGTGACCCCCCCATTGCAGCCTTTCCAAACACTAAAATAGGGGCATCACTATTACGAAAACGAAGCTGTAGTGTTTAGAAACACATAAATGACACTATAAACAACTGATTTTCAGCCGAGGAATTGCGATCCGAATTTATTTAATCAATTTTGTATCTTGAAATTGGCATTAATGGAGTCTATCAACTGGTAGCTCGGCATTTCAGAGTATTAAAAATGGTATATTTAAGCAATTTTGGAGGTTTAGAGATTGATTCTATATGTATATAATTACTATAAGCAACAGAACATATAATTAGTGTTACATTATAATAATCCCCATACTTTCTTATGGGGGATGTTCAGAATACTAAGAGATAATTACACAACTGAAAGTTGAGAAACAAATGTATATAATAAAAACTAGCGCAGTTTGCAAGTCGGCATTCGCGACTCCCTGCTTAGAAACCTCCCATACTGTTTTATGGGGAGGATCTTTTATAATAGTAAAACAGATATATTAAAAGGTTGGGAAAGAAATTTAGATAAAAGGAATTAGTACAGTTTGCAAGCAGGTATCTGCGATTCCCAGCTTAAAAACTTTCATACCTACGAGCAATTTTTTCAGTCCTCATAATATGCGAGCCAAAAAGTCCCATAAGAAATTCCCTATATTTATGGGGAATCATTTAGAATAAAGGTTGGCAAAAGAAATCTAGATAATAAGAATTAGTACAGTTTGCAAGGCAGTACCTTCGACTTCACGCTCGACAGCACTGTCAATGTTCTTTTTAATAAGGTTGTTTGCATAATTAAATTTTTATTTATATATATAAATAAGCTTTTTTAAAGAGCAAAAATTAATTCCCATTACTAGATAATTTTTAATTAAACAAATATATCAAGATTAAGATAATAAAACTTAATATTATCCTAACAAAGAGTCATAAATTATCCGAGTGGAAGCTTATGAATACTGATTTCTTTACGGTTCTTGCTAATTATAGACATTGTCAGTTTGATCAAGTGACTGTGCACAAACTGGAAATGAATCTCCCTCTTTCAATGCAATTATCGGGTTTTGAAACTGGAAACACACAGGAAAAAAATTATTAAATTAATAACTAATTAATCGATCATTGATTAATTCATTAAACTCAATTAAAAAATGCGCTCATGTCATAGAAATATTCATTTTTTTTCCTCCCTTGTTTTTAAGCTCTTCTATGAGTCATTTTGGAAGGGGTGAATATAACGCGCGTTCATCTCATAGTTAAGTTAATTTTACAGGAGCAGAGATGGAAAAGTAAATACATCAATTCGGTTTAACAGGAAGGTAAATAGTGTATATTGATGTTTATATCATTAAATATATGCAAATAGTGAGTGAATCGCTTAACTTTTGTGATGTTTAAAGTGGCATTTCAAATTCAGAAACTTCATAAAATATTGGTTAAGATCATTTAACAAATATACTATCGTCAATTATGTATTTTACATCTATAACTGTATGTTTAAAGCTTTAAAACCTGTATTTTACGGACGGTATGCTTGTAAAACCACCCCTCATTCGGTTATTACGTTATCTACAACCGAATAAAAGCTTTAAAATTAATTAATTAATTAATTAGAAAATTTATCATTATTACTCATTGACACGCTTGAAAACGTCAATAATAAGCTAAAAAGTCATTTAAATCAGTGCGTAATAACTTTATAAATACATCAGAAGTTGTTTGAAAAATGAGGATTTCAGATCATTATGAGCTATAAATCCTTCTTAATATTGCCCATTATAGACAGAGCTGATATGCGATGGATCAGTTAGGTAATGAGGAACGAAGCTGCAGCTTGGGGATGGAAAGCGTAGTCCTAGCCTAAGGGTGGGAAACAGCTTCAGCATGAAGAATAGAGACACAGAGTACAGGAAATAAACCCTATCCTACAACAGCTGCAAAATGCTGCCAACTCTCTATGAAAATTTTATTCGAAAGCCAAATCGTGCGATAAACTAGCCAAAAATCTATAGAATAATACTCTAAACGTGAGAAAACACGTGTAAAAACATTTAAAATAAATTGACAAGTTAATAACAATCAAGTGAAAATGATATAAGTTGTACTGTACATTTCCAACTGTCGATTAAACCTTTTATACTCATCATCATACTAATTAAGCAGAGAACCGCCTATATTTACCGAGATCATTTTTGGCACTCCTACAAATAATTTAAAATTCCGTTTTTATTGCCGATTTTTTCTTCGCATAAACCATTAAAAACA
The DNA here is from genome assembly GCF_030686945.1 of Centruroides vittatus. Lineage (NCBI taxonomy): Eukaryota > Metazoa > Arthropoda > Arachnida > Scorpiones > Buthidae > Centruroides > Centruroides vittatus. The sequence goes on along the minus strand of NW_027120714.1, from coordinate 1,731,319 downwards.
TGAATAAATTTTAAATTATACTTATGCAAACGAACAGGAGGGGCATAAATACAGGAAAAAGATTTGAATGTGACAAATCCACAACGCTAGTTGCTACATTCACAATGGTACGGGGGTGAATGCAGGTTTGCACGATCAAATTCGGGCCCTCTAATATCGGTTGTAGTTACGCTACTGCAGAAGTGTGGCATGAAATTATTATGCATCTAAAACAAAATATTTACAATGTATCCTTATACAAAATACATCAAAACGGTAGGAAACACGAACATGATTAATCTAACAATAACAGAGACGTTCGATAACGCCTCTCGTATGGCTAAATAGATAATTTTCATACAGAATTAATAAACAGAATCATTCAACCTAACATAAAGATAAAGGAATAGTTTTTAAACTATTCTACTATCGATTTATAAGTTAATAGGCATTTCAGGCATTGTGAAAGTAATCGATAAACCAGCATGAATACACTTCATAGATAAACCATTGGGTTTTAACATTATCAGAATTGTCAGAATTTAAATCTTGATGGATTATGTAAATTTATATCTTACAGATAATTATACAGTCCGGGCTTAACATTTATGTGGAATTTTATCTGAAAAAATGGATTTTAAGTCGAATAAATCATTGTAGTTTGTTGTAAAATCGTGTATTGTCTACATCGTAGTCACACAATTCACTGAAATAAATGTCAAAAATCCTCATTAAATACTCGACGTGACTCATTTAAGCTTATTTTAATATCAAATATTAAATATATTCGATAATTATGCGAATATTTTTACAATTATTCATCTTACAACAAGAATTATTAAGTTCAAATATTGTTTGTACTTAGTTTTTAATTATTTTTTTTATGAATAATTATAAGATTCGTGCCGAATTTAATCTAATCAAAATGGATAAAGCCATTCAAAAAATATTCTACGCACAGAATAAATGTTAAAGATTAATATGAGTATGATAAATTATCGTAAAAACGTTTTTTTGAGCCAGATAACTTATTAAAAAAAACCTCGACATGCAAGACAATTCATCAAAAGAAAAAAAAATTCTATACGCAAGATAAGCCATCAAAAATGATTATACGCGTAGGATAAACACTAAAAAATTTCTGAGCTCAGAGAATTCCGAGTTTAAGAATCAGTCATAAAAAATTACGCCCGAAAAAAATATCAAAAAGTTTTCTGGAAAAGCTATCGAAAAAAATATATCGAAAAGTTCTAAGCTATGAAGAAACTTCTTTGAGCTGAGAAAAACATTGAAAAATTCTGGCTGTGGAAAAGCTGCGGAAAAAATTCCCTGAGCTGAGGAAAAGTTGCGGGAGAAATTCTCTGAGCTGAAGAAAAGCTACGGAAAAAATTGTCTGAGCTGAGGAGAAGCTGCGGAAAAAATTGTCTGAGCTGAGGAGAAGCTGCGAAAAAAATTGTCTGAGCTGAAGAAAAGTTGCGGAAAAAATTCTCTGAGCTGAGGAAAAGCTGCGGAAAAATTTCTCTGAGCTGAAGAAAAGTTGTGGAAAAAATTGTCTGAGCTGAGGAGAAGCTGCGGAAAAAATTGTCTGAGCTGAGGAGAAGCTGCGGAAAAAATTATCTGAGCTGAGAAAAGTGCGGAAAAAATTCTCTGAGCTGAGGAGAAGCTGCGGAAAAAATTGTCTGAGCTGAGGAGAAGCTGCGGAAAAAATTCTCTGAGCTGAGGAGAAGCTGCGGAAAAAATTGTCTGAGCTGAGGAGAAGCTGCGGAAAAAATTATCTGAGCTGAAAATGATATCGAAAAAATTTAAGCATAGAAGCAATGAAATTCTTCAGAGCTGAAGAAAATTCTCTCAAAAATTCTCTGAGCTGAAAGAAAGCAATAAAAAAATGTCAAAACATAAACAAAACTATCAAAAATTCTCTAAGCTTAAGAAAAGCTACAAAAACATTCTCCGGGTTCATAGTTATCAAGAAAATTCTTTGAGCATGGTAACGGCGATCAAAAACAAATGCGAGTCGAAGCTATCAAAATTTTTTTCTAAACTGACGGAAAGCTATCAAAAACATTCTCCTTTTTGAATAACCCATAAAAAGTGCACGACAATTTATCAAAGAATATTCGGAAAGTTATGTAAAATAAGCTTTCAAAAATGATTATACGCAGAGAATAATCCATTTGGGATGCACTAAACCAAGCCGGCTCTTAGTTATTTCGCTCTAAAGATTAAATTAAAAATAAGGTAACACAATAAGTAAGCTTTGAAAATGTTTATTATAGTTTACAAAGTAAAATATTCGATTAAACGATGGAAAGAGAAGAATCATAATTAGTCAAGAGCCGTTAAAATACTTTGAAACAAGAAAGCCATCATCGAAAGATCTCTCTTTTCTCCTCTCTTCATCCCGGATGTTGAGCCAATTTGCTTATTGTTACTCGTTTGATTTGCATTCCTGAAATTCTTCCGCGTGTAATTTAGTTAAATAAATTCTAAAAAAATTCATTTTAGACGGTAAAACTGTATAAATATATAAAATCATCCCTAATCCCATTCAGTAATTTGATATGTTTACATTCGGCCAATGGTGTTTTTTTCCTTTTTTTCCCCTTGACAGAACAGTTCTTGTTTAAGAAAAAGAGAGGAAAGTCTTGATTGTAATTTCGATCTGTGTGACACTGACATCCATTAATTACCATTAGCAGAATGGAATTAGTTATGAGAGTTAAGTGTCTTTTGCAAAAGAACGATCGATGGGTGTATAATTTACGATCCACCTCTCTGGTATGGAGCAGTGTGAGAAAGTTGCCACACAATTAGAGGGGATCTTTTTGAAAAATCTCTCTATAAGGCAGGAATATAGGCCTACCTACAGGTAGGCATATAGGTCTAGCTTTAGGTCTATATAGGCAGTAAGGTCTTTAGTATACTAGCATACCTCTACCTATAGATTGTATACTTTATACTTGTCTGTACGTATACATAAACTTACATATTCAACAAATAGGCCTATATTTACTTGTTCTTTTTATAATTTTGGAAATTTTCTTTAAAAATACGCTTTTAAGAGAAATGTGGGGGCAAGTTGGCGAACTGAGTTTAGCGTGCTTGTAAGAATTTTAGGTACCACGGCGTATATTATACTATAAAATATAAAGCGAAAAATCATGAAAAAGTGTTTAAAGAATAAAAAAAAATACAAAAAGCCTTACGTTAAATATTCTAATTTTTACAGACAAATTATTAATAATGTTTTCAAGGGGGCAAGATGAAGTAAATGCTGTTTTAATGCACTTTTGATGTTAAAATTATCGAAAATTTTACGAGAAAAGTTAAAAAATTAATTAAAATAATTGCAATTTTTGTTTTCTAATTAAAAAATGAATCATAACATAGATAAAAGGCCCATTTCTATAAATTATCTTCGAATTTTTATAGTCTGATGTGGACGTGGATCGACTATTTAAGCATTATTTACATAAATTAAAGCATATTTTTTTTTATTTTGATTTTATGCAGGAGCAACAACATGACCAATACACATATTCCTGTCAATCAACACTTTATGGATTATGTAATTATTTTTTATTCGAATTTAAATACACTTAAATAAATTTATATAGTAATTAAACTTTCCTGTAAAATAAATAATTAATTATAATACAAATCACAAAAGTCTCACCCGTTTAATTAGCATATTATCTTATCTTTCAATAATGTGCATTGAATATTGAGGGGAAAATTGCAACAATTTATGACATTGTTGATGAATTTATAGCCTATATATTATTTTTATCAATGAGTAATTTTACGAGGAAGACATTCTCAGTGGTATAAAATGATAAATTTCGTTTTTATTGATTAGTTTCCTCAATAGTAAACCGTAAAATATGAAACAAATGGAGGCAAGTGATGCAATAACTTACGAAGAAAGTAATCAAAAAAGAGAATATAAAGTAAAAATTTACGAAAAGTGTGATCAAAAAGATAATTTAAAGGGAAAAGTTGCAGAAAGTGTGATCAAAATGGTGATTTAAAGTGAAAAGTTGCAGAAAGTGTGATCAAAAATGTGATTTAAAGCGAAAAGTTGCAAAAAGTGTGCTCAAAAAGGTGATTTAAAGTAAAAAGTTGCAGAAAGTGTGATCAAAAAGGTGATTTAAAGTGAAAAGTTGCAGAAAGTGTGATCAAAAAGGTGATTTAAAGCGAAAAGTTGCAGAAAGTGTGATCAAAAAGGTGATTTAAAGCGAAAAGTTGCAGAAAGTGTGATCAAAAAGGTGATTTAAAGTGAAAAGTTGCAGAAAGTGTGATCAAAAAGGTGATTTAAAGTAAAAAGTTGCAGAAAGTGTGATCAAAAAGGTGATTTAAAGTGAAAAGTTGCAGAAACTGTGATCAAAAAGGTGATTTAAAGCGAAAAGTTGCAGAAAGTGTGATCAAAAAAGGACATTTGAAGTGAAAATTTACGATAAATGTGGTCAAAGGGAAAAAAATATGAAGTAAAAAGTCATAAAACTTCCTACGTAATAGAATTACTAACACTACATTTTAAATTAATTTTATGTTTATCTTATAGGACCAAACACGAAAAATTGAATAACATAATAAGAGAAATATAAATTTATCCTTTAAAAAATTTATTAATTATCTTAAAAAATATTTCTTTACAGACAAAAAATAGGTTAAAGATAGGGAAAATAATCTTTTTATAAGAGATTATATTCTACTCAAAACAACACGATTATACAAAGATGGATATATCCAAATTAAAAATAAACATATCGATTGACGAGAGGAAGCTTTATCCTAGATGTGCCACTAGAGTAATAATAATCATCGATTGTTGCTTCGATGAAAAGAGAGAAAGCTTACTTAGGAATATTGTTGTACAAGCTGCAGGGATTGCTTTTCCTTAAGCTCTTAATTGTTTCCTATTCACACTCGGATATTTTGGCCATCTCCATTTTATTCTCAATATGACACTTCATTGTTTGCATGGTATTATTTTTGCCTTTCGTCTAAGAATTTCTCTGTTGTTTATTACTGTAGAAGCATTTTTGTTTTGATAGCTCTTTTAAATCTCTCCAAACTAATTATATACGTTGTATCAGATGTTAATTTTGAGGTAGGTTTCCCGTCTTACACCTTTGCAGCTGTAAAACATCCAAAATTTACAAATTTTAAGTGTTAAATGAGTAAATATTTAGGAAAAATATATCAAAGAAGTCTTGTAAGAGCGGTAGTAATGGCTGAAAAACTGTAAATCAGGCATCTTTCAAGCAAGATAGATTCAAAAAGAACCCTATAAAGATGGAAGGAGTGATCAGAAGAAGACACTAAAACACAAATTCGACATAATTCTAAGAACAATAAATCACGTTTCAAATAAAACTCATTCAAAAAAGCCTATGCCAGCATGGAAGGGATGATCGGAATGGGCTTTAAAAACACAAACGATACGGCTAAGAACCATTCTAAAAACTATAAAACCGAATTGATCAGTGTGTAATTTTTTAAAATCCCGTAGGACCAAATCTCCAAACATAACAGTCAATGTTACAATCCTGATTGAAAAATTCTTGCTAGCAGTTACCATGTCAACGTGTCCTAGGTTGCAATCAGTGCAGTTCCTGACCCTACATACCATAAATAGTTTCTTTTCCTTTTGTAATTTCTGTTGTCACCATATCAATCACTATCCATCTTATAAGATTTTGCAGGTGAGGAAAAATCTTTAAAGATTAGAATAATACTTGTATAACTTTATATATATTTAATGTGTATATCAGTTTATATATATTTAAAGAGGATCATTTTGCAGCTTCAGTCATGTTCTATCGATACTTTCAGTCGAACAAAAATTGGAAGGATGTCGAGCCGAGTACCACACCCCTCTTCACATGATTCCAATAAAGCTTTAGCTATAATTAATCACAGAATAGAGAGATAATATCCCTTCTTCGTCTTTGAAAATCGTTATTCTCCAACTTTTTAATTTTTCATTTAGGATTCTTGTTGAGTTCTACACCCTTCTCCTCTTCCATTTTTGAAATATAACTTAAATTACATCATCTAAATCCATTTTTTCCTAACAATTAATTAAGGGGGATGTTCGCATTCTCACTCTTCCGTCCATCAAAATGCGAACATCCTAGCAGAATCTTCTGTGAGGATTATTCCCTGATGAATATCGAAAATTCTATAATTTGGCTTTAAATTTTGGCTAAAAATATGCTTCCACCAACCTGGAAGAATGGAAATCGAGTCAAAGTTTTCATCACAACCGTTGGAAAGTTAACTTAGTCAAGAGTTACCATTCACTCCCTTCTTTCCTATAATAAATAGGAAACGAATGACGTAAAATTTTCTCATCCTGAACGAAAGAAAGACGTAACAGAAGCAGGATTTTTGACTTAGTCGTTTCATGGTATTTAACACATCTATATAGAGCATGACGGAATCTCATATATCAAGCGTGCAACGACATTTACTAAGCCAAACTTTGGTTCGTTCATCCGTTAAAAATGTTTAGAAATAAAAATAAAACGTTATATTTAATTTTAATAAGCGTGGAATTAAGTAACGAAGAGAGAGGAAATTTACTTGTGTGAATGAATTTCGAGAGTACTGTATGTATGTATGTATATATATATATATGTATATACTACCTTCGTAACAAAACTATCCAGCGGTTGACTCATTATCATAATCAATACATGCCGAGAGAAACCGGTTTATACCATCTCCTGCACACTCCTGGTGTTGCGTGCACTTTCCCATGTCTGGTGTGTGTGTTGTGCTCGGGGCATTTCGGTCGGAGCATGCGTTCTTCGACGCAGCGTTTTGAACTATGGCACATTCGGAGCGGTCACGCAAACCTAGGACCTCCGGGGAAATCAGTCTAATAAATCCCCATCCTTCTCCCATTCAACACGTTCGAAGGAATGAAGCAGTTTTGTCATACAGTGTACTCACGTACTGTACACGCTTTGGCGTTCTCTTGATGGATGTGCTGTAGAAAGAGCACAAACGGGTACTTGGATTTCTGTACACTCTCTCTTTCTCTCTCTTCTGCCCAATTCGTATGCCTGTATGACTTTCAAACTAGTCGATTGAACAGTGAAAGCATCTTTAATCCTCCCTCAAGAAAAGTGTATTTTGTTTCGTTCCCTTCCTCCTCTTCCTCTTCTACGGGACACCTCAAATCTACTTACTCTCTCCTTTAAACCATCAAATCCTTCGACTCTCTCTTACTCTATATCACTCGAAAACTCTAATTTCTAACCTTGTAAGTCTCTCCTTTACGGCATTCCAATCTCCTAATAAACTTTAAAGATTACTTAGAAGAAAAATTTTTTTAGCTTCCCAATCAATAAAAACTGGTGAAGACGACCTCAACACTTTAAGTTTTCTTTTCTGAACGCTTCACACCTGATCTATATTTTGGTTTCTCTTTACGTCATCGAAATTACCCTAATCCTCTACTAGCTCAAGCCAAAATTTCCCATTTAGATTACCCCAACCTTCTCGTATTGCCTCCCTTTAGACAATTCCTCCTTTAAATTACCCAATCTTCTAATTCCCTCGATGTAAAAACTCCCGTGTATCACCCCGACCCTGTAAACCTCCCCTTCATTTCCATTATCTTTTCTTCTTTTTTTTTTCTTCATCCCATTGATGAACTTCTTCAATCGTCGCGTGGTACCACACCATTTTTAAACGTAAAAATCCGAGTGATTACGAAGGAAACTCGATAAAATTAAACAGTAGAGTAATAGAGAAAGAATGTGCCCGTGACAGTAGAGTCAAATCCATATGCTGTGCAATGATTGAGAGATTTTTATAAAGAAATCTCATTAACTTTCAGGGTGCTGCCGTAGATATGAAGTACCCCTTAATTACAAGCTATCTGTATCAAGCGAGTAGGGCTACAAACAAGTTTGACAGAGCAATGCTTGTGTAGAGTGTAAGTGAAACATGCATGGTGAATTTTGGAGTACTTCTGGAACTTCGTAGACGAATCGTGAAGCCAGAGAACGCTCCTGAATTATTATCAAGGAGCATTCAATTAATCATTCAATCCTGTTAGTTTCTGTATTGTATCTATAAAACTCTTCCCCTCCGAAAACCGTTTAATTAACTTATCAATATTTAAAAAAAAAAAAGAAGAAGAAATAGAAAGAACGAGAGGGATTTTGATTTATTGAATGGAATGTTAAGGAAGAAAAACTTGTATTGTTTAGTGAGCTTGAAAGAAGTGGCATTAATTAAGGGCATTAATCCTGATAAATCTATGTATTATTATGAAAATTTAAATTTTGCTTATTTGGCATTGTTGGTTACAGAGATTTTCCTGTTTAACTTCCTCGGGTGAATTGACTTTTATGAACTTTCTTCGGGCATTAAACGTTTTTGGGCATAAATTCGGGGTTTAAGGCATAAAATAGTGTTTACAGACAATTTTTGGGCATAAAATGGTGCTTACCTATAGTATACTTTTGTGGCATAAAATAGTATTTACAAACTTTTTAAATATGTAGTGGTGTTAACAGACAATTTTTGGGCATCGAGTAGTGCTCACAGATACTTTGGGGTATAGTTTAAAGCATCATTTGAACTAAATAATAGTTTAAACCGTCTTTACGAACGTTTCTTGGGGTGTAAAAGTGTACATAAAATGAAGCATTAGAAAACATTCTGAGGCAGTAATGATAAACAGTTTTGCCGTTAAGTAATTCTAATAAACGTTTTAGGTACAGGTACACATAATACCGCTGAACAATTGAACATGGCTGTGTTTACAGTCATATTTCACACATAGAATAGAAGATTTCTGGAAGAAAATAAAGTTTTACTCATTAAAAATAAACAATCTAATTGATTAGATCCACAAAAAACCGGAAAGGCCACGTCGAAAAAAAAAAAAGCCGAGGAACAAGTAACACTTACCAAAATTCCCACCAACCAGTTCAAAAAGCATTGATTTTTTTGGAGGGGTCCTGACTTTCCTATTCAAACTCATCCAGTCTCCAACAAAACCATCCATAATTGACTTACGTCCAGTCAATTTATATATATGAGGTTGGACCAAACGTGCTCAGCTCTCAAAATACGCTTTCATCTCTCAGTTGAATTTTCTTTCTACCTACTGAAACTGTCTGCCTTTTTGGATCTAGTCACCTGTCATAACAACGGCTGATGCGAATCGTACTATTGATTTTCCGATAGTAAAGTACTGACACATTAAGTAGTTGGTGTCGTGCCATCCAACGAGAATTGAGGAATTACCTTCCACATCTAGTAATTGTTGCTGCTGATTACAAAACGTGATCAATTCGCCCTACTTATAACATAATTTATAAAGTTATTTTTGGTAGTTAATTACTTGTTAATTAACAAATAAATGGGTAGTCTACAAATCGCGTATTCGTGTGTTGAAAGAAAATCTGAACACGTAATAATGAGTTTGGTCTCGAACCGGTAACATTTTATAATAGAACTTCGATCGTAAAAGCGTGGGTTCGGTTCCTATTCGAGTCAAACTATGTTTATTGATTTCTTCCTTCGGAATTATATATAAAATATTCCATAAAGGAACCTTGAAGAGTAGGAATTACGTAAAACAACGATCCCCGAACACAGGAATGAGAGTCAGGTGATTCGGTGATAATGCCCTTGTGTATATTCATTGGCGCTCTATGCGGGTGGCGCTATATAGGGGGTCGACTATACTCGTACACCCGACCTTACACCCAATTAGGTGGAAACATTTACAGAAGTACAATTACCGCTCATTACGTTTAACCTCAAAAATTACTCAGCGAAATAAAAAGTGGGGCACACAGGTTAGTGGTCAAAATACACAAGAAAACTTAAAAGATAAACAAAGGAAATAAGAGAAGAAAATAATATAATTTTATTAGGGAGCAGAAACAATTTCCCAATTACACCTAAAGAATTCCAATAGTGTATGCGAGTGTGTAGTAAGTACGAAAACAAAACAAAAACACAATAAAAAGTATTGTTGATTAGATCAAACCGCAGACATTCTTCCTTAAAGAATCCAAAATGCTAAAGGCTATTCCCTATAAACCTAACATTTATAATGCATGGCAATTATATTTTGACTCTTTTCCTCGGCCATCTGTTTCCAATCCCGTCAACAATGGAGACTTCTATTCAACTCGACCGAACTAAAGACACGACAATTAATCAGAAACGGGAATGGCGCCTTCACAATCTCATCCAAAGGCCGCAACAGGTCGAAACTTGTGAGTCTACTCTTGACCCTACCGAGCAAAATAGAACGAAGGAAAAAATTACTTACTTGTGCTCTACCTGTTAAACACGCTTCCTTTCTTTTTTTATTATTATTATTTTTTTCTTTTTTTATTCAATGTTCATTCGGAATTCTTTGTTCGACAATTTACTGTTCGTTTCTGGTATAGTTTCCTACGTTATTTGTGCATTAAAAACTGTCAAAAATGCTGCGAAACTGCGGTTAAAAGTTACTTTAAGAGGGAAGTTCACTCGAATTTATGTTACTATTCCATCGTTTTGTTTATAATTTTCTTCACTTTTCCTCATTTTTCCTCACATCTTTTACTCTTTCCTCGTCTTTTTTTCACCTCAGTTTATATTTTCCGTTGATCTTCTCTCAGTACGCTTTCATCACTTACTCTCTTAAATTTATCTCTTATTTTTAAATAAACTTTCCTCACATACTTTCGCTGTAATTTATGTTAACGCTTCCTCATTTTTTCTACATTTTCCTTCACTTTTTATATCTTTCTCTATTTTCTCACGTAATTCCCTAGCATTTTTTAAACTCTATCTTCAACTTTTCCACATCATCTTACTATTTATCCACTTTCCCTCATCTTTTTCCACATCATCTTACTATTTATCCACTTTCCCTCATCTTTTTCCACATCATCTTACTATTTATCCACTTTCCCTCATCTTTTTCCACATCATCTTACTATTTATCCACTTTCCCTCATCTTTTTCCACATCATCTTACTATTTATCCACTTTCCCTCATCTTTTTCCACATCATCTTACTATTTATCCACTTTCCCTCATCTTTTTCCACATCATCTTACTATTTATCCACTTTCCCTCATCTTTTTCCACATCATCTTACTATTTATCCACTTTCCCTCACTTTTCTACACCGCCTTTAATTCAGTAGGGTCAACGGATGAGAAATAAGGATCAATGACCTAAAACTTATCCAATTCTAGAATATAAATTATAGATTTATAACCATTTAGAACTGTATACGCGATCACTTATCTATAAACGCATCAATAAATCTCCGAGAATAAAAATACAGTATAAATATACGAATGCGTGTTATAGTGAAATATTCATGTATACTGGCCAACGACACGTTCCCGGTAGAGCAGAAAAATCCACAAAAGTCATGAAATTAGCGTGACACCTTGGTTGTTAGCGTGATATTACCATCCCTGCTCGTCTTTCCGTGAACGTGACAATTCGATTTTCAAAGATGCCAATTTAAAAGGCTTCAATTTTTCTTCTTTTTCTTCTAGTTAACACTAGGAACCGCCTTCTAAAATTGCGTGTTTACTTATCAAATCCATGGTAACCGCCCTGTGTTAAAAGAATTTTTAATGAAGATGCTTTAATCCAACTTCTCGTTCAGGTAAGCTACACAGTTTCATTTAACTAATTCTAGGATTTAAGTCTAGATAAAGCTGTTGTAGAAGAATTTCCCATTCTTTAATGCCCTATTATAGTTTACAAAGTTAAAACTCTTTTCCCTTCCAAAGCTTTCTTTATTTAAAATAAAAAAATAAAATGTTTTTTCTGCTCTTAACACTTCACGGGTAGCACTCACTCTTTATTTTATTTATTTATTTATTTTTTCCTGTTCTGTCTTCTTATCTTCTTACATGCTTTCTCTCATTTTCACGCTATTGTCTTCCTATTCTCACATTTTATTTCTTCAGAATTTTCATTCTGTTTACCTCTTACAGTCCCTTCAATTTCAAACCATTCCTTCAAAACTTTTCATGAATTTTCACACCATTTCTTCAATAATTTCATCAATTTTCACACCATTTCTTCAACACTCTACATTCATTTTCTCACTAATTTCTCCATTCGTCAATTTTTCTTTGCATGTCGATGCACAATTTACTCCATTTCCTCAACATCTCTTTTAAGATTTTCTCCACTACTTTTACAGTTTTTAGTCAATATTTCAGTACACTCACGCTATTCCCTCTTCTGCTGCTCTCTCTCATCATTTTCACATCAGTCCTTTCAACTTTTTAAATGCTTTTCCTTGACATAATTATGCTATTTCCTCACAATTTTCTGCTTACTTCCCCACACACACATACTTTTTATTCCCTCATCGTAGTTGCGAACTACTTCCTCAGTATTTTTTTTTTTACACATTTTCTCAACGTATTCATTTACGTTTGCTCCTCGTATCCTTGCTATTTCCTCACCTTCTGTAAGCTTCTCCCTCGATATTTTCTTAGTTAAGGATAAAATATTGAGGGAATAGTGAGCTTTTGAGAATAATCACGCTATTCCCTCACGATTAATCGTGCCCTTCTCTAAATATTCGCACGCAATTTCACTTCATTTCCTAAGCTCCATTTCATTTTTTGGCTCTTCTCCTTCATTTTTAACTCGAAAAATATTCATAAAATATCACAAAAACAATTAAAATTCCTTTAAAAAACGTATAATATTTAACATTTCTCTCGCTTTCATCAATTGAAATCGCACCTCAAGCCTATCAAAAGTAACAAATAAGCGTAGAATCAATTCCGTTTCCATCCAAGAAAAGAAAGATAAAAAAAGAAATTTAATTTATTTTATCAATTCCTAAACAAAAAATAAATTTGAAGAAGGTTTTTCGGGTTATTTCTTACTCAAACAACACCAGAAGCCAATTTACGGCGGTGTAGATGACGTAGATATCAAGTACTAACGAATGAAGCTGAGGGTACGTTCTGTGTGTACGTATGTTTATATAGTATCTCTATATATAGTTTTATGCGTTGGTATGTATGTGTGTGTGTGTGTATATATATATATATATATAGTCGAATTTCTTGTTGAAAAATAACCTAAGATGAAAACGCGAAAACGATTTTTCTGCAGAGCTTTAGAAATTCAGTCCGAAGAAACAGATAGATCGATGTCTAAAGGGCAACAACATTCTCTGTTTCTCCCCTCTGTTATCTCCCACAATGCACTACGGAATTTAGCTTCACGGTCGAATTTTTAAAGATATCATCCTCCTCCTCATCAATTATCCTCATCTGGATTTATAATATTTATATTATTATCAAGGTATATAATTTCTTTTCTCTCTCTCTCTCTACCTTATAAATCTAATTTATTTTAGTTTACACTTTCGGGATTTATCCGCTATAAACTCCTGATTTGCATAAAATTTAAAATAATAAAAGTATTTTTTTTTTCACCTTTGCACCTTTCTCCGAACATTTTTATGCTCTTTTATCATCTCTTTTTTACGATCTTTTCTCCTCTTTTTCTATGCTATTTTCTCAATTATTAAATAAAAAATAAATGAAGGAAGAGCTTGGAAATTTTGCGTGCTTTTCCTCATCATTTCTCCCGCTCTTACCACAATTTTTCATATCTCTACTCATCTTTCCATGCTGTTCTTCAATTTTTAAATTATAAAAAAAAAAGAACCGAGGGAATAGAATTTTAAAAAATTTTGAGCTTTTCCTCATCACTTTTATATTTTTTCCTTAATTTTTACAGTTGTGGAATAACGTGAGAAATTTCATGCGCCCTTCAGCATCATTTTTCCTATGCTCTTCTCTCATCAGCTTACTCATCTTTTATCATTATTTATGCACTACCTCGACTTTTAATTATAAAATCGAGAGGGAAAAAAACGTGAAAAATTCCCCGTTTTCGCTCATCTTTCAGCGAGAATACGAGGAAACAAGCACACAAATAAGTCTCCCATTTGTAAACTTATTAAGGGTGGAAGTAAACAAGGTACTGTGCATAAAAGAGAGCATCCTGAAAAGTAAAAAAGAGAATAAAAAAAGGGGGGAAAGACCATTCTAACTTCTCTAATAAGCAGAAAGCGAAGTAAATTTAAAGAGATTCAATCATTTGAAAACAATTCAAGGCTTGCATTAAAGAACTAGAAAATCTTTTAGAATCCTCCATGCGTTCCTTTTCCAGGTAGAGGGACATCGAATTCGTTTCTAGAACTATTTTGTGACTGGCGAGCGTGACTGGAAAATGTCTTGTGACGTCGATCGAACTTAGTCTGTCAGATTTTAATGTATCCATAGATCAGATGCAGTAAGTGGCGGAGGGGTGGAAGAAGTAAGAGAGGGGGGGCTGCTCCTATATAACAACCACTTTCTAAGATGGGGGAGTTGAAGGAAAAAACAGGAGAAACTGAAGAAATTCTTAACTCTTATCAGATGAAATATCCTCTTCTCCATCTTCGTTTAAACTTATGCCCTTGTTTGTATGTAAACAAAAGGGATGTGTGATGTAATAAAAGTGAGAATAAATGTTGACGATTGCCATTGATCGAGACGTGCAATTCCCCCCTTCTTCCTCCCGTCTTCTTCTTTATTTTGAACTCTTCTCTAGATAAAAATCGACTTCGAAAATCCATAATAAAAACGCCTATTCTGAGTTGAGAGCTTTTACAAAGTAGAAAAAGGCAGGTGTTGGAATAGCGCATGAGATAAAGGAAGAAAAGATGGAAAATTGTAAGTATTTCCGATGGTATTGAAGTCAATGCTTTTCTAAAACCCGGATTGAGTAAGAATTCGTTTATCAAATCTCTCTCTCTCTCTCTCTCTCTCTTTTTTTTTTCTTTTCCATTCCTTAGAATTTTTGAGTAACCCTCGAGAAAAAAAAATTCCTCAACAGAGAAATTCCTTCTTAATTCATTTAAATAATAGGGATTCTTTTAGCCCGATCCGTTGCGAACCTCACTCTAATACAGTTGAGGTGAGGCTCTGTTAATGATCTTCAACGAGGTGAGAAAACTTCACTGTTCTATGATTTTTAGTAAGGTGAAATTCACTCGAAAAGCCTTAATTTACTGAGGTTTTTCTCAATTAAACATCACTTCAACAAGCTGATATTTTTGAGGTTGAAGCTCTGGAAAAAACCTAGACTTGTTGAAGTGAGGTTTCATCGCTAAAAAAAAAAAAACTATTTTTAGAGCCTTCTAAAACTAAAATAAATTATTGTTTAACGTAGGCCTATTTATTTTTTGAATATTTCGACTATTTTAGAGGTAAAAAAGGCATTAAATTAACTAAAAATATATAAAAATTTACACTCCACGAGCGCCGTTTTGGTTCAAAAATATACAAAATTTAGCATCATAACATTAAAACCTACTTGCAAATTTACAGCATCTTGATTAGCTTCGGTGTGGAGAAATTTTTTATAAAAATGTAGAAAAAAATAATCTAAACAATGATTTATTCACATTGGAGAAAATTAAATCCAAATAAAGTAACATTCAACTACTATAATAAAGTGTGGGGAAGCGGTTTACAAGTTAAATTCCAAACTCTGTAGGGAGTGAGAGGGACAAACTCGTCACGTGATGATGAAAGGGGTTGACGTAATGAAATCTTCAAAAGTATTTTATTAAAAACAGAGCACCGGGCTTGCTTTTACAAATTCACTTTCAATTACGCCACACCTCCGAGGGTAGAAGCAACTCGACTGTCCATTGTGTTTAGCGAATTTTCAAGTAAAAATCCACAGCAGAACATAAACTGTAGGGATTTTTTTTTTCTCTTCCATTATCGCTATCTTTTGTCTATTGTTTTCTATTATCCAACATTATTTTGAGTGTAGGAAACGAAAGTAAGCAAGAGGGATCCCCCGGAGGGTGGCACATTTCACAATCTTTGAAAGCTTAATTGCTGAAAAAGCCTGGAATAAATCTCGAATGAATTAATTTATGATAATTAAAATTTATACAATTTACTGGGAGAAAAATAATTGATATACCTTTTATTTAATAGCCTGAAAAATCACGGAGAAAGGGGGTAGAGAAGAGAGAGAGAGAGAGAGAGAGAGAAGAAAATGGAGGAGGAATCTGCGGAGGATAATGGGGAGAAGAGGCAACAGTTCAAAAACGCATCAATCGATTTGATAAATCAATTTCTACCATAATTCAAAAATATCTGTCAAAATCTTTGGTCATTTGTTACTATAGTAGCATCGTAATCTTTGTATGAGTCAGCTAATCTGGCAAGTATCATCGTCACCCGCCAGATTTGGATACGTAATATGATATTATATGGCTAAAGTGATTAGTTTTTCTGTCTGTAGTGCAGCTTCGAATGGAGTTGTATCGGTAACTAACAAATGATAGGGTAGATAAGTTAAACAAATATGTCGTTGAGGTGTTCTGCTACTACTTGATGACGACAAATTACACAGGAGAATAAGGCCCGTTACGTCTTTTAATAAGTTTAGTCGGTGGTAGTTTGCCTTATTTTTGCATAATAATCGAGTAGAATGTGCTGTAAATATACTGTTAATACCATAGAAGTTAAAGATGGACAGACAAAGGAGAAGCAAACAAGCGACCTTGATGAAATGGAGAAAGGTCAGCCTTTCTTGACTGCAGGCAACTCAACAACCATCGTCATTGTCTGCGACCATACCTGATGTCAGACGAAGTAAAGCGAGCGAATGATGATCGTTTGACGATTTATCATCCTTTTTTTCGCTTCCAAAATGGTCAAAGATGTATGAAGATTAACCTTTAATTGTTATTTTATTGAAATTATATACTATTACATCGATACGTCGAGGTGGGGGGAGGGTACCTTAACCACAGAAGGGTGTAGGACACAATAGAAAATTGACTACATTTTTATCGACGTTTTCTAAATAGGTGATTAAAAAACGTTACTTACACTAACATCACTTATGACAATGTAATCAGAAGCATTTTATTGACAAGGAGAGGTTTTTTTTATACTTCTTCTTCTATCTTTATCCATTGTTGTACTTAATGCGTTCTCTCCATTCCATGCCTAATGACATTAACACTCCATTCTTTACATTTGCAGATATGCAAAAGACAGCTTTTATCTTTGCTCCCGGTTCTGCATCATTTAACGAATTCTTACTCCAGATATGTAAATTTGCGTACAAATATAAGCAAATGTTCTTTAATAGCAGGTAATGTTTCAAACCAGTGATTCTGTACATCATTATACCCAGAGGGTAGATGGTTGTAATTAAGCCGCCTCCATAAGCAAATCTAACCATCTCATCGACAATGCATCAATGAAAGGTACCTCCCCTGATACAATCAACCGAAACTTTACTGATATACCCTACTCTCCAGACCCTCGAATTATTACTACTCGTGTGAGTAAACTTGGCCAAACACCCCACGGATTATGGAAGAAAATTGTTTAGAAAGTGATAAAAATATTAACTCCAAACACTCGGCAATATTTACAGTGGCATAAATCATGGCGTGTGGAAGCTTGCTGCATTGTTTACGTCTGTACAACGAGTGTTTAAAGATTTCGAGAAGGCCCTAAATATTTTTAGACTTTTCGAGGTAATCTAGACAAAGATTCTTCTTTGTTTCTACTGTTTTAAAACAAGGCAATAGTTTAAAGCATCAATATTTTAAAATTCTACAGGGAAATATAGTGTTTGCTTATTGTCTACATCTCTGTATCTCTCTCTCAAAGAAGACTTTGAGACTTTTAAACAAAGAAGAAGGCCTTCATCATTGTTTAAATCCTCAAAGGAGGCCTCAAACACCACTCGAAGAAAGAGAAACAAGTGTTTACGGTCGAACATTTTGACCTTCTTTGTTTAGATTTCGAGAAGGCTCTAAATATCGTAGACTATATTTAACCCCATATAGAACTCTTTAGGTGATAAGAATAGGTAAGGAGACACCAAAAAGTTTTCATCCGGCACTTAACATTGTTTCTATTTCTAAGATCTCTTACAATAAAGGCCACTCGGGGGTTGCTTAAAGAGTTCAACAGCTCGGTATATTCCTTGATTATAAAGAAATTATCTTTTTAGTGTCTTAAAGAAAAATCTAGAGTAGTTATTATCATAACAAGGCAAGTTGAGTTTTAATGTTGTAGAAAATATTTTCTACTCTAACTTAGCATCATAAAAATTTACTTTAACTGCACATCGTTTTGCCTAGTAGTCAGCTTTCTTGGGGATTTTTTTTCCACGACACCAATAAAGATAACGCTTTCCTTTACAACGAGGGACAAGCATCGTTGAGTAGGAAATTTTCGACTCGAGGTTGACCTTTTTTTTGTACTAACCTCACCTGCGAGTCGGCCACCAAACATCAACATCAGCACCTCGTTTGTATTATCTTTTACGACATGTTGAAGCGTTAAGAAAAAAATGGCAAACACAAAACTCTTCCACATACACACACACACACATACACACCCCTTTTTATACACCCTTTTATAATGGCAATTGGGCCCTTTCTGAAATTCTACTTCCCCTTTTCTAATGAGAGTAATTGCTTTAAATTTATAAAAGAATTCCTTGGCTATGGCACCAAATGGTAAAGTCAGTTACTAGAGGGGCTTTGAATGAAAACAAACAGCGACTGCATCAATCGATACCGACACTTGCTTGCTTTAGCAGGCAGGAGAATGTGGCTAGCCTCTCTCATCATTCTTACCCCCCATTCACTACGTCTGAATAAAGCAAAAATCGTACAGGTTCGGCTTATGAATTTAAAAAAAACAAAAGAAAACACTAAAAAAACGTCCATTCCCGGTTTACTCCCTATTTTCTATTGTTCTACTTGGCTGGAGAGTGTATCTTCGATCAGACTTCACCCCCACTAAAAATACATATACGTTTTACAAACTTCCTCCCATTTTGCTATAGTAAAAATCCCGGATAACCAATTGCTTCTTTCCGTTTACAAAAGGCTATTCATTGAAGAGCTCGGACCGCTTTCATTGACGAAGGTGACCCTTATGAGCTCCCTTCTTGCTTATTTCTCGCTAGAAATCCCAGCTAATTCTCGTGAAAGGGCAAGGAAAACGTAACCCCTACCAATACAAACATGCCAAGACGTACGGTTTATCGAGTAGAGCATAAACAAATTTCTTTTTTTTTTTAAAGCTAACGTTTGGTGCATTGTCGTATTGAACTTCACGTGCCCGGGTATATTTAGTGCACCGCCATTGCTGGCCAAATGCCCGAAACAACAGCACACGTGCAATTCCAATCCCGAACTTTATGTTGGATTTTTCGGAGCAATCATGAGAGTGGAGAAAATTACAGGGTTGAGCAGCAATGTCATTAACCAGCCAGTCGGTCATTGCCACACGAAGATCTAATAGATCCAACTAACAAACTAAGGCCGATAATACATAAACCCGGATTATACGACTCTTAAGCGCTACACAACACAAACATTATTACAACCTTCCTGTGTACACCTTTCTCGTCCGTCTATGCCAGACTCCCCTGGTCACGTGACCGGCGTTTCTTACCTATGCCTAAATCCTCTCTCAGGCCGGCCATATTTTAGGTTTTTGGACACCGAAACACGCCTAAACACGTAAAAAACTTGGTTACTCACCTTCTACCGCCGAGGATCGTTGTAATGTCAAATAAACCACGACCTGAAAGCATGGAACATTGAACCAAACCGGCGCCATGACTGTCTAGTCGGCCCGACCTGATCTCGCCGTGCCAGCAGTAGAAGCTCCTCCCTCCGACTCCACTGACGTCACTTCCTGTAGCAGTGATTTGTCAGTCAAGGGGTGAAAAAACATCAAATCCAAACGATCGAACTATTGATCGGTTATTTATGTAATATCCGCTTTGATTATGTGACGTTTTCCACACCTTTCCACCACCCTAAATTGACAAAAGAAAAAAAAGGTAAATAAACACCACTCACTCGTCACCTTAATTATCAAATCCTCCTCTAAAAAATATATATATATATATATATATATATATATAAAGGGGTATTTAACATCGACCCAATTTTGATCTGGACACACAGAAAATGGGGGGAGGGAGAGAATAATTCATCCTCTTATTCAATAGTTCCGTTACAGATCACCATATTTTAATGGTTATAATTTATTAAATAACGGTTATAAATTTGAAAAATTCCGACTTTTATTTAATTTTATTCGTTAAAAATGAAATTAAAAGGAAACTGGAAAGAAAAATTATCGATTAAAAAACAAAAAAAAGCCGTTTTTTTTTATTGATCGATACTTTGGTATTCTTGTACAATGCACAGATTCGTAAAGGGCAGATATTAAGCTTTAACGTGTAAAATCGATTTTGAGTTTTTCCCAAAATGATAATACACATTTCGTATATTTTTCTACAATCAAAATTCTAGAGTAAAATAATAAATAATAATTTAAAAAAAAAAAGCCAAAAAAATAGGAAAGTAAGAGTCGAAATTTTCTTTTATTCATTGTAATCCTCTATCTTTTTGGATTATTGACACCAACATTCAATGTAAAACCTGGAGGGGGACATCATACCCAAATTAGGGATTAATCTCGGTTTGAAGAGGAGAAAAGATTCTTTTGCTGCCATCCTACTTATAGAAAAAAAAAAAAAAATACAAAGGAAGAAGGATTAAGCTACCATATTCGACTGAAAGAACCATTATAATGCTATTTAACTTAGAGGTATACGGTGGTACTACTTTTAAAAAAAGATAATGGTGGGTTTTAAATGTGGTTTTAGCAGGTTTTAGCAATGCTGTGAAGGATTTCCTATAGTTAAATTACACGTAAAACATGCCTAAAAACTCTTAAAACACTAACTGAACTCGTACATCATGAAATCCTAGTGAGAAGAATATGAAGAAATTGAGCCCTTTATTACCAAATTAAACGTTTGAATTAATTGCATGACCCCCTATCGTGTATGCAATACGAGATGTTAACGTAGCTTGATCATGTTTTAACTATGTTAGAGACCCCCTATTCACCAGTTAAACCTCTTATTAACATAATCGTGTCTGTTTGAAGCATTAGAAACAGATGAATACATATTTTAATGTAGAGTACCATTCAGCATCGACACTGCTTTTCGGTGGCATTGTTAGAAGAAAGGTCGAGAGAACCTCTGAAATTGTGGCCTGTTTGGGATAATTTATTACTTAAAACACATAAAAAAAAATGAGGAAGACCCCGCTGATGAATTTCCTAGTTAAGTAATGAGCTTCACACCAAAAAGAGCTCCGGTATTCTGTTTGTACTCGACTAAAACACTAAAAAATCTTCCTCTGGTTCTTAAACAAAGCTTTAATTCTAACTAAAGAAATTCTCAAAACAATTTCGATGGTGGCCATTAAAAAAATTTCTAAGTCTCGATCGGATTAATTACTCCCCGGATGGCACTCCAAAGCATAAACATTTACATATAGTTTCAATTTAGTCAATTGATGCTCTCTTTGTCAGAACTTCCACACCACTTAAAGGCAAACAAGCATTTGACGTCAGAATGTAAATTTTCTGAGGAACTAAAGAAACGGATGACAAGTCGGATGAGTCACGATCGACCTGCCAAAATCGGTCCGGTCCAACAATGGACCGCGTACCCCAATGGGACAAGCTGGCCGACATAACTAATGAACTACAACAGTGTGTGTCACGAGCCGAGAGAACGATAGTGCTTCGAATTTACGTCATTGATCCCGTTGTTAGTTTACACCTCTCTCTCTCTCTCTCTCTCTCCCCCCCTCTTCTTTAATTGTCTAAAACCGCGTTGTAGAGTTTGAAAATTAGTGATTTCTACTTTATAAATGACCCTGGTTCGCATCTGTAAACCGTGGCACTCTTTGCTTTGGTTTACCGAACGCCCTGAACCCTTCGGTGGTATTTTATGACTTTGGACAATGGCATCATAAAACCCTAATACTGCGTCTTCTGATGGCCTTATGGGTTTGAGCAATTGGGTAATGGCGTTATAAACCCCACTACAGGTTCTTCTGATGGTCTTACACGAATTTGAGCCACCGTTAATGGTAAACCTTCCTATAAGTTCTTCGTGTGGCATGAGTTTTGATCATTGATTAGTAGTGTTACATCGTACTACAAGCTCTGTATGAAATTATATGAATTTGGATCATTAATAAGTAGTGTTATATAATACCAGATCTAAATTCTTCGCCTGGCATAACTTTGGATCATATTTGGTAGTGTACACCTAAGAAGAAGTCGTATATGGATGTTGAAGTTGAGAGTGTTATAAACAATGGGTACTTCAGTAGCATTGTAAGGGCTTTCTAAACCTTATTAGGCATCGAACGAACTTGGATCGTTGGTAATTATGTTATAAACGTTGCTAGAGGTATCACAAGATTATTGTTTAATAGTGTTATAAATCTTAATGGAGATTTCTGATGGTGTCTAGTAAATAGTGAATACTACTAGAGTACAGCATACTTTTATAATTTCACCATATAAATACGGAAAAGAGCAACCACGTGACATTTTTGCCATTGTGATCGTAATCCATCAAGCTAGATTACAATAATAATTTGATAATTCGTCCTGTCTGAATTAACGAGTTTTTTTCGATCGGATCATCGAGTTCGATTTCAGGAAGCATTAACAATCTCCCACTTTCTGTCATTTAGTATAAAATTCGAGTGAAGGATAAGCGCGGGGGGTGAATCACAGTGGATCATCTGCTGATCACTTTGCATATATCTGTCTTACCGGTGGATTATGGGATCGAAATGAATCCCATCGATCGTAAGGTATTGCTCCATTGGATAGAGGTAGTTTGGTAGAGAGACAGGGACAGTAATTACAATCAGAGCGATGAACAAGAGTAAGTAACAGTAGCTATGACATCATAGCTGTAGAAACGATTGAGTGAAGCCAGTGAATCAGCAGCTCCGGGTATTATATACGGACACCCTGTTTGCTTCCTATCTGCAACTGCTCAGTTAGCTGACGATTTTCTAGGCACGTGCCACACGTCAACCCCGGTGTCACCGCTAATACCGCCGACGATATTTTGAATGATCGAGAGTCAAAGACCCGTTTAAAAGATGTACAGTTTAACGCTCTTTTACTCCATTTTCTTTTACCTCCCTACGTTTTCTGCGGTGTTATTTCGGTCACACTTCATTGTACGCTGTCACGTGATTAATTCACACGAGAGAGATATCGCCATTACGTGATTGTCCGGACGATTGTTTGGAGAAGCTTTCGTTTATACTACGTTTACAACGATATATGAATCACGTGGACGCCTTTGGGAACGTTTATTAAAACGGCCGCGTCACGTGATTACGGTGCTGACTTTTTCTAGCGGGTGCGAGAAATCTCGGAGACGGAAAATTGTCACGAAGATATTTATTTATTTATAAACGTTTCCCCCTCGTTAAATCGTCTTCTTTTACTTCTAGATCACGTGACGGACGGGTCAGCTTAGTCCAGGCCGTGTGATTGACTCGAAATTCCAGTGCCAATGGGTCAAACACTCGTTTAAAAAGCGTAAAGTTGGACAATCTTTTACTTGTGACGACATTTCGGTCGCATTCCACACTATGCCGTCACGTGATTAGTTTACACGAAGGATATCTCCCGTTACGTGATTGTTTGAAGAAAGCTTTTATTTATACCACAGTTAAACTACACGAATCACGTGAACCGCCGCAGTAACGTCACGTGATCGCAGCGGTTCAAAGAAAGCGGTCACGGAAAATTTATTATTTATATCTGCCCCTTCCGAGTGGCACCCCCCCCCACACACACTCCGATACCACGTGACGGACGGAGTAATTGCGGATCACGTGACCGGCATCGAACGAAAGCGAGTAGTAAGCGTTAAAAACTCTTGCAAAAGAATGTTACGTAAGGAAAATAGTGATTAATGGAGCGCATTAAACATTCACATCTGTAGATTTAACATGGCCGATTCTGTGCCAAGATTAATTAACCCGGAGTAGAATATTAGAAATTCAACAGAATATTTATGTTCAGCATATAAGTGACCCGTAGCCTTTTCTCAGAATTAAATCAATCTCATTTTAGTTCAGACAGCTTCCAGTTGTTAATCAATAAACAGCCAGTTGCACGCATGTTAGGGCCTATCTGTTCAACCCGTATTGACCTATACCCACTTTTCTCCGTGCCCTCCCCCCAATTTTCCCATCGCCCTTCCCCCCGCATGGCCCAACTTCCTATAAGTCACAAGAAGGAACGTATCTGACAAGAAAATCTCTATTGTTTTCACTCATCGTTTACCACCCCCCCGCACCCCCAAATCATTGGCAATGAAGAATGTTTATTCAGTCAAAGAGTACACACTAATGGCTGCCGCTGCACCATTCATTAATGTCATTCGTTCACTCACACTAAATATATTTAAGGTTAGAAAATCACTTTAATTTTTCATTCTGGGGTGTGCATTTTTTTTACCTGAAGTAATTTGAACTGTATCGCCGCCATCAATCATTCTATTCATAGAATGGCTCCACTTACCAATATCATTACCTATCGGACACAGTCTATTCACTCCATGCACATAAATTGAATTAGTTATATTTACATATGGGGTACACATCGCCCCAAGTGACTTGCAGCTACCATTTCTCATCTTAGATCGTGACCCGCCATCCTCTCTACCCCCCTCACCTGCACTTTTCGTAAAGGTACAGTACACTACGTTACGGGGTCGTGTGTTCGTGGCACAGACACACGTTACACCTTTGTTGTACGGGTTACACTCCGTGTTTTGGCCGTTGTGAGCAAAGTGCAAAGTGGAGAATTTTTTCGGGGGGTGATTGGGGGCGAATTTTCAGGGATCAATACTAAAAATATTAATAAAATACAAGGTTTTGTTCGTACAGTTAGTTGGCTTGATCGTGATTGTATTCAGTTTGCTCTCTTTCACTTGATTTTCTGGAAAAGACACTCGCTTTCACTTTGTTATTTATTTATTTATTATATATTTAGAGAGGCCTAGGTTGTTCCTTGCTCTTGGTTTTTCAAGAAAATTCTACACTTTTCAAGGAATTTCACTTGGTTTTTGAGGAACACACTCACTTTCATTTAGTTCTTTTTTTGGAGAAGATACTCGTTTTTACTTGGTTTTTTTCGATAAGATACTCGCTTTCACTTGTTTTTTTCGAGAAGATACTCACTTTCACTTGTTTTTTTCGAGAAGATACTCACTTTCACTTGTTTTTTTCGAGAAGATACTCACTTTCACTTGTTTTTTTTAAGAAGACACTCACTTTCAGTTAATGTTGTGAAGAATACACTCGCTTTCACTTGAGTTTTTTGAAGAAAATCACACTCTTGCTCGAACTGAGTACTCAGAAAAACGATTCTTCTTGTTTTTGCGCGTTTTTTTAATAGAATATGTCCTCTCTTTTACTTAGTTTACTAGGGAAAAAGGTCTATGCTTCATGTTTTCACTTTGTTTTTTAGAGTAGTCCACGTCGATTGAGTGTTCAAAGAAAACTCAACATTCCTTCTTTCACTTGGCTTTTTTGGAGAAGACACTTTCACTCGAAGGAGACACTCACTTTCACATGTTTTTTTTTATAGAGAAAACACTCGCTTTCACCTGTTGTTTTTTGGAGAAGACACTAGTTTTCATCTGTTTTCTGGAGAAGACACTCGCTCTCACTTAATATTTTTAGAAGAAACTGTGCTTCTCGCTTTAATTTAAAGATTTTTTAAAAGAGAAACGCATAGATTCGCTTTTACTTGTTTTTTAGAAGACTATAATCAAGCTTTCACTTTCAACTTTATAAAATCTACATCCCTAGCATATAAAAGGCAGCGTTGCACGGCTTCTAAAAGAAACAATTGAGTAATCAACTACACCAATAAAAACAACTCAACTTTTGCATCCGAAAAATCACAAAAAAATCATTTTTTTTGTGATTTTTCGGGTGATTTTTAAAAATGATTTTTGTAAAAAAATGAATTTAGACTTTAAAAAACCGATTTAAAAATTGGTTTCCTCCCGACAGGATCAGCGCAAAATACGAGAAAGGAAAATTAATACAGAGTAAATAAATAAAAACAAAGAAGATAACGAAAAAAAAAATTGAAAATATTCACGCGATAAACGAAGGAGAAAGTAAGAGAAATTTCAATTTCTTGGATCCATTATAGGAAAGTGAAAGGTTTGGGTGTTATCTACATTGATTATTGCAATATCCTGTAAATGTCTTTTATTTCGTGTGTAGTAATCTTGTTTGCTAAATAGTAGACCGTTTGGAATGACGATAAGATAGATAGGTTGCTAGTCTCTGAATGACATTTCATTTTAAAGCACGAACGTCCACGTCATCGCATGAATACCACTAATGGATGCGCCACCGTCTACTGCACTTCGTCCCCCCGAAAAAAATTTGCAGAAAAATAAGCTGTTATTTTTATTTTCTTAATTTTTTTCCCCAATTTTTTTTAAATAATAAATTATGTTATTATTTCTGGAAAATTAAAGAAAAAATAATTATTATGGATTTTTTTTTATTTTTTGTATTTTATTATGGTTCTTTAGTGGGTTTTCTTGTGTGCTTTTAATGTGAATTTTTCAGTAGTTTGTGTTTTATTCGAGATTTTTTCTATAACTTTTGCGATTTATTCGAGATTTTTTCTATAACTTTAGTGTTAAATTCGAGATTTTTTCTATAACTTTAATGATTTATTCGAGATTTTTTCTATAACTTTTGTGTTAAATTCGAGATTTTTTCTATAACTTTTGCGATTTATTCGAGATTTTTTCTATAACTTTTGTGTTAAATTCGAGATTTTTTCTATAACTTTAATGATTATAATTCGAGATTTTTTCTATAACTTTTGCGATTTATTCGAGATTTTTTCTATAACTTTAGTGTTAAATTCGAGATTTTTTCTATAACTTTTACGATTTATTCGAGATTTTTTCTATAACTTTAGTGATTTATTCGAGATCTTTTCTATAACTTTTGCGATTTATTCGAGATTTTTTCTATAACTTTTGTGATTTATTCGAGATTTTTTCTATAACTTTTGCGATTTATTCGAGATTTTTTCTATAACTTTAGTGTTAAATTCGAGATTTTTTCTATAACTTTTGCGATTTATTCGAGATTTTTTCTATAACTTTAGTGTTAAATTCGAGATTTTTTCTATAACTTTTGCGATTTATTCGAGATTTTTTCTATAACTTTAGTGTTTAATTCGAGATTTTTTCTATAACTTTTGCGATTTATTCGAGATTTTTTCTATAACTTTAGTGTTAAATTCGAGATTTTTTCTATAACTTTTGCGATTTATTCGAGATTTTTTCTATAACTTTAGTGTTAAATTCGAGATTTTTTCTATAACTTTTGCGATTTATTCGAGATTTTTTCTATAACTTTAGTGTTAAATTCGAGATTTTTTCTATAACTTTTGCGATTTATTCGAGATTTTTTCTATAACTTTAGTGTTAAATTCGAGATTTTTTCTATAACTTTTGCGATTTATTCGAGATTTTTTCTATAACTTTAGTGTTAAATTCGAGATTTTTTCTATAACTTTTGCGATTTATTCGAGATTTTTTCTATAACTTTAGTGTTAAATTCGAGATTTTTTCTATAACTTTTACGATTTATTCGAGATTTTTTCTATAACTTTAGTGTTAAATTCGAGATTTTTTCTATAACTTTTGCGATTTATTCGAGATTTTTTCTATAACTTTAGTGTTAAATTCGAGATTTTTTCTATAACTTTTGCGATTTATTCGAGATTTTTTCTATAACTTTAGTGTTAAATTCGAGATTTTTTCTATAACTTTTGCGATTTATTCGAGATTTTTTCTATAACTTTAGTGTTAAATTCGAGATTTTTTCTATAACTTTTGCGATTTATTCGAGATTTTTTCTATAACTTTAGTGTTAAATTCGAGATTTTTTCTATAACTTTTGCGATTTATTCGAGATTTTTTCTATAACTTTAGTGTTAAATTCGAGATTTTTTCTATAACTTTTGCGATTTATTCGAGATTTTTTCTATAACTTTAGTGTTAAATTCGAGATTTTTTCTATAACTTTTGCGATTTATTCGAGATTTTTTCTATAACTTTAGTGTTAAATTCGAGATTTTTTCTATAACTTTTGCGATTTATTCGAGATTTTTTCTATAACTTTAGTGTTAAATTCGAGATTTTTTCTATAACTTTTGCGATTTATTCGAGATTTTTTCTATAACTTTAGTGTTAAATTCGAGATTTTTTCTATAACTTTTGCGATTTATTCGAGATTTTTTCTATAACTTTAGTGTTAAATTCGAGATTTTTTCTATAACTTTTGCGATTTATTCGAGATTTTTTCTATAACTTTAGTGTTAAATTCGAGATTTTTTCTATAACTTTTGCGATTTATTCGAGATTTTTTCTATAACTTTAGTGTTAAATTCGAGATTTTTTCTATAACTTTTGCGATTTATTCGAGATTTTTTCTATAACTTTAGTGTTAAATTCGAGATTTTTTCTATAACTTTTGCGATTTATTCGAGATTTTTTCTATAACTTTAGTGTTAAATTCGAGATTTTTTCTATAACTTTTGCGATTTATTCGAGATTTTTTCTATAACTTTTGTGTTAAATTCGAGATTTTTTCTATAACTTTTGCGATTTATTCGAGATTTTTTCTATAACTTTTGTGTTAAATTCGAGATTTTTTCTATAACTTTTGCGATTTATTCGAGATTTTTTCTATAACTTTTGTGTTAAATTCGAGATTTTTTCTATAACTTTTGCGATTTATTCGAGATTTTTTCTATAACTTTTGTGTTAAATTCGAGATTTTTTCTATAACTTTTGCGATTTATTCGAGATTTTTTCTATAACTTTAGTGTTAAATTCGAGATTTTTTCTATAACTTTTGCGATTTATTCGAGATTTTTTCTATAACTTTAGTGTTAAATTCGAGATTTTTTCTATAACTTTTGCGATTTATTCGAGATTTTTTCTATAACTTTAGTGTTAAATTCGAGATTTTTTCTATAACTTTTGCGATTTATTCGAGATTTTTTCTATAACTTTAGTGTTAAATTCGAGATTTTTTCTATAACTTTTGCGATTTATTCGAGATTTTTTCTATAACTTTAGTGTTAAATTCGAGATTTTTTCTATAACTTTTGCGATTTATTCGAGATTTTTTCTATAACTTTAGTGTTAAATTCGAGATTTTTTCTATAACTTTTGCGATTTATTCGAGATTTTTTCTATAACTTTAGTGTTAAATTCGAGATTTTTTCTATAACTTTTGCGATTTATTCGAGATTTTTTCTATAACTTTAGTGTTTAATTCGAGATTTTTTCTATAACTTTTGCGATTTATTCGAGATTTTTTCTATAACTTTAGTGTTAAATTCGAGATTTTTTCTATAACTTTTGCGATTTATTCGAGATTTTTTCTATAACTTTAGTGTTTAATTCGAGATTTTTTCTATAACTTTTGCGATTTATTCGAGATTTTTTCTATAACTTTAGTGATTTATTCGAGATCTTTTCTATAACTTTTTCTACAATTTTTATTTTTTAAGGACTTTTTCGTAATTTTCATTTTATTATTGTTTTCTAATATTCGTATATTTTATTAATGTAAGAATAGAAGTACAGTACATATGGTCGAGTTTTCAAAACTATTTTCTAGAATTTTGTGGCTTGTAATTAATTTAAATATTAAACAGCTAACTGGAAACCATTTTACAACGTTTCAAACGTGTCGCGTGTGTCAAATTCGCTGGTAGGTGGGTTTTTGTGTGTAGTTTGTTTAAAGTAGGTTACGGTTCTCGCATTGTTTTGTTTGTAGTAAAAGAGGGTACTTGTACTTAGTTTATTTAGAATATATAGCAGTTCCTACGCTCCTCGGGTATAGATTTTCTGAGTCCTTTCACTCATTTAAGGCTTCTTGCATAATAAATAAAGCTAATGCATATAGTAGTTTTTAATAGAATAAATCAGCATTTTACTCTGGTTTCCACCACCTTTACACTGGTTTTTAACACAGTAAATCCGTTACACTGGTTTTTAACACAGTAAATCAGCATTTTATACAAGTTTTCAATAGAATAAGCGATAGTTATTGGATGTTTATTTCGATTACATTAAGCAATGGTTCTTGCGTTTGGTTTCTAATTCAGATCCTTTCTCGTGTTTCTAACACTTAAACCATACTCAAATTGCCAATATACTTCATACGCTCCTAAGAAAATCAAGCGTAACTTTCTAAAAGTGGTTTAGAACATGGCAAATTTATAATAACTTAAAGATAATTTTCAATAAAACGTTTGTAAGAAAAAATCACTTCCCAACTACGAAACAAGTCGACGATGATTTCTGTCAACATAAAATGTGACGAAAGGAATTTTTCTCCGTGCAGTTTTTTACTCCCAACTCTTAAAAGTCACTTCAATTTGGATCAGTTAAGAATGTTACTTTGAAGTTTATGTTCTCCACTTATTTCCCAAGCGAGTCTTTCAGAAAAATCAGCAAGAGTTGGGATGAAACGTCTCGTAGACTCAATTTAGCCATGATTATCCTCATACTGACAAAAGTTTTGCACTGTCCTATAAGCTTTTATATCCCGTGTAACGGTCTACGACATAGTTTATGTTCTTTGTTACACTTCCTTCTATAGAATATGTTGCTTTTTCTACTTATGAGCCAAACGATCAGTAGCATCAGGCAGACGTGATCCTATCTAGTAACTGCAGTTATTGAAAATTTATAGGGTTTAGTGAGTCAGAAATGAAAAGGGAAGGTAGTTTTTGTGTGGAAAACCTAGCTACAACCTCCTTTCTTCTAATAATATCCATATTATACAATTATATTTTCGTGTTGGAGCGACGTTTATGATGGAAAAACGACACGAAATTCAAATTCTAAATCGTTGTAATCACGATAAATTATAAATAACATTATTTTCCAAAAGTGTTTATTTGGAATTTTTTAGAAGTGATCACAAAGCGTTTTTTCAAGTGTAAAACACTCCGTTTTTAGGAAGAATATGCCTACATTTCGTCAAAAAAAACACACAAATTTAATTATTAAAATACATTTTCAAAATAAAAGTCAGTTTTTAAATATTTTTTTAGAAAATTAATTTTTTAGATGCAACTCGATTCTGCAAATGTAATTCTTTAGTTGTAAGTCTATATCTTTTGACAGGTTAATGGCTTCGTAACCTACTTTCCAACTTGATTATCACTCGAAAATGCATACGATATCGATAATTACTTATAAATTTCGAATCGTCACTACAAAAATTGTCTAGAAAATCATATGAGGAGCAATTTTATTGGTTAATAACTTTCAAATTTCCAGCTTATTCATCAATTAGGGAAGTGTGTACTTGATTTAATACTTAATGGAAAAATCATATAAAAAATCAACTAGGATGATAAAGCTCATCGAAAATTATCCAAAAAATCAAGTAGGATGATGAATCTCACTGATAATTAACCAAAAAAAGTCAAGTAGAATGATGAATCTCACCGAAAATTATCCAAAAAATCGAGTAGGATGATGAATCTCACCGAAAATTATCCAAAAAATCAAGTAGGATGATGAATCTCACTGATAATTAACCAAAAAAAATCAAGTAGAATTATGAATCTCACCGAAAATTATCCAAAAAATCAAGTAGGATGATGAATCTCACTGATAATTATCCAAAAAATCGAGTAGGATGATGAATCTCACCGAAAATTATCCAAAAAATCAAGTAGAATGATGAATCTCACCGAAAATTATCCAAAAAATCAAGTAGGATGATGAATCTCACTGATAATTATCCAAAAAATCGAGTAGGATGATGAATCTCACCGAAAATTATCCAAAAAATCAAGTAGAATGATGAATCTCACTGTTAATTATCCAAAAAATGAAGTACGATTATGAATCTCGCCGAAAATTATCCAAAAAATCAAGTAGGATAATGAATCTCGCCGAAAATTATCCAAAAAATCATATAGGATGATGAATCTTACCGAAAATTATCCAAAAAATCAAGTAGGATGATAAAGCTCACCGAAAATTATCCAAAAATCAAGTAGGATGATGAATCTCACTGATAATTATCCAAAAAATGAAGTAGGATGATAAATCTCGCCGAAAATTATCCAAAAACTCAAGTAGGATGATAAAGTAGTAAGTAAAGAACAATTTTATTGGTTAATAACTTAGAAATTTCCAACTTTATTCACCAGTTAAGGGGTTGCTTGATTTAATATTAGGTGGAAAATGTTAGTAAGAAAGAAAGCTATCAATCGTCTCTATATACAGTGATTGAAAGAACAACCAGCTGTTTTCTTTGAAATAAACTTTCTTGAACTGACTGAAACTCAATCTGTGATATATTGGTTTCCGATTCGGTTAGAGAAGTAAGTTGTGTACTGTCTCCGATATCAACTACCATTGGACTTTTTTCCCCTCTTTTTTTTTCTAAAAAACCCGGCTGTAAACAATCTCTTAAACAAAACGAAAAAGTTACTCTTAAAATGATGAAAATTCATCTAGGAAAAAAAAAACCCTGAAGTATAAACAGTCAACATCCAAAAAAGCGCATGAGTAAAAGGGTCAGTAATATATTCTACTGTCAGCTTTTCATTGATGATTCTTGCTGTTTTCTTTGGAAGAAAACAGAGCGACTGTCATAACTGAAAAACCACAGATTTTCTATTTTCTTATTGAATTTTTCAAAATATTTCTCTAAAAGAATTACTCTTTTCTTCCCTACCATTTGCATATTTATTAAAAACAACAAAAGATGAGGAGGAGAAGAAGAAGAAGAAGAAGTAGGGGGAGGGGAACTAATCAAAAAACAAAAATACATAAAAATAAATTAATAATAAATATATGAATTTGTAAAGTGAAAGCATTTATAATAATTTCTTTATTAGACCGAAAAAAAATCGAAATTTATAACTGTTTTTCTTTTTTTTTTTACAGGAAATAATGAGGAGCATCGTCATCATCGTCGTCATCATCATCTTCGTTAAATTGTTGGGAAAAAATCACTGTTTAAATCTTGTTAAATCATCAAAAAGTTTAATGATTTTTTTTTATATGAAGTGCTGATCAATAGCAAGAGATGATCGTTAAATTATCAAAAAAATCGAACGGCTGAATCATCAAAAAGTTCGGTAATTCTTCAGGTATTGCATATAAGAAAGGATGAGTTATTCCCTGACTTTTGATGATTTTTTTTATATGATCATCAATTGAGAAGTATAGTCAACTGGTTTAATTAATTTATCAATAAAAAATTACCATGCAAATCTTGTTAAATCATCTTAAGTGCCAACCCTCAACAAGAGACGATCTTCAAATTTATAATTAAATTGTAGAAAAAATGATTAACCGAATCATCATTTTAGTCGAATCATCAAAAAATCCGGCGATTTTGTTAATATGTTTTGATGTTTTTACGAATTTTAAGTTTCAAAACATCGCAAACTTCAAAGATTTAAAAGATGATTTTTTAAAAATCATCATCCGTTGATTATTGAAACTTTATTCAAATTATCAAAAAAGTCATCATCTTCATTAAATCATCCACAATTTTATAACTCTAAACCATTAAAAATAAGGGGGAAAAAAGCCATTTTCTTGAATGAAATCGCAGATCGAATCATCAAAAAAAGACCATAAAAATCATCAAAATCATCGAATTTATTGCTGTTTTTTTTTTAAAGAAAAATAAACAGAGCCATAAAAATTTGATAATTTTTAAGAAGTTTATCAAAAAAAAAAAAAAAAAAAAAATCTAAAAATTTCTAGATAAATTAATCAGCCTTATTTAAACAATTGTCTAAATAATCTTTCATTCGTTTTAGATTTTAACAAAAGAGAAAAATTTCTTCGAAAATGAAAGGAAATTAAGCTAATATTTTGATAAATATTTTGCATTATCCAACTATCAAAAGTTAACAACCTCAACGTCTATTCGAGAAGTATCAGAATCACCCATAATTGTTCACCAGCTTCTTGCAAGACTTCCTGTTTCTATAGCAACGTTCTATTCTGCCGACCCCCTTTTGTTCCTCCCTTTAGTAACGAGCAACTAAGGCCAGCTGGGAGAGAGCCTGCCTATTTACTTGTTACCACAAACGCCAAGTCATGCCACGCTTTGGGTACTGTACCATCAACGAAAGACTACCCACTGCTATACCCTCTTTAATGATAGACACTGGCAGACAGTTTGTTTCTACCGAATTTTTCCATCCCTTTATCACTACTACGGAACTTTTCCCTTATTTTCTTTGTCTTTCTGCCATAGTTTTTTTTTTTTTTTTAAATAGAAATTCTTTGTCTGGAGGCCCCCTAATTTAAGGAAATTTACTTATTTCTCTTCTGTTATGACTTACCTTAAGTTATGTCAATGGGTTTATCTCATCCAGCATCAAAGAAAGAAAGAAAAATCGATAAGTTTTATCTCGTCCGACACTCGTATAAGTGAAATTTTTTCTTGTTTAAAAAAAAAAAAAAAATTCGATAATCTGCGTAAGAGAATTTATGTGATGTAAATGAGACGTATATGAAATAAATTATGTGCATAAAAAATAATTATGAGGGGCTTCAGGGTGGAGAATAGCTATGAGAATTTATAAGGTGAGGAATTTGCATGAAAGTGTGGATTAAGTATGAATAAGGAAACAGTTGAGAAATTTCTGAAAATGAGGAATGAATTGGGAGCCGTAAGGATGAAGAACGAATGGACAAGCTATGAGGATGAGGTAGGTATTGAAGAGCTATGAGGATGAGGAATGAATTGAAAAGCCATGAGGATGAGGTAGATATTGAAGAGCTATGAGGATGAGGAATGAATTGGAAAGCCATGAGGATGAGGTAGATATTGAAGAGCTATGAGGATGAAGAATGAATTGGAAAGCCATGAGGATGAGGTAGATATTGAAGAGCTATGAGGATGAGGAATGAATTGGAAAGCCATGAGGATGAGGTAGATATTGAAGAGCTATGAGGATGAGGAATGAATTGGAAAGCCATGAGGATGAGGTAGATATTGAAGAGCTATGAGGATGAGGAATGAATTGGAAAGCCATGAGGATGAGGTAGATATTGAAGAGCTATGAGGATGAAGAATGAATTGGAAAGCCATGAGGATGAGGTAGATATTGAAGAGCTATGAGGATGAGGAATGAATTGGAAAGCCATGAGGATGAGGTAGATATTGAAGAGCTATGAGGATGAAGAATGAATTGGAAAGCCATGAGGATGAGGTAGATATTGAAGAGCTATGAGGATGAAGAATGAATTGGAAAGCCATGAGGATGAGGTAGATATTGAAGAGCTATGAGGATGAAGAATGAATTGGAAAGCCATGAGGATGAGGTAGATATTGAAGAGCTATGAGGATGAAGAATGAATTGGAAAGCCATGAGGATGAGGTAGATATTGAAGAGCTATGAGGATGAAGAATGAATTGGAAAGCCATGAGGATGAGGTAGATATTGAAGAGCTATGAGGATGAAGAATGAATTGGAAAGCCATGAGGATGAGGTAGATATTGAAGAGCTATGAGGATGAAGAATGAATTGAGAAGCTATACGGTTGAAGAATGAATGGACAAGGACTAAATTGGAAAGTTACGAGAATAAGAAAAATTATGAAAAGTTATGAATGAGAAATAAATATGAGTTTGTGAGGATTAGGCTAAATAAGAGCAGAAAATAAGCTATGAGAATATAACTATGAGACCTAAGCTTACGTATCATGTAATAGACGAGATACATCACTCGAAATACCTTACAAAGTATAAAAGCCCCTGGAAAAAAAAAATAAAATAAAACTGAAGGTTTATCATCCAAAGTATTAAAGGAGAATAAATAAAATTCGCTTTTTCTAGGACAAAAAAAAAGGTAAAGGGAAAAAATAATCTGACTTTACCTATTTATTACAAATCTATTTTTAAGAAGTTTCTGTCAGAACAGGGATTCGTTTCTTTGATCTTTCGACGCGAAATAAAATTATACAAAAATAATTGATGAGGACGAACGGATGCTCCAGGGCTGAGGAGATTACAACCATCCTATAACCCTGACATAGAAGACGGTGTCACCCTGATAAATTGGTACAGTATCGTTGGTAAAACCCACAGCACCACTTCTACACCATGGTAAGGCCTGTACGCAACACACAAAATGAGTTTTTTAGTGTTTAATAAATGTTAATTGGCACACCTCTTTTTACACCAGTGTTTTCTCCTATGTAATGACACGTGTAAATAAATACCAAGTGATTATTCACTATTGAGACCTGTACGTAATATCAACACTACGTTAGTCCTGTACATAACACACAAAACGATTTTTTAGTGTATAATAAAGGGTTAATTGGCACACCTCTTGCCTCACCAGTGTTTTTGCTCCGTGTAATGAGATGTGCAAATAAACACTCGGTAATTATTATATTAGTTTACTTAATGATACACTCCACAAGGATATACAAAGAATGATTCATCAATTAGTATCTTAATTATTCAAAGTACTTGATCGATATCTCCCACCTCAGCGTAGTTTCTTACATGGAATCGTACTTTGACATGGTAATTTGCAATGGGGGTGGCATTCGGGGCATTCGTACAACGCCACTCGTTCAGCTCGTGGTAAAAAAATCTATAAAAATATATTAATATTTCGAATGAAAAATCGCCATTTTATATAAATACGAGCCATGTGACAGGCGATTTCAATTAGTTCGGGAATTGGGAGGTTTTTTTTTTACCCCCTCGAAACGAAATAATTATATTTATTTATATTTTAAATTCGTAAAATTATATGATTTAATTAAAAAGTAAAATCATTTAAATATTTTTAATATTAATTTACTTTCGTTTCTTAATGAAATACTAAGGGGGGGTTAGTAAATTAATTATTTATAACAGAAGTTCTCGTTTGCGAATGCAGATGGCGCCACCGGATGATGCAAATGGCGAGAGAAGGCGGGCGCTTTCGGGTTGGTAAGTGATTTGCATATTTGCCACTCTTGTGTTTTGCGTTATTGTGACTTGAGTTAATCTCTCTTGAGCTGTTTGTGCTCTTTTGTAAGAAGTAGTCAACAGTTCTATCGCGACTTGTTGATAAAAGAGAACCGGATTAAGCGGCATTTTCGCCTCTTTTTTTGCGTACACTCAATGATAAAAACAGGTAATTAACTGGAACACCCCTGCATGTAACTGTTGGCCACTGGCATGCTTCTGGAAACATGGCATTTGCATTACAGTGCTTTCGTTTTATATATACGTGTCAACTATCATTGGTGAGTGAATGAGGCGTGGGATCGGATCCCTGTAAAAACAAGTACACTTTATTTCAAAGCCACAGCTTTCATATTCACGCAAATTTATTAAACATTGTAGGACGTGGGTTCGTTCATACAGAAACAAGCACACCTTACTCTAAAGCCTCGGCTTTCATACTGGCACAAATTAATTGGAAAATGTAGAGCGTGGGTTCGGTTCCCAATCGTATTTCATTAATTTCTTTCAATTAATACACATAAAAAGTTAATTCTTCCATTGAAAATAATGAAATTCCTTAAAAGCAAAGCGAAGAAAGGAAATACCACAAAGTAATAAGAAAATATGGAGATCAAATGAAGAAGATGCAAGCATTAATCACGAAGTTTAACCGCTCTTTCTTTTAATATTTTAATTGATTTACTAATGAATCACTTTATTAATGAAGATTCATCTTTGGTAAGAATGTGTAGCAAGTGCTTCTAATACAACAATAAGCAGGCGAAAGTACTTGACAGCTTCCAGCTTACCTAGCGATAAGAGCATCAAAACTAGAGCTGCAAAACATATGAACCAAGCAAGAGATAACACAAATGGCAGATGATATTTCTATTAAAGGGAATGTCTGGAAAGTATCGTCCAATTGTCATTGCTTTATTGCTTTTTTTGGCTCCAGTAAGGTGAGAGCTAGCAATAAACAATAGTTTAAACTTTTCTTTCAATTAAACACTTCAGCAATATGCTAATTTGTCTTCCTTATCTCTTAAAATTGCTCCTAAACCGTGCTTTAAGCTCCAAGAAAAGCCTTTCATCTAATGAAATATCATCGCCAGCAAACGCCAGATGACTGGAATCCTGAATAGTTGAAGCGTGGGTTCGGTTCTGTAGAAGAGTCGAATCCAAGTTCAAGGCCAAGCAAATTTAACTACTTTCATTAAATCCGTGTTTATGAAACTTTTAAATTAAGGCCATAGGTGTGGGTTCGGTTCCGTCTTGTTTCTACATCCGAGTTTGAATTTTTTTAGAGTGTTTCCTGGCTGACGATGCGAGCTGTTTCCATTCCTATCGGATTCAAAACATTTTTACTGCTTACATCGCAATTTATTCACTACACAACCTTCGCATTTATCAAATAAACACGTAATTAAGGCGCGGGTTCGGTCCCCATTTATAACCATCCCGTTTCTTTTATTGATTTATTCCTTCTTAAATTTGAGAGATTACACGGGAGATATTTCTTAGAACGTTTCGAGAAGAGGAAGAAAACACGTGCCGAACCCTTAACAAGAAAAGAAATGCACAAAAAAATCCACCCAAGAACATATCAAATTATAATTATAAATAAGTTTAACTGCATTTATCTAAATAAGCTATAGATAATGGATCTTCCATAGAAACATTTTTGTAATAACATCCTGTGATCAGTCTGTATCACTGAGAAAGTGTGATTGATCTATCCGCGTGATGGATCGTGTAATGTGAAACATCGTTCCAGAAGGAAGGAACCCTCAAGAAGGAAGAAAGAAGAAAAAAAGGAGTAGCAACTTTAATCGCTGAGCTGCATGTAAAACTGGCAAATATTCACCGTTTCAACGGCGGGAAACACAGAAATTTCTTCGTTCGTAATGATATTACTACGACTCTATCGTGGGACTGGTTGAAAGTGGGGTGTATTCGGTGCGTCATAATTAAAGCGTGACGTCAATAAAGTCGATCCAATTCCAGTTTGAAATCTCGTCGGATCTTTCGGGACATTAATAACAGAGCCGAATATTATGTGTGTAAAGTTAAACGTCAAACAAACGTAAGGTTTCAAACTTATCAGTATCATCAGAGACTCGGTACTGGGACCACCCAACTGGCAAAATCTGTCTTCCAAACTCCACCTTCCGACCTGGTCATCTGTCGCCAGGTGACGTAAATCGAAACCGAAGGATGAGGTCAAAGTATTTTTTCTTTCGCTCACTTTTAATGATTGGTTCATTAGTAAAACCAGTTATATATACAGTATATATATTTTATGGCGTTTCGGACAGACTTCTTGTAATCGAATCTTAGTAGGTCTATCGGAATGTTATTTAAACTTTTTTTTTATGAGTTAAAGTCTGAATCGTGGGTTCGGAAAACGTCTTAGTTCTTAGTAATGATTTCCAATCAGGTGTTAAAGTGTTAATTAAGTTTTATTTTTAAGAAAATAACAACGAGTGGGGAGCACTTTACAATAGTTCCTTATGAATTATACACTGAATAGTAGCCTGACGCTGAGTTTAGAAAGCACTTCAGGGCCTAAATAATAGTCCAACACTGACGAGTGAGTTTAGAGAGCACTTTACGATAGTTAGGGCCTATTCAGTAGCGTAATACTGAGTTTAGAGAGCACTTTACGATAGTTAGGGCCTACTCAGTAGCGTAATACTGAGTTTAGAGAGCACTTTACGATAGTTAGGGCCTACTCAGTAGCGTAATACTGAGTTTAGAGAGCACTTTACGATAGTTAGGGCCTACTCAGTAGCGTAATACTGAGTTTAGAGAGCACTTTACGATAGTTAGGGCCTACACAGTAGCGTAATACTGAGTTTAGGGAGCACTTTACGATAGTTAGGGCCTAAATCAGTAGTCGCAATACTGAGTTTAGGGAGCACTTTACGATAGTTAGGGCCTACTCAGTAGCGTAATACTGAGTTTAGAGAGCACTTTACGATAGTTAGGCCCTAAACAGTAGCCCAATACTGAGTTTAGGGAGCACTTTACGATAGTTAGGGCCTAAACAGTAGCCAATACTGAGTTTAGGGAGCACTTTACGATAGTTAGGGCCTAAATCAGTAGTCCAACACTGAGTTTAGGGAGCACTTTACGATAGTTAGGGCCTACTCAGTAGCGTAATACTGAGTTTAGAGAGCACTTTACGATAGTTAGGCCTAAACAGTAGCCCAATACTGAGTTTAGGGAGCACTTTACAATAGTTAGGGCCTAAACAGTAGCCTAATACTGAGTTTAGGGAGCAGTTTACGATAGTTAAGGCCTAAATAGTAGTCCAACACTGAGTTTAGGGAGCACTTTACGATAGTTAGGGCCTAAACAGTAGTCCAATACTGAGTTTAGGGAGCACTTTACGATAGTTAGGGCCTAAACAGTAGTCCAATACTGAGTTTAGGGAGCACTTTATGATAGTTAGGGCCTAAACAGTAGTCCAACACTGAGTTTAGGGAGCACTTTATGATAGTTAGGGCCTAAACAGTAGTCCAACACTGAGTTTAGGGAGCACTTTATGATAGTTAGGGCCTAAACAGTAGTCCAACACTGAGTTTAGGGAGCACTTTATGATAGTTAGGGCCTAAACAGTAGTCCAACACTGAGTTTAGGGAGCACTTTATGATAGTTAGGGCCTAAACAGTAGTCCAACACTGAGTTTAGGGAGCACTTTATGATAGTTAGGGCCTAAACAGTAGTCCAACACTGAGTTTAGGGAGCACTTTATGATAGTTAGGGCCTAAACAGTAGTCCAACACTGAGTTTAGGGAGCACTTTATGATAGTTAGGGCCTAAACAGTAGTCCAACACTGAGTTTAGGGAGCACTTTATGATAGTTAGGGCCTAAACAGTAGTCCAACACTGAGTTTAGGGAGCACTTTACGATAGTTAGGGCACTACAATCATTAGCGCAACTTGATAAAATTTTATATAGAGAGCCCACTTATGCCGAATGCAGTTATAATACATTAAGCATGTAGGAAAGGGGGGAAGAGAGATATAGAAAGAAAAAATTCCCGAAAAAATGTACTTGCTATATATTTAAAGTAGATTTTTTTCCTCCTCTATTCCATCAAAATGATGTTATTTACATGGAAATTCGTACCTTTTACAGGAAGAGGAAGAAAAATGAGAGTTTCCTTAAAGCAGACTTAAAAATTACATTCGATTTTAGAGAAAATGTCAACGGGAATGGATTACTCTAAATGATGGCAATTCGTCTCGTAAACATTTCCCTGATAAATGTTAAGCGATTGCTTAAAATAATGTCATAAAATATGATTTTCTTAAGTAAGGTTATTAAATAATTACTTAAATAACGAATTTTTACATGATTTTTCCCTTAATTTCTCCCGAATTCTTTCCTTCCTTCAATTTATTAAGTAATCTTTCGCTTTGAAGTTTCTTGCATCATCATCGCCCTGTTAAAATCGATGGTGTTTTCTTAGAAACGGTCATTTCCAGAACGATTTTTGCATCGTCAAAGATAATCAAATGATTTTCACTTAAAATTTCCAGTTATTTGTAAGATTTATTTTGGGTTGGTAATAAGTATAACGAATATTTGAAAATTATTCTCCATTATTCGTAAATCTTTTTGGATTCTGATGAGTATGTAGAGAGATCTTTATCGTCTATCCTTTAAGGAGCTGAAAAATAGAAATTATCCATATTTCTGTCAAAGGAAAACAGCTAATGAAGAGCTTCCCTTAAAAGAAAACAGCTCCCGCTTAAAGGAAAAGAGCTAAAAAGGAGAAGAAAAATATACGATTCTCCTTTCTTCCCGTATTATTCCACCTCCTTAATTATCACCTTTATAAATTCTACTGAGCATAAACAAATCCCCATCATTATATATATATATACAGAAAAGTCTTCCTTTCTGTATGATAATTTCTACTTAATCTGCTCTTTTCTCTCCTCTGTAATCAGCAATTAAAAAACAAAGCTATTAACCAAATTTCTCGCGACATTTTACACGCAAAAACAATTAATTATTACACAAGAAATTGAAAGGAAGTCCTTTGTTTGCCGTGGAATTAACAAAGAGGGAAACTTTTTGACTAAGAGCAATTTTTTGGAAACGATGCCAACATTGGAGAGATATCGACTTACTGTTGGTAAACTGATCCGGGAGGTTGTTTCAGTAGCTAGTGATATTTCTGTCTTGGAGAGAAAGATTATGGGGTGGATCAACGACCATCGCCACCATTGCGATAGGAACCACTCCAAAATGAAAAAAAGAAGAAGGTAGTAGTATATACTCTTTCAAGATAAATCAGTGAGATGGGAGGTACTTGACAGTTGGCCCTTCTCTTCCTTTTGAATTTCATGAATTTGTCGCTGGTTCGGTATCGTAACTAACAATTCTCTTGTCAATACACATGTCTAAACAAGAGGCACATAACCCACCTATGATTAGTGCCATTGCAGCACACACCTATCCTACCTACACCAACGTAACGTCGGCTTGTGATTCGTATAATAGTTCTTTAATAGGCAATTAGCCAGCTGCAACGAATTCCTAATCGTCATTCGATACGTGACGATACAATCTACGTGACGATATTGAAGAATTTAAATAATATTTTTAATTCTCTCCCCCCCCTCATAAATTATTCACAAGGTAACCTTTATTCAATTCGATTCGACTGTGTTACGTGACGATGATAACCCCCCTCGCCTAATGCGTAACGTCTTCCATAATAAATAATGGCTTCCATAATGGCTCCTATAATGAATAATAGTTTCCATAATAATCACGTGGGTAATGTATTCCCATAATTGTACTTTCCATAATGAGTAATGTTTCCCGTATTGAATAATGGTCCTTGTGATGAATGATTGTTACTATAATTCAATAAGGATTCCCATAATGAATAACGTTCCTTATAGTAAATAATAGCTGTTATGAATAATGGCTGTCGAAATGAGTAATATTTTTAAATAATGGTCCCCCTAATTAATGATTGCTCCTATAAAATAACGATTCCCGTAATGAGTGTATTAGTGATTTCCACAATAATTGATGAATGAATAATCTTGCATATTCTTTAAGAATATCCGTAACTCAGCAGAGTGAATAATGGGCCATTTCCATATTGATGGTTCCCATAATTAATATATTTTCGATGTGAATACCCATAACTTAAGCAGGGGTTGCAATATTGAATATTGAATAATTTCCATAATTATGGTCCCCATAATTAGCGTATATTCAATATGAATATCCATAAATAAGGTGGGGTTCCTGTAATGAATAGGAG
Organism: Centruroides vittatus; assembly: GCF_030686945.1. Lineage (NCBI taxonomy): Eukaryota > Metazoa > Arthropoda > Arachnida > Scorpiones > Buthidae > Centruroides > Centruroides vittatus. Next base: position 1,688,038 of record NW_027120714.1, on the reverse strand, counting down.
TGCCCTAACGAGTAATCTCAACAATGGTGGTCCTCCTAATTAGTGTATATTCGCCATAACTAAGCTCTGGTTCCTCTAGTGAATAGGAGTACCCAAATGAGTAATTTCCATAATTATGGTCTTCGTAATTAATGTATATTTAACGTGAATATCCATAACTAAGCTAGGGTTTTTTTATAATGAGTAGAAATGGACAATATCCATGGTACCCACAGAGTGAATAATAGCCCAATGCCCAATAATAAATTTCCAGCTGTATCAGAAGAATTTGACGAATGTTACGTAGCATTTAATTCGATCAACGTAACCAAAAAAAAGTACGTCACTCTCGAATTCCGTTACGGGCAATTGATTATAGACGAAACGTTGAGTAACGATAGAGAAAACAAAAGGAAAGTAATAAATTGGACGTCTCGAATTTCCATTTCTTTCCAAATGGTCGACTATCAAAGTGATGTACCTATATTCTGTCTGTCCGCTTTTCAAAAACTAGACAGGTATGTAGGGTAGGAATTTTTGTCCCGAAGGACCAGGCCCTGCGGCAGCCATCATTAACTCACTGCTTATCTTCGCAATCTCCAACAATAAGTCAGAGAGTCACTCTCTCTTATTCGACAGCTCTGGGAGGGGGAAGTGTCCTGGACGTCGTCATGACAACCTCAAAGTTATTTCACGTACTGGTGAGATTGAGTGAGGAGATCTTTGGTGACATATACCCCCGGGTTGATGTCAGAACGAGTCGAAAAACGTGCAGACAAAATGCCGTATGCAACACTTTGTAGATAGCCCCATATAAAATATTATTGCATTTCACGTTTTTCGCGTGAAATATCCAGTCTTTTTTATTCTCAATTTCGGGGGAGTGCTTAAACACCTAAAAATTTCATCTTCAACACCCGAAAACACCTTTCAACGCGTAATTTTTAGTGTGGGTTACCTTTAATAATTGCCCAATTAACAGCTGTTTCGACGGAAATTTAACTCTGTTCGGCGAATTTTTAAGGTTTTAAACGCGTTTATTTGTTACTTTAACACTTAAATAATGTAAAAAGTTCATAACACGAGTCGGATCTCAACGAAATGACCTCTGTTTTAACTTAGATTAATGTTCAATAAATTTGTGTAAATTTTACATTAAAGGCCTTAATGATTATATATGGACGCGAAATAACTCAATTTTATGCAGTTTTATTAGGAAAAAACTTTAAAAATTCGCTGTAAACGTCACTAAATCTTGCAATGATCGATGGAGATTGTGTACCTTAAATCCATTTTCAAGCTTAAAAATCCATTGAAAAAAAAAAAAACAACTTTTATACCATTAATTCCCTAAAATAATATATAAAATTTGAGTAAATAAATTTTTTAAATATTAAAAAGTGCGATTTTGTTCCCAGATGCACTAAAAAGTACGTTTTTCTACCTCGATACACCGCTAAAAAGTGTGATTTTGTTCCTCGACACACCAAAAATATCTCATTACAAGGTCAAAAAAATCGATATTTTTTGAAGAAATAATTTTGGACAGAACGTTTGACATAATTCTATTAGAATTATTATTAACAAATGGAATGAAATGAAATTTTTGGACGGGAATTTTAAGAAATACAAAGAAAAAAAAAAAGAGAGAAAGAGGGGCAGTATTTAATCCTAGTAAAGGAGGATATTAAGCATCAAGTGGCACTTGGCTAAAGCAATTTAGGGACGAAGTGTGTATCCAGGCAACATCGTCTGTCTAGTTGTAGTTATGTGTCAACCACAATGGCGTTGGTATCACACCCAGCCATCTATTAATCAGTTGTCTGTCTCCATATATCATTCTGAAACGAGACACGCAGAGGGTAACAATAAAGTCTTAGTTCCAGGCGTAACCTGTTTAGATCTTTACTTGTCAACTAGAAGAACTACTATTACAGACACGGGACTATTATACACCTACCAATCTGGCATGTTAATATGGATTATCTCGAGTTCGATGATACTAAATTTCCTCCATTTTCGTTAGAGTAAAGAGGGATGCGGTGTTTTGCATCGGGATCCAGGTGTATTTCTATGCCATTTTACGTAATTTTATTCACCCGTAGGTCCTCTAAAGGGTGAAAATCTGAAAAATTTGGATCTAATCCGCTAAAATGTGCAGTTTTTAAAGAGCGAAACGAGTTATTTAACTGCCAAAATTTCAAAAAAAAAAAAAAAAATCAACCCTATCTTTCTACGTTAAAGAGGGGAGCAATACCTTACGAGACTTTAGGCCATTTTACATAGTTTTATCAATTTACATGGGCTTGAAAGAATGAAAAACTGCAAAATGAATATATAATACGTTAAAATATCAGTTTTTAAAGCATAAAGTGAGTAATTTAGTTGCCAAAATCTCCAAAAATAAAAGCGCTAGAGATGAAGCAGTACCTTCCGGGGTTATGGATCAGGATCGAGATGCACTTTAATACTATTTTACATAATTTTATTAAGGTAAAGGAGCTTTGAAAGGATGAAAAACAGCAAAATGAGGATCCAATTCGCTAAAATGTGCATAATTTAAGCTTAAATGAGCTATTTAAATTGTCCAAAATTCCCAAAATATCAACCTTACGTTCGTAGGTTAAAGCTTATCGAGTTGACGTCCTGATGCATATTAAGTTTAAATAATTCTGGGTTTTTAATTAAAATTATTATTAAAAAAATTGAATTAATGATAAAAATATAAAATAAATTTTCAATTAAATTAAAAAATTTTGTAATAATTTCACTTAAATTTATGCTAAAATCAGTTTTTATGCGCTATTACACTGCATCGACTCCTCACTTACTAGAACTACACGACAACGTTTTATAAGGCTCTAAAATACCAAAAAACGGGTTTTTTTTTTAAATTTAAAAGCTTGGAAAACGTAAGAAAACGTTTATTATTAAAAATTAAACTCTACAAACGTTAAATTTAATATTAAATATTATATTTAACCTAAATAATGTATGTTAGTTAGAGAAGAAGCGAGTAACTTTTATGCATTTGTATGGGTCAGTTAGGTGGAATTCGAATGGAATTTTGTGTTTTTTTTTTATGTGATTCGAAAGATTTTTTTTGAATAATCAAAAAAAATCTTTATTTTTTAGAATTTTCGGGGGTATTTAATTAAAAAAAACGGGTTTAAAATCCTTGTAGAGTCCCAAAAGTAAGTGATGATCTGTCAAAGAATCTTGATTCTAAGCCATTGACCTTAGTCCTTTTCTAAGAAACTTGAGATTTTTATAGACTTATTACATTATATTTTTTGGTTAATGTTACCTATGGTTCCAAAATGGCGGCTCGTATCCGATTCCAGCAAATAGAAGAAAGGAAACAGTGGGGACGCACGTTCTAACCGTTCGAACGTGCGTTCCCACTGTTTCCTTTCTTCTATTTGCTGGAATCGGAGACGAGCCGCCATTTTGGAACCATGGGTAACATTAATCTATTTTTTTTTTTTGGAATATTTACAAATAATATTCATTTTAGTCGGAAGATTTTCGTGTAAATATGAAAAATATTACAGAAGTTTGGTCATTCTGCAATTATAAATTTTGCAGGAAAAATTTCTTTTTTAGAAAGACCGACCAAAATAAAATTGTTTTATCATTGTTTTATCGATGAAGGAACCTTTCCAACGTCCAAAAACACCCCCGAAAATGCATTATCATCAGAAATTTTTGGAAAGATTGTGATGTAACAAGTGGATACTTTTAGATGTTATCTAAAAACACGCGTTACGTCATTTTTCTAGTGATAAACTGCGTGACGTGTACAAACGTCATGCAGTTTATTATTAGAAAACTGTTGGACTTAGAGGAAATGGGGTGAGAGGGGATCATATTCACAACAATATTTGACTCGGTTGCTTAGTTTCTGAGAAATCCAACTGGCAGACAGCCAAACGGACGAACTGTATGAATGCCAAAGTGAATTTTCTTTTTGAAAATCGGAAGAAAAAAAAAATGTCGAAAATGACACGTGTTAGCGAACAAATTAAAGTGATTTTTTTAAGAAAAAGTCAATTATTTACAGCTTTATAATGGAAATAAAATAGTTTATTTTGAGTTTTTTTTTTTTTTGTATTTTTTCGGAATTTTTAAGAAAATTGTTATAAATGGTGAATTTTTTTAGAGCAGAGCGATTCATTTTAATTCAGTTTGCATTATTCGAATTGCCGATAAATTTTCATGACGATGATCAAATAGGAAAATATTACATTAAATAATTCATTGTCGCGGGTTCTTTCACGAATCTTAATGAGAAAATATGAGATAATTTTGGAAATTTTCTTAGATCTTTTCTCACTTCTTAACATAGAAATAGCATCTGAATTGTAAATCCTTAATGTATCTTAACTGGAAGTTTCAGACTTTTAGGATCCGAACCCACGCCCGTGTACTGTAAAAATCTGTGATGAAATATCAGAAAAATGAGGTTTAAAAAATGCTTAAATTTGATCGGGATCCGAACCCTTTATCGCGTGTAAATTGTTTTAATAAACCCGTAATATAAAGTCTAAATGCGCTGAAAAATACCAAAATCTGTTTAAGATCCGAACTCACGTCTATTTATAAACTGTGAAAAAAGCTTGCAGTATAATCAAGGGCGAGATATCAAGCGAAAAGTGCTTAAATCTGTAAGGATCCGAACCCACGCCTATGCATAAACTAAAACACCTGTAATATAATTAACACTTAAGATATCGAGTGAAAGGGTGCTTAAATCTGATCATGGTCCGAACCCATTCCGGTGCACGAATTTAGGAATTTTACAACATAAGTATAACAAAGAAAAACTCGTGATTCTCAGTGGGATCTGAACCCGCTACTGTATGTAAACTTAGATCAGAAAATTCAACTTAGCAAATAAAACAATGTTTGATCTAATGTGGTCCAAACTCACGCCTGGGAAAATTCTATTAAACTGCGTAAAAAGTTAACAATTCTCAATATATTCAGAATACGGTATGATCCGAACCCACGTCCCTATATAACAGAAGAGTAAAGCTCCAGAGTAAAGAATTAACTTTTCTGTTGTCAGAATTCTATTAGATGCTTCGAACATTTGACAGTTTTATAAGTCGCGGGTTCGGTTCCTATTCATATAAACATCATTTCCAATTCGGAATATCGATTATTTCGAAAGTTATAAAGATTTTTCTGACCTTTCGATGTGGGGAAAATGCTCAATTTTGCATATTCGAGGGAGTAAAAACGGGAAAAACAGGGAATAAAAATTCTACAAACGAACCCATTTAAAAAGAAGATAAGTCCAAAAATCTTCGATTTGGAAACTTTTCATGAGAAAATATCGATCAAGCGAAACGTTAGAATCGATAGTCTTTAAAAGCATTTTGGAAATTTCGAAAAAATTGATATCTTTCGAGGTTAGGGGGAAAAAATAATCCGTTTTTTTCACTAAAACTTACCTCAAAACTTGGGAAAAATCAAAGGTTGATAATTAAAGTAGGGAAAGTAATTGTCGAAAGCGTCGGAATCAATGGCTAATCTGCATACAGGTCCATTGATGAGAAAGAGGAAGGAGCTAATCGAGCATATTTTTCTCCCCTTTCTCTACAGGCGATGATTCCCTGGAATTTTCTGCCCCGCCAAACTGTGATAAGCGTTGGTTGGGGAATTCTCCCTTATCTTCTCCCTCGCAGAACTCAAAAATACCTTAGTGATGTGACAAATTCCAAAATATGCATCGTTTTCGCCCGTCGGATCGTGTTAAATTGTTAAATTTGAGCTTTATAATTGCTTGGGATAAGCAGATTTTTCGGCGTAGTCGGGTCCGAACCCGGTCCCGTATGTAAATCTTGTTTAATTCGGGAGAAATGGTTGGCTATTCTGGGTATTCTGATGCGCTGATTACCGTGGGATCCGAACCCACGTTCCTGCTGTCAATTATTGAAAATCCGACTTAATTTAGAAGGGAAAGTCGATTGTTTTTGAGGTGTAGATGTTATCAAGTTGACTTTTTTGAATATACAGAGCCGAACTCGCACCCCTGCGTAAATTGTTAGCAGTCTTACGTAATTTGTAATAAACAGTTGTCTATTATCGTGATATAAGGATCATTTCTGTATTAACAAAAAATAGAATGTTAAAAAAGTCTGGGATGTTCATAACACGATGAGATCCGAACCCACTCCGGCTATAAAAATCGTTTTTAAAAAATCTTGTATAATTTTTAAAAAATGAATGGGCAAAATACAGAACTTGCTAGGATCCGAACCCACGTCACCCTACAAAATTCTAAAATAATTATATATTATAAAAAGTACGAGTAGAAAATTGTCGTTTTCTTCCTTTTTAAAGCATTAATAACAACGAAACGTAACACCAACTATTAGGTGGCATTTTAGGGACCTTTTTTTACGTGTTGGCGCGCAAAAATACCACTAAAATATTCTACTTCAAGTTACGAATCGTAGAAAACAAACCAGCTTTCGACCAAGTACACCAACCAAATCGTAACCAAAGATTTAAATCGTAACATTTATTGCTTAATCGAAAGTTACGCCACAGCACAATTGAGATGAATAGAAACTGTTCTATATCTCTTCTACTGATATCCATTATGTAAAGTAATGAATGAAACGTAGGTAAACTTAATAGCATCTAACAATAGCATCAATTCATCGTAACCCGAGGTAACGTCAGAAACGCATATTAACCAATCATATCCAGCAACGACAGTTACGGATCTTTAGAATATTATATTAAATACCACCGGGAATTAATTTACAATGCTAATCAAACCGTCTCATCACCTGACTCACACATAATCCTGTTGGCACGAGCCGGAGGGGGGGGGGGAAGAACGAGGAAGGATTTTTATCGGGGGGATAAAAAAAGTCACCTTACGCAATGGTAACCGTATACTTATCTAGTGTTATTCACGCGCCAATGGATTAATAAGCGAGGGGGGACGGATTTATCGACTAGTTAAAAACTTTTCGATCGATTTAACTGTTACTAGTGTGTTGGGGAATAGCTAACCCCTTTGTCGTAACTGTAAGCAGCTGTCTGCTGCAGGCCTTGTCATTTATAAACTCATTAAAGTTTCTGGTCGACGAGGCACCATTTGCATAAGTAGAGAGCATTGTGTAGAGGAAAAGGAAATTGAGTTAGTGGCACGAGGATCGTTGCAAACCAACCCTTTACGGCACCGAAAATGATTACAATTTCTTCTATACGACAACAATGACACAAAGGGATGAAGCGTATCAGCCCGATAAATTCCCTAACAGTCAGCTTCAATGTTTGTACAAGATAGAACCCTTGGCTGACTCACCTACCTAGAAGTTTATTATTTTCAGTTAATTTAGTTGCACGCGTCTCTCTTAATGGGCATTAAGCGTGGCTCCTGATGACTCATCGCTCCTTTAAGTCAAGAAATCGATACGGCGAATAATCGATTATTGATATCCCTGCCGATAAAAATTCCCTTCCGTTTTGCACATTTGCAAAAATTCTATTTCCCCCAAACATTCTTTACCTTCTTCGCTTCGTTAAACGTTAATTATATTTAAGTTTTAATTATGGTGAAGAAATTCCCAAAGGTGATCCCACTCGCTAACTGATTAATGAAGATTATTTTTTCTTTTAATTGTAATTTATTGCTTTTCCTGATGCCGATAACCGTTTCGTTTCCCCCTCCGATCGTTTTCGCCGTGTGAAAATCGAAAAAAAAGTTGGATTGTAGCGTTTTTTTCTGTAGGCCAGCAAAAATTATGCCACTATCAAATTTTTTATAGTCCAAATCCGTAATCCAACAATATAAAATCATAATTTTTAGTCTAAAATACCCAACAGTCTATACTCGATAGAGTCAATAATCTAAGTCTGAAAATCCAACAATTCGTAATCCAACAATCCATAAAGTCAATACTTTACAGTCAAAAATATTCAACAATCTACGATCCAAAAAGTCCATAATCTACAGATCAAAGGTCCAAAGTTTACATCCCTAAATATCCAACAATTCATAATCCATAAATATCTAACAATTTACGAACCACAAAATTCAATAATCCATAAAATCCATAATTTAAAATTTCCAAAAATCCATATTTCAACAATCTACAAGCCAATAAAATCCAATATCTCGCTATCCAACAATCTACAATCCATCATAGAGCAAGATCGAAATTACGGCGATCGTTCTTAATTTTTTTTACATTAAATTTATTATAATGTGGTAATTATATCAATTAATCTCTAGTTAGAGAGTAATCTCACGAACAGACAAACAGAGCAGCTGAACGAACAGATAACCAGACAGTTTCGTGTTAAGATCTAATATCTAACAGATCGTCCGGACAAACGGACGAACGTGTTAAATCACTAGCATACAGAAATTATTCATCATTTAAAAATTCACTTGTGATCGATCAAACACTAAATTTTTACTTTTTTAAGAAATGGATCGATCGTGAAGATTCATTAAGACAAAATTAACAAATTAGTCTTCATCGGGCATTAAGTTCTTCATTAAATTAACTTATTGATTAATTAAAGTTATTTTGGAGGAAGATTAAGTCAGCTGATGCGCATCCAATTGAAACCAAAAACACAATTTTGTAGTTTTTAGAAACTAATTTTTCTGAGAATTATCAAAAATATCTACTTTTTGATAATCCATAAAGTCCATAATCTACAGTCCAAAATATCCAACAATCTACAATCCATAAATTCGTTAATATACCTTCCAGCATATCCAACAAACTACAATCCATAAAGTCTATTATTTAGTCCAATATATCCAACAAACTACAATCCATAAAGTCTATTGTTTAGTCCAATATATCCAACAAACTACAATCCATAAAGTGTATTGTTTAGTCCAATATATCCAACAAACTACAATCCATAAAGTCTATTATTTAGTCTAATATATCCAACAAACTACAATCCATAAAGTCTATTGTTTAGTCCAATATATCCAACAAACTACAATCCATAAAGTCTATTGTTTAGTCCAATATATCCAACAAACTACAATCCATAAAGTGTATTGTTTAGTCCAATATATCCAACAAACTACAATCCATAAAGTCTATTATTTAGTCCAATATATCCAACAAACTACAATCCATAAAGTCTATTGTTTAGTCCAATATATCCAACAAACTACAATCCATAAAGTGTATTGTTTAGTCCAATATATCCAACAAACTACAATCCATAAAGTCTATTGTTTAGTCCAATATATCCAACAAACTACAATCCATAAAGTCTATTGTTTAGTCCAATATATCCAACAAACTACAATCCATAAAGTCTATTGTTTAGTCCAATATATCCAACAAACTACAATCCATAAAGTCTATTGTTTAGTCCAATATATCCAACAAACTACAATCCATAAAGTCTATTGTTTAGTCCAATATATCCAACAAACTACAATCCATAAAGTCTATTGTTTAGTCTAATATATCCAACAAACTACAATCCATAAAGTCTATTGTTTAGTCCAATATATCCAACAAACTACAATCCATAAAGTCTATTATTTAGTCTAATATATCCAACAAACTACAATCCATAAAGTGTATTGTTTAGTCCAATATATCCAACAAACTACAATCCATAAAGTCTATTATTTAGTCTAATATATCCAACAAACTACAATCCATAAAGTGTATTGTTTAGTCCAATATATCCAACAAACTACAATCCATAAAGTCTATTGTTTAGTCCAATATATCCAACAAACTACAATCCATAAAGTCTATTATTTAGTCTAATATATCCAACAAACTACAATCCATAAAGTCTATTGTTTAGTCCAATATATCCAACAAACTACAATCCATAAAGTCTATTGTTTAGTCCAATATATCCAACAAACTACAATCCATAAAGTCTATTGTTTAGTCCAATATATCCAACAAACTACAATCCATAAAGTCTATTGTTTAGTCCAATATATCCAACAAACTACAATCCATAAAGTCTATTGTTTAGTCCAATATATCCAACAAACTACAATCCATAAAGTCTATTGTTTAGTCCAATATATCCAACAAACTACAATCCATAAAGTCTATTGTTTAGTCCAATATATCCAACGAACTACAATCCATAAAGTCTATTGTTTAGTCCAATATATCTAACAAACTACAATCCATAAAGTCCATAATCTAGTCCAATAAATCGTAATTCAACAATCTATAACCCAACAATCCACAATAAATACAGTAAGTCCATAATCTAATTCAACAAAAGGACTTTATTTATTGTGGATTACTGAATCACTGATGATGTCAGTGTTATTACACGTTCGACAAACTACAATCCATAAAGTCCAACATTTAAAAAATACCTCGAAAATAAGGAATAAAATACTATCCAGAAACAGGCCTAAACATCTGTAACACCATTAAAAACCCAACTGGAACGTCCGAATAAATCAACATAACGGATCCACAGACGAAGATTTTTCCGACGATCCAAACGGATCATCATCATCATCATCATCATCATCATCATCTAGTATAACCGCTGCAGAAAACGAGGCGTCGAACGTTAATATAGTTAATAAATAAGAAGATTAATTACGATTAAAGGCAATTATCTTGAGATAATAAATGTCATTTCATAATCCAGAATTGCGGTAAGGAGTCCAGAAACGTTACACGAGGTGTGCACTTCGGTTAGATTCAGGTCATTCCAGAGTAAGCCTGCAATTTTCTGCATCACTGATGATGTCAGTGTTATTACACGTTCGACTGCCTATTGGATATTACACGTGGAGAAGCAAAGCTGAAAAGACAATGTTGTCTAAATGTAAATGTTTCGAATAATCGATGATACTCTAAGATAGATGCTACTAAATAGAACGTGTGCAATAATAGATAAGGTCCTCCCTAAGACGTGTCCTAACCAACCGACTGTGAAAAAATAAGGTAAGTCTCCCTCCCCCCTTTTCTCTTTACCTCTATCGATAATCGATTGTCCCTTAAGTGATTAATTGTCGTCCAATAAAACTGATTTTTACTTCTTTTGGGCGCTGTTAATGAAGGAATTTCATTCGTCTCACTTCCAGTGCCCACTCGGTCCTCGCCGAAGGGGTGGTGGCTTCGCGTTCGTACTGATCCGGTGTTCGAACACGTGCACACGACGTCAAAACTGTGACGTACGGGTGTGTTAAAATGACGTCGGGGCGAAGTTTTGTGTGTAGCTTAAGCGTATATTACACGACAAAACGAATAGATCATCTGTAACGACGTAATTGACGTGTACACTTGTTCCGTTTGACATCGCTTCTTTCCACACCTGTTCGTGACGTTAAGTTGAAGTACTGTACATTTGTGTACTCTTCTGGTATATTTTGTAATTTTTCTCGGTAGTGTGTAAGTTATTGCGCCGTTCTTACATTTTTATTGTGCAAAAATGTAAAATATGACGTCAAATTGACGTTAAACGTGACTAGTAAACACATGTATAGATATTTAAGTACGACCTGTCTGATGTATTTTTCAATATATTTATACTATTTTTGTATTATTAAGCTTTGAAAGGTATAAGGATTGTACACGCCTCTTACCGTTACGTATGCACAGTAAAATTTACTTTAAATTAGTAAAAAGTTTGAGCTAGTAAAGTACACTCTGTATAGAAACTATATACTGTAGTGTACAGACTGTATTTTACTTGTTGACCCTTTATTATAATAAATAAGCGCAACTTTCCCTAAAATAAGGTAGAAAACAAAGCAAGACAATTTAGAATTTAAACGACCAATCATAAAATTTGTCTCGTAATGTTTATAGAAATTTAAATGATCTTGATTTTTAGATAAATATTCCCTTTAAATTTACATTATCCTTTCCAGAAAAGAAATTAGATTTAAGAGAATCCATCAACGATAACTAACGCAATTTTTCAGTCATCGTATCGATAACAAGTTAGTACACTTCGAAATTAAAGCGCGTGCTTGGCGTTGATTGGTTCGAACTTAATTCAACCGTTAAATTCAAATTCAAATTCACCAATCCGAAAATTATTTAGATAATTCGGCTTTTTAACCTTAAAAAACGGGCTAAAAGTATTAAATTTTAATAGAGAAGACATTTTAACCGGATAATATCGAATTTGAGGATAGATTTAAGTTATTTAAACCCGTTAGATATATAAAAATTAATTAAATTTTTTAATTTATTACAAATTTAGATGGGAAGTCTGTGGGAGTGGAAGAAGACCGAAACGGTTTAAATACTTTGTTATATTGGAAAATTCCGATTAAAGCGTTGTTAAAAAAAGAAGAAAAGCTTTGCAATTTCTCCATCAATCATCAATTCGGATGGTAGAGTAAGTGAGGATTACCCGATCATCAAATTTCCGACGCAATTTTGCGTTACGCCAAACTTGAGCCCCTCTAGACCAATCCGATCGATGCTTCAACCAAGCAAGTGGAGTGACACCAGGCTGAAAATCTCGTTTCTCCCTCAATACTATCTCTTTTGCTTAGATTGAAGTTCAGTTTGCATGGTTAAACACGATAACCTTGACAGCGAATGACGTCAATGTCGTCAAACTCACTCCGTCTATAATTTTAAACTTGCTTCACCTCCCTCTCTTTTCTCTCTTACTTTCTTCGCTTCTACTTCGGAAAAATTAAAAATATATGCCGGATTCCACTTTAAATTTATTAAAATTTTACTTTTTCGTCTTATCTTACACTACAATTTCCGTGTTAAGCGCAGGTGTTACTGAAAATTCTTCCTCTTAACAGTTCCAAAGAAGGTTGATTCGTCCTGTACATGAGAAATTTCGTTTTACGAGTCCTGTGTGCAGTATTCTTTTTGAAAATTTAACAGTCTTTCTTAAATTATTTATTTATTCTCTTTTGGGAAGAATATTTTTCAATTTTCTTGGCGCTAAATTAAGAAAATTCTAGTTTTTTTACTTATTGATTTCCAAACGGTAGATCGCGATCTACAGATATGTACGAGAAATAAAGTTAAAAGCGACTAATTTATACTCGTTTCGTGTTATTTTTAAGTTTCAATTATTATAGAAAATAAGTTTAAACACCTGTTTAAACTAAGATATAGGATTTAGTCCTTAAAAAAATGATATAAATCTATATATTAGCTTCTAAGGACTATCGTATCCTTCAAGTATTACAGTTTGGGTGTTCAGAAACAGATTGATCTAAGGTTTGATCCTTAAAGTAAACTGTGGGATTTCATCCTTAAAAATAAGTTTCCGTGCTTAAAGGCCTACTCTTTGATCCTTAAAGTAAACTAAAATTATAGCTTCAGTCTTTAAATATATGACGGTGTGAGGTTTAAAGAAAGATATAGGTCTACACTCTAATCCTTAAAGTGATTTATAGGCTCATTAAAAGAACTTGTAGGTCTCACATTTAAGGAAAGAATATAGGTCTAGGACCCCAAAATGGGTTACATGCTTCGGAAGCAGGGATAGAGTGACTTCTACCATTACAAAATCAATTGTTAAAGATGGGATAAGGATTTCTATACTTAAAGCAACTCGAGGAACATCTTAATTCCTAGCTTTAAACGGGATACCCTTATACGTTGCTTTAAACAATGCAGGGAACACCCCGATTTCCACGTTCAAACAATGCATGGAATATCTTGATGTGTTACTTAAAACAACGCACGGAACACCCTGATTTCTAGTTTCTAACAATGCCTAGAATATCTCAATTTCTAGGTTTAAACAACGCCCGGAGCATTCCAATTTCTATCTTAAAACAAGGCACGAATATTAAAATAGAGAATAAAAATGGCTTTTAATAAATCAATATTTACATCAATTTTTTAAATCACCGCATTAACAATAAATTAAAACAATGCATTTTAAATAAATTCCACGCGATTCGGTATCAATTATCCTTACGTAAATATTCATAAACGATAATACATAACGGAAAGAAATGATCTAAATGAAGAAATAATGCCGTAAAATGGAGAGAATGTGGCATAATTTATAGTACTATAATCTAGAAAGATGCGCTCTAAAAAAAAAAAAAATAAAATAAAATAAATATAGCACTTTACTAGCGAGAATTGCATGAAGATAGTGTTGCAGATCGAACAGAGATCTCCCATTTCCAGATAATTCCTAGGATAGGAAGATCAGTTGTGTTGGCATTCATCAATTCGATAATCAGACAGCAGCATGAGTCACCCTACCTGGGCATTACGCTAAATGAAGATAAATGCCTTGTTTTGTTCGATATTTTAAACTTTTCCTCTTTATTCTTTAGCCAGATAAACGTCGAACGTAAGTCACTCGTAAATTATGTAACACAATTTCTGGTTTGTTTCTTTTTCTATTTTTGGAACAGATTTAATTCTTTTCTGGTCTCTATTTTCGTTTTAAATCCGATACTCGTTAGCTCTTACAAAAATCTCTTTCACGTCTTAATTAATTTAAAGTTAAGAGTATCTCTAAGCAAAATTTAATTCTTCTTGCAAATTCTCTAATCGAATTATCTCGCAAACACGACTCGATATTCTTGATAATCGATCGCAATAATTTAATTGATCGGTTGTTGAAGCCGCAGATTAATGTTATGCTTCCATTTTAGTGGTCTGATGCGTAAAAATTTTTCCTTTCTTCACTTCTTACCTCTGAAAAACTGCAATTTTTTTTTTCTTTTTCAGTCTTTACCTCTGAAAGGCTGCAATTTCATCACAGTCCTTACTGTAATTCTCAGTTTCACATCTTTTACAACGTTAACTCTAGTCCTAAAAACAGCATATTCTTCTAAATTCTTAAAAGTTGTACTACATTTTTTACTTCTTGATCCAGTTTCAAAAGTTTTCCCTTATTCTAATAGGGAAAACAGTGTGTCCTTTAGATTATTTACTGTGTATTTCTAAACTCTGCAATTTCCTTACTCTTTATCTAGTTCGAAAATCTGTATAATTCGTGAAATTCTTACCTTAATTCGAAAAGTTGCATCCTCCGAATGATCCTCATTCTAATCTGAGAAGTTGCACATTTCTCTCTCCTTACTCCAGTTCGAAAAGCAGTACTAATTCACAAAGCTGTGCATTTACGATCCTTATTAGAAAATCTGTACATTTTTACACTTAAGTGTAGTACACATCTTATAATCCTTCAAAAAAAAATCAGCAGTTCCTCCGGAATCCCTAAGATCTTAGGGATTCCGAAAGAGCTTTTTACTAACAGTTCCTAAGGGAATACTTCTAGAAAACAGGTCAAGGAGGTGTTACTAGGGTTTTAATTGAGGAGAGAATTATCACAGCGTGTCACAGCGTCACCTTTCTAAATTTTACGAGTAAATCGATTTTTTAAAACTGTGTAAAATTATACCCAAACTAAATTTATAGAGGGGCAAACAATAAAAAAAAAAGAAAAAAATTCCAAGTAAACGAGCGATTTTTTTTAGAGGATCGAGGCATTAAAGATGCCACCGAAAATTCCAAAAGTTTTCAAGTTATCTTAATGATTTCCGTCTTTTCCAGCGCTGTAACAGATGCGTTAACTCTTAATCGTCCTTCCAAGACAGTTAGTCCAGATAAGCGACATTAATCGTCGACACCATAATGCCACCAGATTAAAACCGCAAACTTAACCAAGATAAGGTCAGATACAAACCATTCTTAAAAAACCTCCCGCTTGATGGTCCTTCTACAGATTTTGGAAGTTAAAACCAGAGTTAAAAGCGATGGCGATCGATTATCCGTGCATAAACTTACCAGACCACGCGTGGTTTCGTAGATCGCACGTTATGCAAATTACTTCGGGCGTATCGAATAAGTTGCCAAATTTCGGAGCCAGAGCTCTTGTTTATTTATTTTTTCGCGTGAGAGTTTGAAAAAACGCCAGTAATTCGCGAGTGAATTTGATATTCCGTCATCAATTGCACGACGAAGTTGGGACTGGTAAAAAGTTTTAGGAAAGATCGGAATACAGAAGGATGCATCTGGAGATAGAGAAGCACCGAGAAGAGAAACTGGGCCTAGTCGACTACCCGATATTCGAGATTGGAATGGGCCATTTCGAGAATGGGTAATAAAATAAGTGAGACAGGTACGGCTCGAGATTAAATTATACATTCATGAAACACATAATCGGATGACGTAAAGAATCTTTATGGAAATTTGATGATAAAACCCCTCTAAAGCTTTCCAAATCGTAAAATTGTCACCGTCTGGCAATAATTCTTTCGTTTGACTGCTCTTCCACTTTCCTTCCTTATTTTTATATATTTAATTCCCAACTGGTCTCGTCTGTTGTTCCGAACATCTTGATAAACGCGCGTGTTCTGTGACGTAAACTTTCTTATACCCCATCTACTGTAAAATTTCTCTTAAGTTGACGTATTGGCTAATGCTTTTGCCATCGTATTGTATAACAAGAACGGACACACGTGACGCGTGTAACATACTAGTGTGAAACTGGCACGTGAATTCATAACACTTCTCCACATTTCAGGCTATAAATAAGAGAAATTATTGAAGCTTGTAACTGAAGTCACTTCACCCCCATTCTTCCAGTCAATGTTACTATTGAAGAAATTGCTTACTGTACAATACTTCTGTAAATAATAGCGTGTGTGTACTGTATATGCAGTAAAGGTATGTCATTTTGTGCCATTCACTAGTTTAAGAGAATATGATAGCCCAAGTGTGTGTTGTGTAGTGTTTTCTGTGTTTTTATATACGGAATTTCTTTGCCCACTTTTCCTATTTTTTGCCTTATTCTCACAACAGGATATGTGGCCAATTGTCGAGATAAGAAGAGGAGGATAAGGAGGTGCTACGAGGCAGCAGTTTATGCGACTATTTATGATAAACCAAGTTTCATGGTCGGTTTTTATTTCTTGTCGAAGTGATTATTTGCTTAGTTCTTTCTTTTTTAAAAAAAAATTCGATAGAGTAAACACTGAATATGTGAAAACATTTTATAAGATGTGCAACAATCTTCACCCGATATCAGTTCAACATCCCGTTTTATTGTCTAGAGAGAGTATAATAAATCCAAAGAGAAAAAAAGAGAGATAAGGCAGATGCCATTTGTTGTCTACTCACGACTCGTCAAAAACTAAGATGGCAGATAAATTTCTTCAATTTCATGCTAATGCCGTCCACGTGACTGGTCCTTACGCCCTCGTGTTCTAAGGAGGCGATAATGACCTTGTGACCTTTCGCGAGACTCGAATGAAACCTCCTCTTTTACGTTTTCAATTTTGCGTCCAAGCCATTGAAAACCGCGCGAATAATGGGAAAAAACCTCCGAATTGTGAAATGTTACGGACATTTTTTTCCCTCTTCCACTCCCTGTTTGTCCTTGCCGCGCGTGCCTACGTTTTGACTCACCGCCGTTTCTTTATTGCCACCCGGTCACGTGGTCGTCGTGGAATTTTTCCGGTGAAAAATCCCATCGCGTGACATTTCGGGCTCGTGGGCAAGTTCAGTTCGAAGCGAGGAACAACTTCTCAACCGGTAGACCGCGGTCCCCGTTTTCAAATAATTTCGCCGTCTGTATACCTGAAGAGTGCGATGCCAACTGAAAGAGGTTGGGAAGCTCAATGCTAAAAATTCTATAAACTTTCGATGTTACGATGAGTTTTACTACAATACACTTTAACTTCACAACCGGTAGATCGCGAACTAATTTTCCTATTAATTTCACTATTCGCATCCATTAAAACAAGAAGCATCAGTTGAAAAGTTTACGTAAAGTCACCCTATCTTACCACGAAATGTTACGGGATTCGGATTAACTTTTCAACCGGTGGACGGCGAACTCCTTTGGTAATAATTTCACGTTTCGTATACATTACGAGTGAGGTATCGGACGTAAGAGGTTGAGAAGCTCGGTTGTAAACTTTATGTGGAGTCACCGACGAGCGTTACGATAAAAGTTTTATCGCGTGACGATTTAAAATCGTAACTTCTGCTCTTGTAACTTATTATGAGCTATCATTTTCGAAGTCAAATTGGGTTTTAGAACGAGAAAGGAATAAAAAATAATTATCATTTATCCTGTTTGTGAAATAACCTGACAGTAATCCAGAGGATTACGACTTACGTGCCTTTGGCCAACCGCAGAAATTCCCATAGTAACGTGACACTTTGCACAAAAATAAAAGCGTCTTTAAGGATTTTCTCTGTTATTTTAATGATGTTTCTATTCCTTTTTTTAATGACGATCGACGGTGGGCCCGTCCCTCCCTTCTCCTCCTCCCTCTGCTTTTTGTGTTTTCCTTGCCGTCTAATGGCAAATTCTCGTAGCAAAATAAGTAAACTCGAATAATTAAATCTGATTCGAATCACCCGATCGAAAATTAACACTAGATTCGAGCCCAGAGGGTATAATAATGCTATCTTTGCTCTGTTAGTTCGCGATCTATCGGTTGAGAAGTTGCTATTCCATCGCTTTCCAACCTCTCTATTTGCCACACTTATTCTTATCATTATTGTCCTTATACTGTCGGCACGCGATCTACTGATTGGGAAATTGATATTGCGATAAGAGAACTTGGCTTTTCAACTTCTTTACTAACTCACTTATTTTAAACGACGTTGTCCATACAATTACGACTCGCGATCTACCGGTTGAGAAATGAGTTTCGAAATTAAAGAACTTGGCTTCCCAACCTCTTTATTTCATCACGATATTAATCATACAATGTCGCTCGCGATCTACTTGTTGGGAAGTACTTCTTAATTTGACATTTCTATAATATTTCTCACCCATCAGGAGGAAGTGACGAAATTTATTGATATTTTCTTCCCACCCCTCCAAAAAATAAAAGTTAGCCCTTCACGTTCGATAATGAGGATTTAGAAGGTCTGGAGCTACTACAAATGTCGAAAGTTTAAGGAGGGGAGGTCCACGTGAATGTAACGATGACCGGTAAGGATAAAGAAAGGAAAAGCTTAATTATTAGAGAAAAAGAACGGAAGAGTTTCTAATCTTTTATTTTTTTGTTAAAGGAGAATTTAAAGAAAAAGTCAGAAGTTGGACGGGTAAGAGGATTATTAGAGACAGGGAGAGCAGAAGGAAATACCCGAAGGGTAGAGAGAGAGAGAACGATTTTTAGGCAAGTGTGACGCAATAGAAATACCTTAGGATGGACGTATCGAGTATAATACACGACTATCGTTTCCGTCACGTGATGGCGCCATTTTTATCTCGTGACCATGCCGTGACAGTGTAGCGATGATACTGCTTGTCTCGCATGGCCCATTGTTTTTGCCATGGTAAATATAAATGCGATAAGTCACTTTTACAGATATAACATGCGTTCGTTTCCTTCTCTTCAAAAGATAAAGGTTTATAATTTCGAAAGTTGCGTTAAAAATGAAGGAAAGGCCATAAACGAGACATTTGAAAAATATTAAGCCGAAAGATATTGAAAATTTTGGAATTATCTCCTTCGAAAGCTACCAAAAAATTATGGCTCCTTCCAATTAACTGCTTTAACAATCAAAATCGCTCCCCCATTATTTATTTTTTTTAAATATTTTTAGTTGGCATAGCCTAAAAATTAAAAAAAAATTTAAAGTATTTAAAATGTATGTTTTGTTACGTATTCAAATTTTGAAAAAATCCCAATCAATTTGTCGCCAAATTTCCGCCAAATATCGAACTTGAAAAGTCGTTTCACCTTTTAAAATGGCGTTAGAAACGTCGCGCCCTCTGTTATCGCCAAAAGAAATTAACAAGTAATTATTTAAAATTTAAAAAAAAACTGACAAGCGCCATCTACTAATATATGAAATTTTTAATCGTTTTCTGACGTCATTTTTTTTCGCCTGAAAAGTACGCGAACCAAAATGGTTCGGGGTATGAGTTTTGCCTTGTATTTTAAGATTCATAACGGGTTAATAAATTATTTTCGCTTATCATTTTATAATTAAATGTTAAAATTCTTTACTGAATCGGTTGTGCCAATTATATAAAGTATCAAATAACCGAGATATGTGAATATATACCTATTAATATCACTTATGAAGACAGCCATTAATATGCATATCAACATCAATTATACGCTTAGAGCTTATGCAAATTTTTGCTAATTTTGCTAAATTAACGTGCCGAAACGATACGAAAAATGAAAAAAAAAAAATATATATAATATATTAAAATATTTAATTACAGATAAGCATTCGTTTCGATTAATTACCAGTAAGGATATGCTAATTTGTTCAGCGCCATTTTGTCGGCCTACCGTGATCGTGATTTATCATTAATTGCATGACATGCCAATTCATGATGTTATGATTAGGGCAAAGAGTATCCTTGGTCGAACTGCTCCAAGCACGGGTAGTATGATACTAATGTGAGTAAGCATGATACCAATATGCCCAGGTATCGTGGCAGATATACCAATATCTAGGTATCATACGTAGGAATGATGCTATTGGTGATAGTATCATACTATTCATGCCTACTCGTTCGCAGTTTGGCAAGGAGGCCCTTCTTTTTTGGACCTTTCTGTAATTTGAATACTTTTTTTAGTTCAACTCTTTCAAACCCGTAGACACAGGGACTTTTTTTCTACGTCCATCGGCCCCACCTATAATAAGGATGGCGAGGGACGAGTATGACACATCCGGAAGGGCATTTGAATAGTCTAAAACCTTTTTTTTATAAAGGAGGATGTAAGCTTTTCTTAGACGTAGGGCCATTTATATATATATATAGATATATAATTTCCATTTTTTAGGAAACTCGGAAAGAATGGCCCCCTCCAGATCCGCATTTAGCATTAAAAAAGAGTGAATGTAATTGTTCTTTGCGGGCAGCGGATTGGTAACGGCATCGAGGTTCCACCTCGATATTGCGGGAAAATGGCTACCTCAATAATTTGACAATTCACATATTGGATCCCGCCGTCTCGTAACGCGGCAAGAATAGGACCATTTGAAGGATTGAAAAAACGGAGCCCAAACCCAATTTGTCGCCCGTCGTTTGAATATGAGCAGAGAAACCGACAGACAGACAGATGTGTATTTAAGAATTCAATAGAAGCGAAGAAAGGAGAATCTTTGAGAAGCGGTGAAGCAAAAAAGATCGGACAAACAGTATAAATATTGTGTGTATCTCAGCGGGGGGAGGAGATCCCGGGTCGGGACTTCTTGTGATCGGTTCGTATGAGGTGGTCATTAGAGTGACATGAAGGAGCTTTCAACTTTCCGCCATTATTGACGTCAATAGAGTCTGGTTTGGACGTCGGGGTCCTTTTGTGTGGATGCTGCGACGTCATTGTGTCCCGGTGTCCATCATGTCTCTTCCGTGGTTTTTCATCAATTCGGGATTCGATAGCCCACATTGTCTACCACATCCTACACGGGTAATTTTATTTTCCGGGTGCATTGTGAATTTTTCTACACTACGTCTTACTTTATTCTCCAAGATATCTTTTGGTCAATAGGGGGACGAAGTCCATCGATTTAAGATTAAAATCATTTTAAGTAGAATCGTTCTTCGATACACACAACTAATCAGTCTGAGGTTTGACCAAAGAACAAGATTAAATTGTCAGTCAACAGATGTTGCGATTAGATCCCATAGGGATTTGTGACTCACGCTTCGATCGAACTTCATCGTTTTCGAAATATAACCTACTCCAACCTTATTTTTTTCCTTATTATTTTTTTAATAATACTTTCGCCCTCTTCATACCAGACAGATTTTTTTTTTCTCTCTCTCTCTTTTTTTTTTTACTCGGGTGCTCGCCCTCCTCCATGGTTTTATGAATCAATTTCTTACGTCTCTTTCTTGAAATTCTCGCCAATAACTGTCTCCAGCGATTATTTAACTGATTCAAAAAGTGTCGAGTTGCATTTAGGAAATATTATTCTTTTTTTATTATTATTTTATATATATAAAAACTATTTCAGCGAAATTTGAGACTAATAATATAAGAATTTTGCTGTTTGATTCGGTTTGCAAAATCATTGAATCTATCGGAATCTTTAATCCTTTGACGTTTCGGGGTTCGATTTTTAAAATTATTTGCTCGTCTACTGTATAAAAAATAAAGAAATTTTATTCGTTACACCTTAAAATATTTGTTTGAGGTAAAGAATTAATTTAATTCTTGCAATTTACGCTTCGTTTTATAAGAGGAAAGAACAGCGTGTTGCTAGCTCCGGCCCTAAATTTAGGCCTTTCGCTTATTGTAATATAATCTTATACTAAATTATATATAAAGAAAACTATGTATACAGTAAATTTACATAAGAATATAATCAGTTAAACCATTATTTTCCATAAATTATGCGTAAGAACGAGCCGTTAGGGAAACCTTACAACTCCATTTACTACGACTAAACGGCAAAATTCCGATAGAAATTAACACTTATTAACAAATTAAACGTTAAAATTAAATGATTTAAACGTTTATCAACGAAATTTCGAACATTTTAGACAGAGAAAAAGCGATAAACCGGGCCGAAATTGGCCCTAAAAATCTTTGAAAAATTTTTAGATGGCGAAATTGATTTCGAACGATTCTGTCAAGTTACCAAGTAGATTATAAGCTTTAAACATAACACGTGTTCATTTATAAATAGCCAGCAAATAGCATTATGTAAGTTATAAATGAGTTTAGATAACGGTCGATGCTATTCGAATCGCTTACTGTCACCATTTAAGCTGGTTTCTCCGCCCTTTTTGACATCCTCCGAGCCTATTAATGGCAATCCATGACTTTTTGATGTTTCTGCATGCTCCATCATCCGTCCATTTTTCTAATGGCTTTAATGTAAAATGAAAGCTACTCCAACCGACACCGGCTCCCACTTTAATGAATATTAATTGCTTCGAGCTTCGCCGCTTTCCAAACTCCGATTATAAATTCTAAAATCGCGAATTATGCTTTTACTAAAATAATAAATTTCTGCTATGATTTTTAATTCCGGAAGTCTTCTCTTTTTTTTTTCCTCTCCTTCCCCCTTCTTCCTAAAGAGGAAAGATGCATTAATGAATGGGCGATGTTTTATGTTGATGGTTTCCCTTCCTCTCGTCTTTACCGCACGTCTCAAGCGCAGACTGCTTGTAAATTGTATACGTAAACTGTCGAATGTGTGTAAAATTTGTAAATTGTACTGTCGTGGAACACATAAACCGTATGTAAAACTGCAAACTTTACCCGAAACTTCTAGCTGTAAAGTCTGGTAGAATGCTAGGAGCCGTAAACTTTACATAAAACAATAAACTCTGCATGAAAATGTACGTAGTTGAAAACCCAGTTTACACTTTTATAACCTGTAAATTTCTGTATAGTTTATGTTTTTATATAACAGTAAGAACTGCAAATAGATGCACCCAAATCCACAAACTGTCACTAATAAATCACAAACTATAATTTACTGGGTTAATGTTACCTATGGTTCCAAAATGGCGGATCGTCTCTGATTCGAGAAAACAGAAGAAAGAAAACAGTGGCGACGCACGTTCTAATCTAACTTAACCTATTCTAATAAATTACCATAATTATTACCAACAAAATTAATAGAATAGGTTAGGTTAGGTTAGAACGTGTGTCGCCACTGTTTTCTTTCTTCTGTTTCCTCGAATCAGAGACGAGACGCCATTTTGGAACCATGGGTAACATTAACCATTTACTGTATTTAAAAATTATAAAATATGCCAAAATCACCAGTTATACATCTCTAGAAATGTTCATTTATCCATAATTAATCGTCTGTGTTTAAGGAGAGTAAGGGAAAACTCTAAATCGAGTGGTGTATAAAGGGGGAAAAAATTCAAAAAATACACACTTTAAAGTTTTATTTCAATGAATATTTGAAGTGTATTTTTTTAAAAAATACAAAATTACGAAGCAATAAACATAGGCAACTCCTCTTCGTCAAGGTGCTCCCCATTTGAAGAACAATGTGTTGGAAGTTAAATAAATAAATAAATAAAAACAAACAATTATTTAAGAATTTTAAGGAAAATATTTCAACGATAAAGTTTTTTTTTTAAAAAAAAACCCAAAAATATTTCGTTTTCCGGATGTAAATTGATACATAAGAAAAAAAAAATGCAATTCGGATCCGATCTTACATTTCAAAAATGGACGTTGCTTACAACAATTCCGATACATATCATAAAAAATCAATAGGAGGAGGAGGCATGGAAAAAGGTAGTAAAAGTGGGATTCAAAAGTCGAGTCACGACGTCGACTCCCAGAACAAATAAAACTTCATTCTTTGCAAGACACATTCTGATGATTGTTTGAGAATTTCGTGGAAGTCAATCCACTTTACGATCTGCCATTTTACATGACAAGTTACCGACCGGAAAGAATCAATTCCCCACGTGTATACCCCCTAAACCAATAGCGAAGAGATTCGAAAACTTCATCCAAATATAAAATTACTTACTGCGAATTCCAAGTAGCTACTTCACTCCCTATCGACATATTTTTGTATATACCAAAGAGCCTATAGGCTCGCGCTTGGGTCTACACTTTTATTTTCACTCGCGTGTTGCTTCTACCGAACTAAACACCGTAACAAATCAATTTGTTACACTTGTAGTGTGGTAAAATATGCGATTTTTTTTATTTTTTTTATTAAATTTGTAACAGAATTTTATAGAAATCGCCTGTCAAAAATACACTTGTATAGTTCCTGCGTAAGGAATTAAGTCGTTAAGTGGTGTACTTTGAAGTTGATAGATGGCGCGGGCGTCTATGTAGTGTAATGTATACAGAAAAAAAAATTTTTATTTTTATTTTTTTAAATAAAAATAATTTAAATAAAAATAAATATCAATTTTTGATTCGTTAACTAATTTTTTTAAAAATTAATTATGCTAATTTTGTATTTTATTTATCTTAGTGTTTGCATGCACTCGAAACGAAAGGGTTCTTGTGTGTGGCCCTAAGCTGTAACATATAACAGACCCTTTCCCTCCACTCTTATAATGTAAAAATATGAGGCCCTAAGCTACAGATTCGTAACTCGAGGCCTTAAGCTGCTGCTGTTCGTTTAAATGGAAATCTGGTCCTGATTCTTACCTGAATATTCAGCAGAGAAATCCTAAATCCTGAATATTCAGGATTTAAGATTTCTCCACGTTTAGTACTTAAAAACACTGTCGAATTTATTTATTTTTTAAATCTCGAACACTAGAAAAAAAACAACTAAATTTAGGCATTAATTAGGTGTTTAGAGTATTGTTGAAACGTATAACGAGGAGAAGTCCTATTCAGGATCTTGTTTAGAATTAGATTTCTCCTTTTTCTTAAGTATTTAGCACGTCTGTCGGTTAAGTACTGTACTTAGAATCCCTCCTGTCTAAATGTTTAAGATTTCTTCTCATAGGGGTGTTGAGCACACACGAAGTGTTTCGTTTCCCCCTCTGTTAGAGCGATAAGCATCTCTCCTTGTCGAGTGTTTAACTTTTTAAGGCCTTTACATATTCGGGTCTACCCCCTTCAGAGCTTCTGTTAAATAATTTCCAACACTTAAAAGAAAAAGATCCTCGAAGAATTCATCTAGAAAAATAATTTTCTGTTTTAAATTTAAATTTATACGCTATTTTATTATAACTTGACATATAAAATATAGATTTATATAAAGTATAGATGAAGTAAATAAATGCTATTTTATCTAGTGTTATAGTATATATTTATCACGCAGTTCTAAATAACTTTTGCCCTGGAACTGTCCAAGATACTAGATAAGTTGCAAAATGATTTTTTTCTTTTTGTCATATATTTGAAAAAGGATCTATTTTTCATTATAATTCTAGAAATAGTTTTTCCAGCTTTTGTGGAAAAATACTTATTTTCCAGGCGGTGTCAAAATCCGAAAAGGAATATATATATAACTTATATCCACTTCGTTTTCGATTTCGCTGAAAAATATATGATATTTTTATACATTTTTATCGGTTTTTAAGGCCATGCCATCGATATATACGCTTTACTGAATTAGCATGCTTTATAAATAGCTTCGAATGGAGTGTTAAGATTCTAGAAATTAAATTATATCTAGAATATGTTTTCTTCTATTTAGGAATTATCGCTTATACTGTGCGATCATTGATTCTATACAGTCGTGAAATAGCATCGATATTATATAGGTCATTTTTATTTTGACCGCATGGCCATACTTTATAACAGCCGAGGAGGTAATAAAGAATTAAATTCTATAAACTATTCTTCTATTTTTTTTTTTTTTTTTAAGTATCTCTGACATTATCGAATGTGACACGAATAATTATATTTTTATTTTTAGAAAAGAAAAGTAATTTATCTGTATTTTTTTAAGCTGTAGACCCTGAAAGGGTCTTCTCTAGCAAGCCCATTACGAGTTCGGCCAGGCGCAACAATGGGAGGACCACCCTCGAAAAATTCCTGGCTTTTTATAGTAATTAATAATATAAAAACGTTATTATTTTTTTTAAATAAAATTCTTAACAGATGGCGCCACACGCAATTTTACCGTTAAACTAGTGTCATTAAAACTTTTTTTTTTTCCCTCCAAAACTGTCTTCTTTAATGCAAAGAAAATGTTATGATTATTTAAATATATTCTATATTATTTTATTTTTATAATAAATAAATTAATTCACTCGTCTGTATATTCACAGAAATATTGCATTACCCATAGGCGTTTGTAAAGAAATCTAATATGAAAGCCATAAAATATATTATGAAAAGACACGCGATTGGCTGATTCTTCAATAAAATAATTCGTTTCATAACGTAAGAAAGAAAATTTCGACTTTTACTTAAATAATTTAATTGTTTCGCCATTGAAATTATTTTTCTGGTAATAATTTTCGTTTCTTTTTCAGAAAATTTCATAAATTTATGCAGTAAATTCATCCATTTACGCTTTGTTTTCATCGTTACTGATCATTATAACAGCACTGAGGTATGTTTTATTGTTCTGTAATAATTGTAAAGGTGTTATTTATGTATTGTACGTGACGAAATTGACTTCAATCCCTTGTTATCAAAACTACATTCATTCTTATTTCTCGTGATGGGCTAAGGCACTAAACACACGAACCTACCAGGAAGACTTTCCATGGGAAATTGGCCCCTATTTATGTGTTAAAAATGTGAAGAAAACCCGGGAAACTCCACTTTTCAGCCCGTTGGTGAGGGGTGCACTCACGTCCATGACTACACACTGATCAGTGCAAGAAATGTACACAATCTTTTCTGCAATTTATTAAAACTTTGTTTTTTTCTACAAAAACCTATAAAATTTTAAAGATTATATTCATTACACATGATAAAAAATAGTAATTTAAGCATATTGCCATCCTTTACAAATTACAGACAATCTACAATTGGTTATACATAAAATTTGAATGTTTAGAATAATTATAAATTATTCGAACCATAATTTTTGTAGATAAATTCATTGAAAAGATACCATAAAAGGCAGAATAGGACAATCCATCTATGAGATCGAATCCGGACCCTCCTGTAAGAATTTGCATTGATTTCAGAAGGTCAATTCTTTAATTTAAATTGTTCGCTAATTTCGGCATTACAATAAATCTGCTATAATTTACCCATTGCCCAATATATATAATTATAACATACAAATTATATTGAGGAGTAATTAATATGGCATATAATCATTCGTATCCCATTAATTTATACTGTGAAGGGAATCTTTTTCGAACGGGAACAACTCTATCTTTATCGATAGACAGAGCGTGTTCTTTATGAATTAAATGTTTTTCCATTATTTTTTTAACTTCTACCAATTTCATGAAAATGGTTTGGGAATTCCCAATTTGTTTCTTCAAAATGCTCATACTTTCTTCAATTTCTTGAATCTCTTTAATCAAACTAAAAAAAATTTTAAAGCAAAATTTTATTACAAAGATAATTGATTTAACAATTGTTTTAATTATTAAAATTAAGAACAATTTGGCGTAATTACAGTTAAACAGGAGAATTACGTGTTTGGAATGATACAAAGATGTTCTAAGCATGGACTAATAGTTGAAGGAATGATTGTATTGATCGGATTTTTGCTTCTTATAGGTCTTTATTTGGGAAACGGGCCCATATTTGGGTGTCACATACGCGAAGAAAGCCCGAAAAACATCACAAAACCCACGACCAGTGTTCGGTGGTTTTATCCACTCGGACACTGAAGAAATGAAAGGGTAATCAACTATAGGTGTTAGAAAACGAGTTTGAATTGGTTTGGATAGTTACAATATGCAAATCAGGTAATAACGGATTGCAAAAATAGTTTTTCGGTCTAACGCTTTAAAAACAATAAAAGTAGATATGATTGAGCTGTGCCCGTTATGTCTATATATATATATTGTTAATATATTGTTATTTTGAATGGAAACTAAATGGACCGTTTTTTTATGATGGGCGTCATCTATCTTCCACAACATAACTGTATTTTCGTTTCTTCAAAAATCTTTTCCTTTTTTTTCGCATTGACATCATTCTTTAAATGCGGTAGCCTGTATCCTTACCACAATTTCTTTTGTTTAATTGCTCCACAAAATCGTTTGAAGGAAATTACAGATGTTTAATGCATAAAAGGACACATCATGAAACGTGAAAGGCTTCAGTAATAAATGTGAAAACTCGCCAGAATAATAGTGTCTGATATATTAATAATAACAGGGTGACAATTTTATATTAAAAAAAAAAACTAAAAATTCCAACAGGTTCAATTTTGCTACCGTAAAATATTGTTATTAAACGATCCATTCCTTTTTGTAGATATCATGAGTGGCATTGGGAAGAAGAATAAGAGAGTAACTCTATTAAAATCGAACCCGGACTCTCCTGGAGTGGAGTGATAAGACAACTTTACAAGGGGCTCCTTTTGAAATTGTCTTATCTCATCCCTCCACTTTAGGGAAGACTTATCTTATTTCTACTTCCCGGGAATACTTTCTATGGGAAACTTGCCTCTCACCCATCAATGGCCGAGTGGATAAAATCACCGAACACAGGTATGACTTAGTGGCGCGTTATAGATTCATGGGGCCCCAGGAAAATTTGAATTAGGGGGTCTCATGTACGGTGTTGACTTCAACTATTTTTTTCGGGAATTTTGGGAAGAATTCCCCGGTATCCTCGTTCGTTTTTAACGCGCACCTCTGCGTTGTGCCAGTGCACTCTGCGCCTGCACCATACTAGCAATCTACGGTCTCCAGATATGTCCCAAATTTAAATTTCGATATTCTTAGTACAGTAACGAGTTTATAAAAGATTGGTTTAGGACCTCCTGCTGGTGGAGGCCCCAGGAAATTGCCCCTTTTCCCCGTAGGATAGCACGCCATTGGTGTGACTATTAGTTTGCGCCTGACCAATGGGCGGCCGCATGGAGTTTCCTAGTCTTAACGTGTCTAACACCTAAATTGGAGACCAGTTTTCCATAGAAAATACACTCGGAATGCCTTGGCAGGCCGGTCATGTGTTGCATTGCTTTATACCATCAATTCAATTCAAATCTGTCTCTAATTAGGTGTTAGATACGTGAAATATCCATAAAATTCCATCTACCCAGAACGTTGGCAGGCATCAACCCACGACCAATCGGTGTTTAGTGATTTAATTCATTCGGGTATTGGTGAGCTCGGGCCTTACTACAAGAATTCGTGTTATGTATGTAAATTACAGTAGAGTTGCAACATTCAAAACTACTGTCTGAAACATTTTTCATTTGTATTATAAATATTTGATTTATAATTTATTTTATAAGATACAAATATGAGAGCGTACGAAGAATTAACAATAATAAAAATATTAAATAAATGACTATAATAAATTATATAAAATTACCTCTCCTGGGCGGGATCTCGAATTAATTCTTTATTTGGCCTTTGAAATCGATAATGCAGTCTTGTCTGTGCTATTTTCAAAGGTTGTTGCTTTTCTTTTAGTGAATATGTCAGTTTTTCTATTGTTTTCTCGGCTATTGACATATCTTCTACCAGCTAAACAATAAAAATCACATTAAAAGCTTGTAATAGTCCTAATATTCATAATTTACAATAGATATTATATGAGGATAGTCTCAATTTTGAGTCTTGAATAAGAAGGGTACCATCGTCTGTAAATTGGTAAATTTAATTACCAATCTGTAGAATCTTTTAAACGATTTCCATAAGTCTTAGAAGAAACAATTACCTATGGTAGGCACCACAATTTTTTTTAATCTAATGGTGTCCTGTACACGCCCAGACATCCCGTGACCACAGATACGTTAATACATGTCTAATGTAAGCACACGGGTAAGAAATTTAAACAAATGTTCTTGACAAAGTGAGTAGGAAGTGTTTTTGTAAATCACAATTAGTAAAATTATTTGGGTAATTTAAAATAATAACATACATTCTCAATATTTACACTATTATATTAATCAACTTTAGAAGACCATAAGTCCGATAAAAGACACACACATACACACTAAAAATTAATAGTTAACATATTACAGTCAAAATTGAAAATAAATGATAATTACTATTTTTAGATGCTCCTTTAATTGATAAATACTTCTATTCAAGTCTACAATTCTTTCATTTAATGCTAAATCAACAAGAAATCGATGATCTTGAACATCACTCGAATAATCTTTTAGTAAAGTTTCCACAGCCTTGCATAGAGATTTCGATGTCGTAATTTCGTTTGAACATTGCATTAAACTCTCTTTAATTGATTCCAACCACGAATTAACCGTGTTCCATCTAAAAAAAAAAAAAACATACAACTTTTCAATACATTATTCTTATGCAATTAACAAAACATTTAAATAATTATCTACCTTTCAGGCAGTTCTTCCCATCCGTAATGAAATGGTACAGATTCATTAAAGTGATAATCTAAATGAACACAGAAACTATCAATCTTATAAGCTTCCCATTTATCTGTCCAATCCTCCTCCAACTTTGCTTTAAAATTATTATTAATTCTTGGATGCCAAAAGAATTCAGAAAGTTAAATATTATTTTTAAAATAAATCAAATTTGATTTTAAAAAGATCTTATTTTATGCATCAATTATTTTAAAAAATCGTTTAATCGACTCGATGTCTTTTGTTCCATTCAAACATTTGCCCACCAGTGGCCAAGTGGATAAAAACACTGAACACTGGCGCGAGTTAGCGCCTCACCAATGGATCGGCCACGTGAAGTTTTCCGGGTTTTCTTCGCGTGTTTAACATCTAAATAGAATCTTAATCTTCCGGAACCGTGTTTTCCTAATTTTTGATTCACAAACACAAGTCGTGTTTCCATTTCAACACTTGGCGGTATTCCATCTTTATTTAGTCGATCGACTAAATAAAGATGGAATACCGCCAAGTGTTGAAATGGAAACACGACTTGCGTTTGTGAATCAAAAACCTAAATAGAAGCTAGTTTTCTGTAGACGGTCCCATTGAGACGATCTGCTAAGGAGGAGTGCCTCCTGGGAGGATTATTAAAGAAAACTGGCTCCTAATTAGGTATTAAACACGCGAAGAAAACCCGGAAAACTATGAGGCCAGCCTGGTGGTGAAGTGCGAATCCACGACCAACTAGCACGGTTGATCAAGGCAGTGGCGTAGCGAGGGGGGTACAAGGGGTGTATCATGCACCGGGCGCCACTCGCAGAGGGGCGCCCAAATGGTCTCCAAGACAAACTATATGTGTTTCTGAAGGGGGAGGGGGCGCCAATAAAGTTATGCCCCGGGCGCCAGCTATGTTCGCTATGCCACTGGATCAAGGTGACCATTTCTGAAAGAAGTTAAATCTTTCCTGAATTGGAGAGATTGACGGAGAAAGTGTGTTGAAGCTCAGGATGGTAATTTTGAGAAATATTAAATCAATTTCTTTATATTTTTTCCAGGATTAACAGACGGAGGACGTGTCCTACATTTTGACTTTCAAAAATCTCCTCCCTCTATGCGCACGCCTAAGCCCTTCTCGTAATCATTTGTCTTCCATTTATATTTATAAATGGAGGACAAATTCCTTGAACTTTTTGAACGTGTATTGTAATTTATGCAAATCAAATTTTCTGTTTATTTAGAAACTTCTTCAAAATTTATTTTAATCCTGAGTTTAAAACGGCAAAGTAAAGGGTCTTCGTTTCATTTACAAAATTAAATATTTGTGCAGAAAACAATCTCTTTTTTGTCTTAAATTCAAATCCTTTAAATCAAAAGATTATAAATTTAATTTTTAAAATTTAAAATAAGCAATGAATTTCGTAGCAAATACTTACTTAATTTGATCTTCAACTTTTGGAATGCTCTTCAAGAGAAATACTTTAACGTATGTTAACAATTCTTCTTCCTAGAAATAAAAATCTTTTATTTCTATTTAATTATTATATTATTTATTAAATTTATCAGCATTTCTAAATAAATGTATACAAATTTCTTAACGATAAAGTTACTCGTAAGAGGTAAGATTGGACAGAATCATCCGCTAAATCCAATCCAACTCTTTGTCTTCTTAGAGCGAGGCATTCACTGTTAATCATTAATGATAAATCAATTGCATTTATGGCGTTTTCTATTTGTTTCTTATGGTTATGGATAATCTGAGTTACTGAAATTAAATCGTCGATAATCCTTTGAAATTCTCTCTTCCATCGAAAGATCTCTCTTGCTCTCTCTTGTATTAATCCAGTCACTGTTTCTTGTGACGATTGTGTTAACATTTCTCTCTCCCTCAGCACATACCTTGCTTCTTCGCATGCTCTGTAAAAATGAGTAGTAATTAACTTAAAAAACAAAATTGTTTGTAATTAATTAAAGAACAAAAAAGAATATTATGAAAGTTCAGCAACGACAGTAGAAATTTAATATTCTTGAAGCCGGCTAATGAATTAGACATAGACGTTTGTTCTGTAGCCCTCTAATAATACTCAATATTACTTTTAAAATCTCAAACTAAATACTCCGTGAAAATAGTCAAATAAATATATATTTTTGATTTCAAGAGGCCTCAAACAGAAGATAATATTAGCTCCTGCCTCTCGACTTCTAGTACAATAGGCCTTTTACAGCACGGTGTGAACCGCCTCTCTATACACAATTCACAAACAGACATTGAAGGATTCAGAACAAATCTATCGTATGAACTGGAGGGGTAGTGCTTACGAATAATAATGTAATAATGTATTAATCATAGGCACTATACCAAAAATTTTTGAATTCGTGATTATTGTGAGGTCCCGGGCAGGTCCGAACCGTCACGAATTTCGCGAGACTTTAGAAAAAAATGCTGTTTGTTTTAGAAAGGTTTAAAAAAAATGTTTGTAGTCGGTTACCCTTGTTTATATCAGGGGTCGGCGACCTATGGCACGCGGGACGATTTTCAGTGGCACTCTGATATAATAGCAATGTAGTAAAAATTATATTTTAATTGTTAATTACACATTTAAATGGAAGTCTTCAGCGAAGGCCGTCGTACATTAAAAACGAATCTGTTTGTATATTTCTATTACAGCGCTGTGTTTACGCTCCGTGTTGCCATTGTGTTATGCAAGCGCTTTACATGTAAGAACACAATTCAATTAACGACTTAACTTCAAAATTATACATTTTTGAAGTCCGTTATAACCGGACTGATTTTGATAATATATGTCACAAACTTGGTAGAATCATGAATCATGTCGGCACTAGGAATAACACTATAAATTAGGTTCGGCACAACACCGCTGAAAAGTTACCGATCTTTGGTTTAAATTAAAACTGCGACGCAGAGTCGTAAATCATAAAAGGAATGTCGTCCATTTCCGATTGAAAAATTGAGTTCAGCCTCGAGTTTGACCTGTCCCGCGATCCGGGTGGGAGTCCCGTTACGCTTAGTAACGAGGAACCAGCCACTCGGAAAGTACGGATGAGGAAGATCATCCAATCATAATGGCCGATCGAAACACAGATTGATATAATCCCCGATCTTCAAGGACGAATTCACTTTCTGCAAACTGTGCACCTGTACACGGTTAGTCAACGCGCAAGCCGATTTTTTCCTGTTGTATTCGCGACGAATCTGTGTCGTTTGTGTCCCGTCACGAAACTTTGACGTCGTTACCCGACTTCGACGAACCACCTCTCGACGACGGACTGCATCATCATCATCTCTCCCCGCCACGGAGCCGTCTCGAACCATCACGAGCCATCACAAAACCTTTGCACAGGAATCAACGGACTTGCCGAACTTTTCCATCCTTGGAAGTGATAGAATTGTGAACTACCTTTCTAACATTAGTTTATTATAATAAACGGTTTTGTTGTAAGGACATATGTCATCCTTGCCTCCAGCACCACCAACTACATACGAGCAGCCCTTAGGTTCATCTTGACTCCGGATTAACAGTCCCCCCTAAAAGTCGGCAATCTTACATTATTGATAATTTCAAATTCAAAAACTTCTGTTAACGCTCTCCTGGAATTTATGGTTATATAATTGTATAGGTACAGAAGAGCTTCCTCAAAGGTGCAAATCGGTTTTTGGTGAAATGATCCTCTCCACAAGGAGATGGTTTTTTCATGCAAACAGAAAGAAAGAAACAGTAGCGAGGTTGAGGCCGAAGTTTTAAACGCGAAAACGTGTACGTCGGACGTTCAGCGCCGTTTTCCTGTAAGCCTAGAAGTTTGACAATGGCGTTTGGAATGTCGAGCATGATTCCAACGACTTTCCAAACGCCATTGTCAAACTTCTAGGCTTACAGGAAAGCGGCGCTGAACGTCCGACGTACACGTTTTCGCGTTTAAAACTTCGGTCTCAACCTCGCTATTAAGTCGTTTCCTGAAACTTCAAAAATATACTGACGAGAACCCAGTTTGCACCATTGTATAAGATTTCTGATGGGTATATTGTTGACGTTTCAGAAAACCAACCGGTGTTTCTCTCCTTTTGAATATTTTAGTCCTGTTAAGTAGATATTTTCCAAAATCAAATGTGCCAGGAACAAATTTGCCAATTTAAATAATGAAAATATTAATGGTTGCAGAAGATTCAATGGCGATACTCGCAAATTGTTCAAATTTCTTAATGAAAAAATGAATTTAATCTTGTTCACAGAGCCAATAACGATGACGGCCGGATGGCCGAGCGGTAAAGGTGGCAGCCTACCGCTCTGGGGAACCCGGGATCGAATCCGAACGGGTCGAATAATCCCAGGAATTTTTCGGGGGGTGGTCCGTTCGGATATGTCGGGCCCCGTCCCTCACCACCCGGTCGCCCCATTGTGGGCCTGGCCGAACCCATAATGGGCCTACTAAAAGAGGCCCTCTTGGTGCCCATAGGGCGGAAAGAGTTAAAAAAAAAAAAAAAGAGCCAATAACGATGGATTATTGCCGAAAGATCTTATTTTCAATGAGAAATTACAAATTACTTAACGTCGTTCACATTGGAACTAAAAAAACAA
Source organism: Centruroides vittatus (assembly GCF_030686945.1). NCBI lineage: Eukaryota > Metazoa > Arthropoda > Arachnida > Scorpiones > Buthidae > Centruroides > Centruroides vittatus. The sequence continues at coordinate 1,652,670 of NW_027120714.1, read as the reverse complement.
AAAAGTTGAAATTTTTATTTCTGGGATGCGATGAGATGCGACTTGGCGCAAGATTGCGCGAAGTCGCATCGCATCGCACTTCCATTTTCAATATTTATCGACCGATCTGCAGCATAATCTAGCGCATATGGAGAAAATTAATCGGAGATTTAAAAATACATTTAAATAAGAAAAGTAAACATTACCTCTTCCATTCGTCTCTAACAAAATCAGATTTCTTCAGCAGTTTGTAATTCGCTTCGTGCCATTCATTTTCGGAATATGCGCGAGATCTAATTGGATTTAACATCGATAATGGGAAGAAAAAAATGTTTAAAAATTATATTTTATATCCTAAATTTAAATAAATCCTTACTAAAAAGGTATCTGTTATCAATCTACAAAAACTATCGGAAAATCTGAAAAAAATAAAACAAAGATAAACAAATATGTTTCCATAGAAACGAAATAAATCAAGATTTTACACAATTGTTTCCAATGAAATATTATTTTTGTAAAATAATAATTTAAAAATATTATGATAACCTTTAAATTAAAATAAATAAATAAATATTGTAATCAAAAGTTTGAAAATTAATATTGGAGAATTAATTGAATTTTTCTGCGTTGTGTGTCGCCACCTTCGCTTTGTTTGGCGGCTGTCTTATAATAAATACCGCCCCCAAAAAATTCCTAGGATTTCTGACCCAAGAATTTTTTGGGGGACGGTATACGGGGCCTTCTCCATTCCACTTTCCATTGTGAGTTTGGCCAAATTAATAATAATTATTGTTAAAAAGACTCTCAGGACGGAGAGTGAAAAATGACAGAATGTCCTTTAACACAAACATAAAAGTAGCATTAAAAACCCATCCCATTGATAATATCAATTATTGGTGGTTAAAACGTACACTTAAAGTAATTTTAATGAGGGTTTTATGCATAAAGAATTTTTTACATACGAAAGTGTTGAGTTTCATTTTAGTTTGAAGTAGCTCGAAGGCGAAAACAAAATGGCCTTCCATTCCTTTTCATTGTAAAAAATGCTCGGCCGCTATTGAATTTTAGTTATTAGCGAGAAGTAAGCCCAGAAGTTTGACAATGGCGTTTGGAAAGTCAGTGGAATCATGCTCGACATTTCAAACGCCATTGTCAAACTTCTAGGCTTACAGGAAAGCGGCGCTGAACGTCCGACGTACACGTTTTCGCGTTTAAAACTTCGGCCTCAACCGCGCTATTAATAATTATTTAACTGCGTGGGCCGACAATTGGATTAGAATCCAATTACCGGCCCACGAACATCGACAAATTTTTTAAAAGAAAAATTGCAAATATAATGCCTAAGAAATTTCAAATTTGAATAAAAATATGAAAATTTTTTCAAATATAATTTGATTGTTTTTTTTTCTTGTATTAACACCTTTTGCAGCTAAGTCATTTGAGAAGAATAGATATCAAACCCGGACTCTCCTGCTGTATAATCTTCATGTTTATTTGCCGCCACACAAGTAGATAAATTTTGCATTATTCACGACAAGAATTTGTAAACACCCGAGAAATTGTTTGCACAATAAGTAATCTTTTAACGTAACACGCTTATAAATAAAACATAGTTCTTCATCATATAATCTCTGTTTTTAGCTTGATGATGTTTGCAATTCGCATTTTTCACCGGATGCTCGCCCTCTGGTGTTTAAAAACAAAACTATTGTGGGTCGTTTGATTAATTCTTGTGTATTGTCAGCAGTAAAGATGAATAACAATAGAAAAAGCAAAGCTTTCTGTTGCGTTCCAAATTGCAATTTCAAAGATTTACGGGAGCCTAATATAAGTTTTCATCTATTCCCACACGAAAAACAGATGATTATTCGGAAATCGGTCGGTTATATTTATGAGCTTCTCCGAATTGTGAAAGAGCGGATTAGACTTAAGAATTTGCGGTTTCCCGATTGTCCAACTTTACACGAACAAGTTATGCTGTCAATTTTAAAAGATATTTTCTTAAAGTTTAAACTGCCACTTATTTTGTGTGGGACACAGGATCGGATTTAAGCATTTCGAAGCCCTAAGCTGACCTCTAAATCCCTTTACCAACCTTTCACAATTTTAGAAGTCAATCATAAAAGAAAAGAATTAAATCAGACTATCTCCCTGATTCAATACGGTTATTGGAAGAAAAAGATGTGAGGTTTCGCTAGTCTTCTGTTTTATAACTGAATTTAATTAAATTTTTATACCCATTCCATTAAAAATCTTTTTTAAAATTGGTTTAATCATTTTTTTAAAAAAAAGACCTTATGTTAATTCTTAGAAAAAAAATTAATGAAATACTACACAAAATAAAAAGTATATTTTGTTGGTTCGTAAAAAAATGTTTATTACAAAATTCGACTTTAAATTTTTTTTCTTTTGTACAAATGTTTGAGGCTCCTTGAAAGTCGAAGCCTAAGCAACAATTTACATAGCTTTTTACTTGTAAATCTAACCCTGATAGGCAGTGCCGTTTTTAGGGGAGGGCCTACGGGGCCGGGCGCAGGGCCCCGAGGTCGTAGGGGGTGTACTATAGATTACCCCCTATGGAATTTCAAGACTTTGATTATATATTTGAACTCAGGGGACCGAGACGAGTTCAACGTTAACCTATTTTTGGACCGGAGACGAAAAATAAAAAAAGTTATCACACTTTTTATGTTACCATACTTTTTTAATGCTTTCATGCAGACGGCACCGTAGTTGCTAGTATTGCCATCTTGCGGTAAAGTCTGCAAACCGTGACGTCGGACTACGGTCATCTCCCGGAGCGTTAAACACGCGATACGAGAGCGGAGAGAGCGACACGACTTCCGATCATCGCGCGATCGCCATTTCGGTTAATGTTACTTATGGCAGCGAACATGGCGGTCCGACTGACCTCTCGTATGGGAGCCACCACACGCCGCCATGTGCTAAACTAGTGATCGATTCACGGTAGTTCTTGAACAAAGTAAAAAAAGGGGGGAAACGTCTACTAAAGGCAATTTTAACGGCAAGCACGCGATTCCCGATCGCGATAGCGAGGCCGACTTAGAGGAGAGCGACGCGACTCCCTATCATCGCGCGATCGCCGGAAAAAAGTATGATAACTTTTTTATTTTTCGTCTCCGGTCCAAAAGTAGAGTATCGTTGAACTCGACTCGGTCCCCTCAGTTCAGATATATATTAAAACACACGAAATTCCGTAGGGAGTAATCTATAGTATACTCGTCGTAGGGGCCCCTGAATCCGAAAGTAATAAAGTTACAAAGATGTGGCCGTCAGCCATATTGTTTTCTTGTATATTTTTGTTTAATTCATAAGTTGTAAATACATATATATATATATATATTTTCTATCTTCCTTCTTCATTCTATTCTCTTATTTCCGTTCCTTTCTCCTTTGTCTAAATAACCTGACCGTTATTGCTGGAGGGCAGGATTACCCCTCCTAAGTAAGAACAAAAGAAGGCGAGGACGCCCTGAAGGCTAAGTGGTGATCAAGGGACACTTTTCTACTGGACCTCAAGAAGGACGGAAGTGTGAGCCAGCGATCGACCAGGAACGAAAAAAGTCGAAAGGAGGCTACAGGACCGTCGAGGCCAAGGGAAAATAGACACAAAACCGAGGTAATCGAAAGACGTCGAGGGCAGACAACCGAACAAGAAAAAGAGAGGAAAGCGACTGCCATTGCGAAAATACACTCCAGCGAAAACACCGATCATCGTAGACCCGGGTACCTTCCATCTAATTCTATCCACTTTCGTTCTTTCCTAAATCTATCTGTTTCCCCTTTCCTTTTTAGTTTTAAGGTAGATATAAGTTTATTTTTAAGTCGGGTGTAAAAAAAAAAAAAGTTTTTGTTACGAGCGCGGGTGTGATTCTTGGTACGTGGCGCCCCCCTTCCTCAGTGAAGTTGTTCCAGTTGGGATCCTTTGTAAAATTAGAAAAGGAAAGAACCTTGTTCCGGAAGGGAAATAAAAAGACTTTTAATTGTGTATCAGTCTCTGTGTTTATACTTGTAACGTGCATTCGCGGATTTACAAGCCCTTCTCAACGAACCACCACAAAGAAAACAAATAGGTTACTTGAAATGAAGAAACCATGAATAATACGATTGAAATTACTCCTCCAACACGTAGTGTGAAGTGTTGAGTACAGGGTGAAAAATCTCACTGGCTAAAAAAAAAATAAAAATAAAAAAAAAAGGTCAACAGATTTTCTGGGATATGTTAAAAGGGTGATAGCACGATATCCGTAACCGGTCTCGCCCGTGCTAGCTACACCAGCGACCCCTAGGTCTGTAATCTAGTATTGATTCTGTTTCTTTATGGGGGACCCCAACATTCTTCTGGCCCAGGGCCCCTTACGTTCTAAAGACGGCACTGCTGATAGGACAATGTCAAAGCTGATGTTTTTAACACAAAGGGTACAAACATGTATAAAACCATCTCGTTCATTTGTTTCGATACCACATAATGACGTATTCCGCTAGCAATAATTGTTCTGCTACTATAAAATTTCTCGATAAACAGCTACAAGCAGCATATATCATTATATCGGACAGTAATATATGATTAATTTTACATTACTAGTTACAAGCGACCCAGATAAAGTAGCCATTTTGTAAAAATTCAGCGCCCTCTATAGTTCATGAAAAACGCGATATTGAAATTCCAATACACTATGATTATTATATTTACTTTTGTTCTTTAAAATGATCCAGTTCTGATATATAATGGAAAATAGATGCACGCACTTGTTAAAAATCCTTACAAAATTGTCTTTTACATTTTTAAGCTCCCGGAATGTCGAAACGTCCAGAAATGCAAACAATAGGGGAACAAAATTTGATCCATTGCCATATTTTTCTTGTTATATTCTATATCCCATACCACTCATGCATACCCGCTGTATATTTGGGCACTAGGTGTGACGTATCTAGGATTTTGAGAATATGGTTCCTCTTGAGGCAGATTCAGGAAGGGACAAGGCACGTGTAATTTGATTTACAACAAGGAACACATGTCAATGACATTTCAAACAAAATTTGACAAAAATTCTTAACAAAGATCAGTAACATGGACACACGCTAGAAATAAGACTAACTGTTAATAACCCACATGTTTGACGATCTTCTGATGACATCAGAGGATAACGAAGAAGCCTTGTATCTAAGAATTCGGGGCAGATCCACAGGGGCTACGGGGACTTGTTTTCTAAGATTTCTTGTGGATTAAATATTCCCAAAAGAAATTTTATTTCGGGTGGTGATCTTGTATGTACAATGGTGCAAGTGGTTACAAAATCTTATCAATTTTATTTTTCTCTAATTGTGATACTCACGTAATATATTGTTTGAAAAATTTAAGCTAAATATGGTTTTAAACATAAAAGGATTCTACCTTACTTAACAAGATTTCTTCTAATGACCTTTATAATAAAATACAACTCATTTCTTCTAAACAAAATAATGGAATGCTACTTTTATTGAATAACTTCTAAACAGAACTACAATTAAATCTCAGTACAGCACCTTCCTAATTTAAGAAACAAGTAATTACTTAGCAATGGAATTATATTTACTTTCTGGCATTTAATAATAAAAAAGGGGGAAGACAAGATATTCCTTTTCTTATAATCTCTTCTTTCTTTACTATTTATACATCCATGTGCATAACACAAAATGAATATTTTATTTTACTAAAAAATTTAAAATTTCAAGTCAATCAATAACGTAGCTTATAATTTACATTTGATACCCCATGTTCTATGAATAGGAAGCATTTTCACTATGTTGCGTCACACTCTTGAATAGATCTTCTCTATAAGCATTACACAGAGAACCCTTCAACATTTATATAATGCACAATTTTGCCTTTCACGTAACACTTATCACCAAACAACACAACTTTCAGACTGCAAAACTCGAGCATGCCTGAATACTATGAATACATATAATTCTTAGTGTTCTCAAACAATAATTAATTATTGTTAATTTAAGAGGTGACTGAATGGCTTGACTGTATGTATGTCTTGCAGACTAAATATAAAGAGAGCATGTCTTACTAAAATAAAGAAGTAATTTTCCCCATGAGAGCTACCTAGGGTACACATACCAGTTTGAAAACTGCTGTTCTATTCAAACAAATAAGACATTTTGTAGCAATTCTCTTTCCATCCTTCTTGTGTAATTTTTAAGCATAATCTTACCATTTTATAAGTATTTAAACTGTGTATTCTATTTTGAGAGAGATGTTCTGGATCAAAGGTTTTTTAGACAGTGAAAGGTGGCCTATACTTATAAGAGTAATGTATAGGTGGCCTATACTTATAAGAGAAATGTTTATTTACTACACTGAAGTTAAAATACAAGATGATCATAATTACTAGTCAACACTATCTAGAGAGATATTTAGTAGTTCAAATGCAGCTAAATTTGGTATTGTAAAATTTCAGGACATGCAAAAGGTATTTTCATTAAAAAATTACCAAAACTCACCAGTAGTCACAAACATGTTATTTGAACAAAATACTCATTCTATTATTGTATACAGAGACCTCAGTGATATAGATGATACTGCTCAATGTGATCTGTATTTTGATGGTGTAAAGCCCCTTTATTACTTTTAATGTGTTCGGCAGCCAATTATAATTTATCCTCTGTAATGCTTCTTTTGTGCCTTGTGATATTGTCTCTCAAGGGTGGAAACTCTTGAAAGACAATATCACAATGCACAAGAAAACCCTTGAAAGAAACATATTAAAATCTATAATGTTGAGTTTTAGTACACTTTTTTGTTTTTTGAAGAAATATCTCTTGCATGTCCAGAAATGTCACCATATCAAATTTCTTTGCATTTGGACTGCTGAATATCTTTATGCATTGTTAAGTAAGATATTAAGATTCCACTTTAATAATGATCGTTGTTACAATAATTTTTCATGTAATATATAGAATCATTTAAAAATGTACAAAAGTTTGGACACGATTTTTGCATTTGCATCTATATTATGATATGTAAATCTTTAGTTTTCTGCTAGTTATAGCAGGTCTGGTGAGCACCATCTCCTTTTCTGCTATTCTATCCTGCACTTGTCTTTAGCTCCTTATAACTGCCCTGTTTTAAGTCATCCACCATTTTAATTCTCTTTGAATTTGAAGTTACATTTGATGATGACTCAGGATTACTTCTATTTGAATCTGTGCAAATGTACAAATGTATCTGTATGCAAATGAAGATGTGAATACTCAGAATCACCACTAGAGGGCTAGAACCAGTTATAAATAGGATAAACATGATAGTATGGTGAGAAAATGTAACCTTTGTTTTTAACGTAAAAAATGTCAGATCCTCTAATAAAAAGCTGACGTTTGATATAAATTTTAACTTAGTGTGAATTTTTATTATCTATTATTATTTCTCATTTTAATGAAGTTTTTTCTTCAAGCCAATTTAACTGTTACTTCTGTAGTTGTGTAAAAAAGCATAAAAGAAAAGACTCGAAAATATTTTAATTTTGTAAATAACTTCAAATAGAAGATATCCTGAGTCATCATCAAATGTATCTATTTTAATTCTCTTTTTACCTCGTTTCTTTCTGCCTGCAACCATTCCTTCCATAACGTCATTCCATAAACCTTCCTCTCAACTCATGTATCCCATCCTATTAGCTTTTCGCCTCTATTGTCTTTAATATGCTCCTTTTTTTCAACCACTCTTAGGACTTCCTTATTTCTCACCTTATCACTCCATCTGAATTTCTCTATTCTTCTTCACAGCCACATCTCCAGGACTGCTATTCTCCTAATATGTTGTCTCAAGGTCCAAGTTTCAGCACCATAAAGGAAACCACTCCATTTGACCAGTAAATAACATTATTTTATAAAGAGGGTTGACCGCATTACATAATGCCAAATTAAGAGTCCTATAAAGTAACCTAAATGCCATGGTGCCAGTTTCAATTATGCTCGATCTGATTGCCATGTTGTGAAACTATAGCCCTACATCAAAGTTTTCACTGTAGAAGACTTCTTTGAAGAACATTCATTCCCATTCCTCCTTACAGGCTTTCCATAAGCCTGCCATTGTTTTTGGACGACGGCTTCCCAGAGCTTGTTTCAATAGACCAAATGCACAGTAGTCCATTGGAGCTGCATTGGGTGACTTCACAGGAATGTCATTGAAAGGGATAGTATGGATTCCCGTTTCCTGTTCCAACACATAGATGAAATCTCAGGTCAATTTGGAGGTATGACTGGAAGCTTTGTCTTGATGCATCCATACATTTGTTTAGTCATTTCTGTACAAAGCAGGGATCTCTTCACGGTATAGAGGTTCCAAAATGTTAGTCTGGTAGTAGGTTGAATTAATTTTAATGTTTTTTTCAACTTTTCTGATGTTTAGTTTACCACAATAACAATAACCCTCAATTACTATAAAGCCTGACGGAATACTTTTCCGACATTCCTTGAACCATTTTTGGCATGGTCTCCCATCTGATGATCTGTAGTAAATTGCCCACAATTTGTTACAATTGTTCACGTACAACCATGCTTCATCTAGCATGACTACAAACTGCCACTTGTTTATCGAAAGTTACTTTTTGTAGTTTTTGGCAGTTGGTCTTTTGTTCTTGGATGTGACGAGACAGTAGCTTGTGAACTCTACCTTTATGGCATTTCTCTAGTTTCAAATTCTTGTGAATGATGGCATGAACTGTGGACTGGGCTATTCCAACACTCTGGGCAATACTTCGTTGAGTTTTTGGATTTGACCACTGATCAGTCGTTGCACTTTTGCTATCATCTCCGGTGTGCGGCTTGGGACGTTCCTGTTTCTGGACCAAATTGAAACACTTGACGATGGTCCTGGCTCTGGCGAATCATTTCTTTTGAGAACTGACTGTATCCCATATTGTGAAACATTAAAACCACGATTTTTGCACATTTTAATAATTTGAGTTTGCGAATATTTTGCGTCAAAAAGTGCAGTTACATAACCTGCCCAAAAGTCTGAAATTTTAAGTAGCATATTTGTGATAGATAAACCTTACTTATCAAAAGTAAAACTCAGAATATACAGCAGCACGTGGGTCAGTTGCTTTTATTCTACTTCCTACAACTGAAACTATGGGTAATATGTAAATTGGCATTATGGAACACGATCAACCTTCTGTATTAACATAATAAAGTGCAAGAACAAAATTGTTTTTAAAAATGCATTATCTCCATTTTTGATAGGTCAAAGCATATAATATCTATTTTTGTTGTGGCTTCCATATAGTTAGCACATCTCAAGTTTATAAAAAGAAATTGTCTACTTACATGTATGTAATATTTTTGTAAGTTTCCTGACTGATGTGTAGTGATACATATACAGATTGTAAGCATAACTTGCTAACAGTTAACCTCAGATTGTGAAGTATTTGTTTTGCAAAATAATCTGGGTCATACTTAGGGGTAGAGGCCCAATTTTGGTACTATTCTCTTCACACACAGCATATGTATCATACTGTTCCAATATACAATGTGACTAGCCATCCTATATGTTTATTTTAATAATTTTTTTTGGTTAAAGTTGGCAGTTAATAAGGTGCTCTCTTTCTGCCCATCAAGCACTAAGAGTTAAGAGTGTATACAGAAGAGTGTAAACTTGTCCCAGAGTGGACTCATATAGTTAATCTATACCATTTTGGTTTATTATTTTAGTGGTTCTGTTATATGTGTGTTGTAGGTATGGTGTATTTTAGTATTGGTAGTATTGGTATTCCAAAATTTGTGACATTTACGCAATGTCTAACATTACAATGCATTTTGGCTTCCCTTCAAATTTGGTGCCCGAAGTGTTCACTTCACCCATCAGAGCAGCCACACTTAAGTGACAAATACCAACAATAAATTACATCATCATTAAAACATACAAGACATATCATCTTTATGTTTATTGAATAAACAAAAAATTATAAAGACTAATTTTCATGCTCAACATTATTTGTTTGTTAAATTCAAACAAATGCAACAACAGAAATACATATCACAGTAATGCTAACAAAACTTAAATCTTTATGGACAACTGGATTTGCTATTTATAAAAACTCTACAACAGTTTTTTCTTCTTTCCATTTTCAAAATGGACTTAACATTATCCATATTTAATGTTTTGTTTAATAGATTGCGTTTATAACACAATATTGTACCACAAATACCGCACGTACCAAGTACAATAATGTCGTTTCGAGTAAAAAATCATTTTGATGTATAAACATTTTATGGTCAATGTTATTCCTTTTGATAATTGGCAATATTTAGATAGTTATCTTTAACTGGCGGCCGTCAAAAAGTCGAAGCAGGTAAACTTCAAGGGCAGTCATCTAAGAAATAATATATTTTTAAAAATATTTGTGTGAATTTCTCTCTTGAATAAATAAACTTTTATAACTTTACATGCTTGAAAATATTATTATTATAACAACCCATTTGTTGTAATTTAATTAAATGATTATACCAATTTAAATTGGAAATTCATAAGAACATTTTATTTTTATTTGGATATTTCCGTGTAAATTAAAGTGAAATTATATCAGAAAAAATGTAAAGCACACAGCTCACAGAGATTATATTTCCTTTATTTTTGAACTTTTTGTGTTTTATATGCATATGTTTTTTTATATTATACAATGCAGTCAATAAACTGGATATAAACCACCTGGCCACTGAATTAAAAACCCAGATAAAGACTATCTAACCTTAGAATTTCCCCAGCAAACTGATCAAAGTTCAGAAAAACAAATGTTTTGGTCTATGTTCCAAGAACTGCTTCAGGTTACAATTTTTGAAGAAATGGAATGCCACAGGCTTCAATGTTTGACAACAGAACACACTGTAGAACTCATGTAAAATTCAGCTTTAAAACCTAAGAGTGACGAATAGAATGTATCCAAGAGTAGATAATGAAAAGCAATTTTATAACAACCTATTAAATAAGACTTGCTGTGCTTGTGAAATCTGCTTTTCTCCTTTAAAGTTTGTACACTGTCCTTGCACTTGTTTTAAAAATTCCAAGCACCTCCTGTATCTTGTATCAAACTTTTTTGAATTATAAACCTTTATTCAATATCAGATTGAGTGACCTTTAGTCCAAATTGTAGCATGTATGCAATTAGGCATAGATTCTACAAGATGTGTAAAGTGGACTTATACCTAAAGAATACCAGGTATAAGACAGATTTGCTTTAAATTGCTCAGATTGGATGGAAGTGGATGCCTGTTGTGAATCTATTTTTCCAAGTTGTCCTAAGCATTTCCTATAAGATTGAGATTCAAACTATTAGTGACTTCCAGCATCTTCCCTGGTTACCTATCATGCTCCCAGAACCAATCTTGAACAATTTTTGCTTGATGCAAGGTGCAATTATTGGCTATAAAATATCCTTTGAGATGAAAACATAAAATTGCACTTGATCTGCTATAATATTCAGATAAACTTGAGAATTTACATGACTTAGCAATATCAGTAACCTCTTCCATACCAACAAAGCATACCCTAGACTAGTGTTTCTCAACAACCGGTTCACAGAAAAATATTTAACTGTACTGACAGTGGTGCAGTTGATTATGGATGACACTTATCATATTGTAAAAGTCTAACTTAAACGTCTCTGCTCTGCCAAATGGCACTACAGAAAACTAGGAGCCGGTTACCTGTGGTGGTATTAAGATGACTGAACTATAGTCAGACTGAGTAATGCTCAGGCTCCAGCAATACATCCAAATGGAGAGCAAGCCTTCCTTGCCCTCAAGTCCAACTCTTACCTTGACATACAGTTCTGCACTTTGAATGCTCTACCTAAGAGAGGCCAGCTTGTATGAACGGACCTCTCCCCTAGAAAAGAGGGCTCTGCCCAGTGCATCCACTGAGCTTATAGGTCTAAAAGACCTATTACCATTTTCATAAATTCCTTTAGTTTCAATAAGTTTCCTTTACTTACTGCTAGCATTCAAAGTACTTGTTCAGAAGGCCGACCAGTCAACATGGTCGGCCTTCCGGTGGAAGCCCTCGGTCAGAGGGCAGTCAAGTACATGATTGCTACTCCTGTGGGTGCCCATGCAGTGAAGCAAGGCACCATCTCCTTGACCTAACTTGGAAACCTCCATGTCCTGTCAGTATTTGGGTCGCTAATCATTTGCAACTCACAGGAGTTCGGCCAACTTCAGGCACGAAGACAAGAGTTGACCTAACCACTGTACTTTGAGTCCAGCTCTCTTGCCAGTATGTCTTTGATGGTTGCAGTAGAGTACCTTGTATGTAAGAAGCCAAAGGTTTAACCATCCCCATTGCAAATGGGCCCCTTGGCCAGGTGATCAACATGCTTGTTGTCTGGCATCCCAATGTGGCCTCGTACCCTCTCAGGTCAACGCATCATACATGCCTTGTCCTCAGTATCCTACTTCTGATTTCCTGTACCATTCTCTCCCTATGGTACCCATTGCTTCAGGCTCTGAGTGACGAGTGGCTGTCAGAGTAAACTGTGATGGCTCTGGACTCCGATGTTGTAGGATCCACTGGGATGCCCTCTCCAGGGCCACCAGTTCTGCCTGGAACACAGATGCCTCCTTATTCAGTCTGACTGACTGTACTGTACATTTGAACTTTATCAGAAAAGATGCAGTATGCAGCACCTACTAAGCTGCCATCTTTAGAGCCATCGGTATAGATCTAAACTCCACTATAAGTCAGTGTTTTGGACTAGATTTGGATGTCAGTGAACTGACTCACACAACGTTTTCTCCATTGTGTGAGATGTCATGTTGAATTTTCATCGATGTTAAGCCTAACGAAAATTACACGTTTTTGAAAAGAATAATTGTGACTATTTTATCGTCTGAATTTATTTTTTTTATTTTGCACAAACAAAAAAGATATATTAATAAATGTAATAACCAAAAAAATTATATTTCAATAGTTTTAATAAAAAAATTATAACAACTAGCGGCATCTAGTTTCAAAAACGTTCCGATGCTGAAATGAGATATCTCAGATCAACCGGATGAGGTCAGAGGTCACAACCCCGAGAAATGTCGGGAATAACACAGGATAGGTTAAGGGCATAGTTCTGTCTAGCTAGTCTTGATAGTGCTGCTATTGAGATATTTGTTCTGGTTCAAGCATACCTCAGATGGGGGTGACCAATATGATCTGATCCAGGACAACACCAAGTTACTTTAACTCGTTCATCCTTTGGATCGAGTTGTTCCAGATTAGATAGATTGGCTAGTGTGCCAATATTCCAACCCTGGCCACGGTCAAGGCTTTGATTTCTCAGGGCAATGACACACACAGTAATCTAGAGTTACTGTATATACATTGTAACTCTAGATAAGAATATCTGTAACAAGAAGAGTTATTTATTATGCCATTATCACAATGCCAGGCTGCAATTTTTAATCATATTTTTAATTTAATTTAAAATATATGCTCTCCACCTCAAATTAGTAGTGGCTTGCCCTGTATATCATGCCTTTCCTTTAACAATAGAATCATGCCGGTCACCTATTAACTCATTTTGGGGGAAGTTTTGAATTTAAATAACATAACTTATGGTTTGCATCAGTAATTTGTTAATCGGGCTTCCCGCACCTGAGATTTCCATATCTGTTCTCGGATTTCATCTAACTGACTCCATTCTCAAGATTAAGGAAAGATAGATGGACAGATGATAATGGTAATTTATAGGTTTGTAATTTTTCAAATTGCAGCCTAACAAATAAGCATAATTCATAGTTGCATATAATTACTGGTCCACATAAAATTATGCATAATTTTACCAATCTGTGATGAGAAACACTGTCCTAGACCATTATATCTCACCAAACCCTTGAATTGTATGCAATAGGCAAGCTGGATCCATTGCTTCATGAAGTACTCACTACACTGCTGACTGTTGGCACAATACAGGTTGAATCAAGACTCATCTGGCCATACAACTTTTTCAGTCATCTACTGTTCAATGACGTCATTCTTTACACCGCTGAAGACTAATTTTTCTGTTCCTCTCCAAAATGTGTGGTTTCCATTTTGGCTCATGACTATTCATTCCAACTCTCTTCAATTCCCTGTGTGTACTCAGTGGCGTAGCGTGGGTGTCAGCCGCCCGGGGCGGAAGAAAATTTCACCCCCCCTTATTTAGACATTTTTACAAGATATTATTTATTGTGAAATTTTGCCGCCCCCTATAAGTGCCGCCCCCACTACGCTACGCCACTGTGTGTACTTCAGTCTGAAATGGTTGCAGAATGGCCTATATTAAATGAATCTGTCAATTGTTATACACTTATGCCTCTTCAGATGATGCCAATCTCATTCATGACATACCGTTTTTGAATGATAATTATGCCTCTTAGATGCACAATGTGAATCATTTTTCCAGGCATTAAATACTTAAGATCTCACATTAATTACCATATGCACATGGTGAATGATTATTGCATGTATTTGCATAAAGGTTTCTAATTCAGTAGCCTAGTAATATATTTTATTCATTATAATCATCTGTTAGACAGAAACCAGTCCTCTGTAACTTCAATGATGATATGATCTGATCAGAAGCAAATCTCATTCCCTTCAGATGTTTCTTTAAAACTAAAACTGAAAGACAGTCCTGCACTAGAGCATCTCAGGGTGAATCTCCTGCAAGAACAAAATCATCATAACCACAAGCTTCTCAATGTTACTGAATTCTGTCCCATTGTGATGCAGCTATCATGATTTCAAATTGTCAAGGTAAGCAAACTGATACTCTTAGGCCGCGACTCCACTAGCGTAAAAATGGCTGTAAAACCTACTCGCCGTAAAAGCTTTTAATCACGTGACCACAGTATTTTACGCCTGAGCAGGTTGTAAAACCAACGTAAAAGTGAGTTGAGCAGTGTTCAACTTTCGAAGCGAATACGGCATCATCCACCAATCAGAAGTCAGTGAAATCTAGGTCATTGTGACACGGTGCCAAAATGGCGGAAAACGAGCTTTTGTGTACATTCTCTCGTGGCTACTTGGAAAAGAACTAGAATAGATCCAGAAAGATTTATCGAAAACATCCGAAAGTATTCCTATATCTACGACAAGAGGTATCCCAATTATAATAATGAATGCCTAAAACACAAGATATGGACAGCCAAAGGAAAATCCTTCATTTAGAGGAGTATATAATAAAAAAGCTAAGCTTATAAGTGCTGTATATTATCTTAATAATACAATAATAAAAGTTAATATATGAAAGTAAAGATATTATTTTTACTACATTTGTAATTATAGTACAGAAAAAAACTCATAGAATATAATCATTGTCTTCATATCGATATATCACGTGTACAACCGTAATAGTACCGTCACCATAAAAAGCTTCGCTAGCCGGACCTCCACCGCAATCTGAGTGCAAACACAAATAGGTCACGTGATTAAATGTTTTTACGGCAAGGGGTTTTACGGCTGTTTATCGCTAGTGGAGTCGCGGCCTTAATGTGCATAAGCCCTAACAATCACATCTCTCTCTTGTTCTCATGGCATGGCTTCTGCTTTTGTGTCTGGATAGTTCCAAACTTTTCATAAATAATTGCTCATTAATTATGCAATTTTTAAACTGTTTTTCCATATTTATAAATTGAATAAAAATTTATGTGCTGCAATGCTTCAAAATTTGTCCAAACACTGACTACACCATTACTTATCAGATCCATTTTTTATTGCATATCACCAACTACTGTTGGAATATTTTCACAGACAATAAAAGAATCGAGATGAAAAGTATATCCTTTTATTATTAAAAAATTATTTGAATTTTTTCTTCAACATTCTAAAGTATTCTTTCTGATAGAAAAAGTTCTTTGAATGACAATTTGATCGACGTAAGGGTTTACATCGATCAAATTGTTAGAAGTGTCTTTAATCTGTTTCTCTATAGTTTACTTAGTAAAAATTAACACTAAGATATGATCATCTTAGACCTATTTAATGATGAAATAATTAAGAAAAATTCAATGGCTGAATTCTGAATATGAACTACTACAAAGATTGCTTGATCATGTTTTTTTCTCCATCAATAAAACAAATATTCTGGAGTAATTCTGTCAATCTAATTCAAAAATGTTTCAATACTGCATCATATGCAACATTTACACTATTAAATCCATTTGTCATCTTTCATAACTATCTTGCCCTCATATCTGCAACACAAACAATGAATGTAATGAGTACATTCTTTAAATAAAATATTTTCATATTATCAAGTTTATGATTCCAACAGCTTTGTAAGGTTTATTTCCATATCCTCCTTGATTAATCTTGTAGTCTTTTGTCAGAACAGCTATGAAATTTTTATAAAATCAGATAATTATCAAGTAATTTTGTGCATTTTTAGTGTAAGATGGCAATGATGATATTGTAGAAATTGTAGACACCAATACGGTATTTATGAAATTACTTCAGACTGTGTTGATGATAATCATTTGATTTATTTATGTTTAGGTTGTTATTCTAATTAGTATTTATTTAGAAAAATTTAAGTTCAAAGCCATTTGCCAAGTAAGCAAGAAAGAAATCTAACATGTCATACAGTCAATTTTATTTAATGACTAAAATATATTTGAAACTATGCCAAAACCTCATTCTAATGATCTATACTTATGATTATCTAGTGTTTTCTTTATTAGAGCAGTAGTGATTACAATGCAAAGTATTTAAATTTTATATCAAAAATTAAGTCACAAAATTTATTAAAGATCAATTTTGAATAGAAAAGTAACTCAAAATATAATTACATATTCTCTTGTAAAAGTGTTTACAGTTGTATATGAATAAATCTTATTTTCGAGTTTCTTTAGGAATTCCGAGTTCACAAAAAAGAGATTTTGATTCTGTTATCTTATCTGTCATTGACGTCCTTTCTCCGATTGACAAATTTCTCATGAACTTCCAACTTAAATCATCTATTATTCAGAAAATTTAAAAAACGTTTTCATTATTTCTAGTTAAAAAAAATTTACAATATTGTTTTTTCCTCTTTACAAAATACAAGACAGAGCAAAAAATGAATCAAAATTTTGGCATGGTTTTACTATACAGTACACAGGCACAAACTTACATCATACCACTATAAAAGCAGTCTTGAAAGCTTTTTTTTGTGATGTCTTTAAGTACTTTTGTTACTGTGGCTTCTGCTTCTGATATTGAAATGTTTACATTAAAATAACTTGTTTTAAGAACAGATTAAAAAGAACAAATAATCTGTAGACACCAGATCACAGGAAAAGCATTACTATGTTCTTCTTGCTCAGATATTCATTGAACAAGAATGACCAATGCACAAAGATACTCATGAAAAAGGATCTAGTTCTATCCATTCTGGAAATTGGGTTGTTTTCATCATACAGCTTAACACAGACAGCCAAGACTGTCTATAAACATGTGTTTAATTTCATCTCCAGGAATGAATTTGTTGTTTACTTGTTGCTCCCTATGTACCATTTCTCTGATGATATACTATATAAACTTGGTCATATCATGCTGCTCTGCGATGGCTGCATACAAAAATCTGACCACCTTATTTCTCAATATTTTCATACACCATAAAAATCCAAAAGTTTGATTCATTTTTGACTGCACAACTTAACAGGATGTCCCGGGTAAGTCAAGCCATAGGAATTACATTAATTTTTGTATTCTTTTACAGGTAAAACATAGTGCCAAGGAGGAGGAATGGATTCAAGTTAACTTGTTGGTTTGAACTGACCAAAGAGTTTAACAGACTGCATCCAGACTTCCCATCAATTACATGCAACAATTTGGATGCAGCCTTTTAAAATTTTTGGCAATTTCATACTGACTGAGTTCCTACCATTAAAGTAACTCAAATTCATTCCTCCTTATTTGACACCACACTTTACCTGTAAAATAATAAATAAAGATAACACAACTCCTATGGTTCCAGACTTATGAGACACCCTGTATTTTATAACCTTAAATTAATGTCTATATATATATACACACCGTATTTTACGGACTATAAGACGCACCTTAATTTTTAAACAATTTTAAAAAAAAAATACCTATAAGACGCACCTGAATTTTGGAAGCAATTTTTCAAACAAAAAAAGTGCGTCTTATAGTCCGTAAAATATGGTATATAATCTTACCACTTGTTTCAACAGTAGGAAAGGCTAAAGAAACAGGATTATTTTGTGCTGCAACTTTAGATCTGTGCTTAGCTCCATACAAATGAGAGTTGTATTGTTCTTGAGATGTCATACTGACATTGCATAAATCACATGAATACTTTTGTGGCTTCTTCTGTTGAGTAGGAATGTAATATGGCACACCTACTGGAGGTCTGGAAAAGAAAAACAAATTATTTTTTAAATTACTAGTAGATACTGTTGTAATAGCTTAAAATTTTACACTGTTTATTAATAAAAGTTTAATATCTGTTATTTGTAATTAAAAATAAATGAATAATAATTGTTAATTCTTCATTTTGTTTAAAAACTAGATTCACACACACAAACTTCATGATCAAGAGTCTAAAGTTAAGCAGAAAAGCCAACATTCTTAACCAATTAGCTTTCATCAAGAATACAAGTATATACAATACATATATTGCAATTTTCAATTATAATTACATCACATCTGTTGTAAATGATATGGTCAGCTTATCTTTAAAAACTTTTTGGGGAGGAATTGGTTGCATCACAATTTCTTATATTATACACTTATATATTGCTAAACCCATCTCTGTGGGGGGAAAAGTTTTAAATGTTAAAAAAAAATTAATTAACATGAAGAGAATGTACAAGAACCAAAAAACATTTACATCTAACAATAAATTATTCTATAATAAAGATACAAAAAGTTAAAATTTCAGTTTGATTCTTATTAAGAAGTCATTATTTTTTATAGCAAAGGAAAATGATTGTTATCAGTATTTTAATCAATCATCATCTTTAAGAATTAACTGTTTATTAATTAAACAGCTCAGATCACACTATTTTTTTTTTGGGCAGAAGAAAAAATAAATATTCACAGACCTATTGTGACCTACCAACTTGTGACAGCTGTTCTGTTCTGCAATTCCAATCAAATTGAACATAAAAAAAATAATCGAGTGGAGTTCTCAATGCCACGGATAAGCTTATATAATACAAGTATACCTCGAGTTATGTTGTTCTCGATTATACGTTGTTTGTCAAAAAAAGTATATGGAAAAATAAAAATCAAGTTTAAGTCATTTTATTCGACTTTACATCCATCCGCCACAAATATTGAAGTTGTAATATCACTAGAAAGCGTTAAAAGCACATAAAATCATATTAAAATATGTACACTTACAGTAAATGTTAATATAATCATCATAAATTCTAGAGAACGAAACATGAAAACATCTGTGTTGTCGTCTTATTTAGAGGTCTTTAAGTGCTCATTATTGGCATTTTCAACCGTAGTTTCGACTTACGTCGTAACTACACAGGTAAATTCGACTTACGTCGCCTCTCTGGAACCAATTACCGACATAAGGCGAGGTATACCTGTATTGTAACTACAGTAGAGCGTTGTTTATCCAAATCAATTGGAGACTGGGGTTGTTCGGATAACTTATTTTTTGGATAACTGATTATGTACAAAAAATATATTAACCTATCCCATGTTGAAATTTTTCTCTGTTGCTGTGTCACTTCGTGTTGAATTTTCGTCGATTTTAAGCCTAAGGAAAATTTTTTATAATAATCATCGTGGCTATTGTATCATTAAAAATTATTTCTTTATTTTGTATAAACAAAATAAATCAATTAAAAAGTCAAAAAAAAAATTTTACTTTAGAAGTTAATCTAGTATCAAAAACATTCAATTCAGCACGACACAGTTCGACTGAAAAGCTTTAGGTTAACCGACGTTTCGGTTGATTGGCTTTCAGATAAACGACGCTCTACTGTAGTTACAGTATAATATAATACAATGACACTATTAGTATGTATTTCACTTCAAACTAACATTTGATATTTTCAAATTTGAATTACAAAGGTTATACAAACATAAGTTTGAGTCCTTATTTCTTTATTTTCTTCCCTTTATTCCGATCAGGAACCACCATGCAACTTGCAACTTGAAGTCAAAAAAACTTCTAAAATTAACGAACAAAACACTATTAGACGACATACAACACAATTAAAAATGATCTTCAATGCCGACCTGTCTTTATAGGCTACGGCGTCTACAAAGCATTAAAAACTGTTAGTCTTCCACAATAGTATCCGTGTTATATAATTGCTTTTAGTTGCGGGCCCTCTGGCGGATTCGAGTAGTCTCAAAAAATTGTTTTGTACGAAAATTTGATATTTTATTAATAAAGATTTGTGAAAACATACACAGTCACAATCACATTCAAAGGAATCAAAAAAATCACTGAGTGCACTGTGATCATATTGTGGAGTTGATTCTATTTTTATTGTTAAAACGAATTAATAATAAATTAAACAGATTTACAATAATGTTAAAGTTCTAATTATTATTCATTAGAACTGGAATTAAACATTAGAATAAGCACAGTTACTCAAGTCCAAGATTATCAAAGTTTTATTTTTCACACTTTAGACATTAACCTTTCTGCAGTGGGATAGTCAAATATGGTGCTATCCCTTAGTAGTGGAAAATATACCTGGGAAATTTTTAAAGTATTTTTTCATGCAATTTTTCTCATTACTGTTTGGGGAAAAAGATTTTGTAAACAGTTATGTCTAGTAAAGAAAAGTATTTTTTTATTGCTACGTAATTCATTTTTTATGTGAATTTTTTTCATGGTAGTTTTTGGCAATACCCCCAAGAGAATTTAGTGGATATATATGTCCCTCACCACTGCCACACGATCTCCTTCGACATATATATACATCCTTCACTGCTGAGTGGTTAAGGGTGCAAACCAGAGTTACTGCTACATAATATGTTTGTATGTGTTTATTATCCATTACAGTATTATATTTAACATTTAATTGCTGTACAGCAGGCATGTCAAACACACGGCCCACCAACACATGAACTGCGGCCCGCCGAGACTTTTTAAAAATTTTTAAATATCAAGCTTTGACCCTTGAAGTGGAAAGTTTGAACTTTTTTGAACTGTACGATTCCCGCCTTTTTGTGTTTGTTCGTTTCGTATTTCGTCCAACCAATTCAAATTGGTCGACACTACGAAAGACAGTTGGATAACGGCCGCGGCTTTGAATCTACGAATGATGATTGGCCAGCGAACATCGTGGAAGACTGCTACGTACTGATCGGTCCATCAGCAATTGCTACAATCCATATAAAAGGAAAGGTTTTGGCGCCAAAGTCAAGTTTTTGCTGGAACTTCAAGGCGGACGTTTGTGTGCTCTACTGTAAGGTGTTTCGGCTACTATTGCCGTGACGAGTGATGGGAGGAGTGTTCCGAGTAACTGTATCCGAAGTATATGTCGCAAGGTGTCTTTTCGACAGATCTAGGAATGGTGACTTTTGGAACTTTCACTGTTTGTGTGAATCTACTTTGTAAACGTCGTAATTTTTGTGATTTGTAAATCTCGATAAACCTTGTAAGTTCATGTAACGTCAAGTAGTTGTCATAAACATTTTGTTTAATTTGAAAAGAGGTATTTCAAATTTGACTAACTTCAAGAACAATGAGTAAGAAAAGGTCAATTGAAGAGGAACATCGTAATTTTAGAAAAATGGGAATTGCAATATTTTTGTGTCCAAAACAAGAATAAAATATTATGCTTGATATGTAAAAACTCTATTTCAGTTCCTAAGGAATATAATCTTAAAAGGCACTATGACAGAAATCATAAAAGAAACTATGACCAATACGTTGCAAAACTTCGTGAAGACAAATTGTCGGAATTGAAATCACTTCTTCAAAAACAACAAAGTGTATTCACTAAATCTGTTGAAGACAATACAGCTGCTGTAAAAGTTAGTTATATATTATCACATTTAATCGCAAGTAGATCGAAACCATTTACCGAAGGGGAATTTATTAGTGAATGATTAATTAAAGCGGCAGAAGTATTATGTCCAGCACAAAAAAAAAAAATTTAAAAGTGTAAGTTTAAGTCGAAATACTGTAGCTAGCAGAGTTGATGAAATAGCCGATAATTTGAGAAATCAGCATAATTCAACAATATCAACATTTCAAGCCTACTCTATTGCAATTAATGAAAGTACAGATATTCGAAATATCGCTCAGCTGGCCGTTTTTATTCGCGGATGCGATGTTAATTTAAAAATAAGTGAAAAACTTTTGGAAATCATTCCTATGCATAATACAACCACTGGAGCTGATATTTTTGATGCACTTATGGAAGTTTTGAAGAAGTATAAGTTACCATTGAAAAGTTGGTTTGTCTCGCAACTGATGGTGCACCTACCACGACCGGTATTACTAAAGGAGTTGTTGCATAGATTAAAAGAAACATGCAAACAGCATGGTAATAATAATTTTGAACATTTTCATTGTATTATTCACCAGCAAGTACTGTGCTCCAAAGTTTTAAATATCAGACATGTTTTAAAAATAGTCACCAAAATTGTAAATTATATTTGAGCATTTGGACTTAATAATCGTCAATTTGCTTCATTTCTGGAAGATATAGAATGTGAATACACCGATCTACTATATTATACGAAAGTTCGTTGGCTTTCGAGTCATAAAGTGCTAAAACGATTCTTCACATTGCTGGACGAAATCATAATTTTCTTGGAAACAAAAAATTATGAATGTGCTGAATTAAAAGATGGACAATGGATAAAC
The DNA here is from genome assembly GCF_030686945.1 of Centruroides vittatus. NCBI lineage: Eukaryota > Metazoa > Arthropoda > Arachnida > Scorpiones > Buthidae > Centruroides > Centruroides vittatus. The sequence continues at coordinate 1,629,850 of NW_027120714.1, read as the reverse complement.
GACCTGGCTTTTTCAGTTGATATTTCAAGTCATCTTAATCAACTTAATCTTAAGCTTTGAGGCAAAAATCATGTTGTTACAACGCTATTTGATAATATTAACGCTTTCAAACAAAAATTATTACTTTGGCGAAAACAAATAGAAAAAGAAAACTTGTCTCACTTTGAAAGCTGTCAATATCTATTGCTTAAATCACCTAAATTAAAATTTACAGAATATGCTCACCAAATTAAATTGTTAGAAACGGAATTTGATCGAAGATTTTCCGATTTTAAAAGCTGTGAATTACAATTTTGTCTTTTTACTTCGCCTCTATCTATCGATATTGAAACTGTTGACGAAAACTTACAAACGAAATTAATTGAAATCCAATGTGATAATTTGCTGAAGCAAAAATATATGGATGTTGGAATTCCAGATTTTTATACATATTTATCTGTAGATCGGTTTCCTAAAATGTTATCGTTTGTTACCCGTATACTGGCTATGTTCAGAAGCACTTATTTATGCGAGCAACTATTTTCTTTAATGAAAAATAACAAAAATTCAGAAAGGTCGAGGTTAACCGATAAACATTTATCATCAATTTTAAAAATTGCATCAGCTCAATATATTCAACCAAATTTTGATGACTCGCTTTGTGAAAAACGTTGTCAAATATCTTCTAAAAAGTAATATTAAACTGTGATTTTGTTTATTTTTTATTATAACTTTTATTTTTGCTTTTTATAAAAAATATAAAATATTTATAGTTTAAGTTTAAAAAATAATATGAAATATAAAATGTCTATGTATGTATAATATACAATACATTGAGTCTAATAAATACATAATATAATCATTCTAAAAACCGTGTTTTATTAATTTTTTGAACATTGAAAACATGCGGCCCCCGACTTATACAAAATAGATCATGTGGCCCACAATATCATATGAATTTGACATGCCTGCTTTATAGGCATAGGGGAATTTTTTGTTTTGTAGTTAGTTTTATGAAACAGTATTTAACAATATTCCCATTTTATGCCAGAGACAATTTTGTGTCAAAATGTTGATGTTTTTAATAAAATAAATTAATTAATTTTTATGTTTTAAGTGTAGGCTTAAAAATCATTTTTTTTTACTTGGGAAAACCCGGTTATAAAATTATACAAATTTCTTCAAAAAACCAGTTTTTCGAAACCCACAAACCCTATCTTAGACCTCCCTATACTGAACCAAATTTAAAGAAGTGTTCGGATCAAAATGGAGCAAGAGCAACAGACTGATTCCATGGTATTTGCAGATTCTGACATGATGCCATTTCCTGACTTTTTCTGCTAAAAATCTTATTCCCTGACTTTTCATGATCTTCCCAGCTCTGTACAGATGCTGCCCGAGAAATTGCCGAGAAAAGCTGCAATTTTCAACATGAATCATACAAATTTACAATATTTATTAATTTATGTTGGGTTGTTTGTTTATATATGGCAATGCTACTTGCTGCTGAAGGGAATTCTCAGGAGAACTCTCTACAGGAAACCAGTCCCTATTTAGCTGTTACAAACAAAGAAAACACAGAAAACTCCATGTAGCCAACCCCTCGGTGAGGCATAAACCCACAACAGACTACTGGTGAATAGTGGTTTTATCCATCCTCAAATGACAACAAAGAAAAAGCATTGTTTGAAAAATGAAAAAGTAAGATATCCAACAGGATATCAATTATATTTCATCTATTACTAATATTACACAGCATCTAAGTACTGTAATATGAATGAAATTATCATAATTCAATTGAAATGATTTTCAATGATAATGTAGAATGTTTCTTAATTCAATAAAAATGTCTTATCATCTTTTGTAATATAAAAAAATAAATCACAATAGATAAAACATGTCAGAAATTTATCACAAACATTATTTGGTTATGATAAATGCTTATTATAAGGTTTTGATTTTGATATGTATATTTTATAATGAATTAACAAAATTAGGTAGTGAATAAACAATGAGTTTATGATATTAAAATTCACCTTCAGAAGAATTTAAATCTACAAATATACTCTAACAATAAAAAAGGAAAAGCTAAAAGTGTCTTTGTAAATACTTTAAACCCTTCTGAAGACAAAAAAAACCATTTTATCATCACATTAAAGATATCAGTTTTTAAGCTAATATTTGTGTTATGTTTATAGTGTATACAGTGGTTTATGATTAATATATCAAATTTTCATTTAATATTCTTTTAAAATATTACACACGAACCTACTTTTCCCGTTTTATGAACAGTTCCAAGCATACTACATGTATCAGGTGATGTTTAGAAACATGCAATAAAGAAAGTTCTTTCTATAATAAATAAAAATCTTTAAGATAATTATAAATTAGATTTGTTTCTAATAAAGCATACATCAGTATCCATCAATTTAAGTAAATAAATTACAAAATTCATAAAAGCTTAGAAAAAATTATAATAGCTTGATTATAAAATTATATTATATATATATATATATATATATATGTCGTATTATTTTGCAGTCGTAGTCGTGGGGTCGAGTGTAGGGTTAGCAAGACAAAAGAAAATTGGAGACCATAAAAACACGTCCGTTCACTTTCAGGTCCTCACTCAAACTCTCCTTTATTCTTTATTGGTGTTGTTAACCTCATTCCAAAAGGGGCGAGATTAACAAAGTAAATTACAGAAAAATATACAAAAATATATACAAAATTTAAAATATGTTAAATGCCCCCCTCCTGAAAAGGCGACATCATGGAGCCTCAGGGAGGTTGGGCTGGGTGTTATACAATTTATCGGCTTGAACTCTAAAGTTGGTTGGATTATAATACGGTATAATTTTATCTACATTTACAATATCAGTTAATTTATTTAATGATTGGACAGGTCTGTCTATTTCTACGTTACAAGGAGATACTATCTTTAATATGGTGAAAGGTCCATGATACTTTGGAGCAAGTTTTCCTTGATCGGGATGGAAAAAGGTTTGTAGTAGTATTTGGTCTCCTACTTTGAAGTTTGGAGTTTGGTGTTGACTATTATATTTATCTCTGTTTCTTTCATGAGCTATTTCAGTTCTTTCGGTGGCAATCTTACGTGCTTCGCTGAGAGAGGGATAATTCAAGTTGTCAGGTGAATCGGGGATTTCTCCGTACATTAAAAACATTGGAGGGAATCCTGTTATAGTATGAGGCGTTTGATTGTATTCTTTCACAACGTCACGTAACATTTGAGTCCAGGATCGTTTTGGATTCTCTGAATATTTTATTCTTAGTCTAGAGACAAGTGTGGCGTTTAGTCTCTCAATTATCCCGTTGTGCTGAGGTCGCTGAGTACTTGTTAGATGTTGTTTAATTCCATTCCTTTCTAAATATCTTCTGAATCTAGAGGAGGTAAATGAAGGTGTTCTATCTGTTAGTAGACGTTTCGGGCTGCCTGTCTGTAATATTTTGCCTAGACAATCTATGTAGGCGTTTATAGAAGTAGATTTGGATGGAAAACACCAAGCAAACCTAGAAAAGTGATCGATGGCAACATGAAGGTAGCCTTTAGTAGATCTGTATCTTTGCATTCCAGAGACAGTGTCCATAGATAACATGTCAAATGGAGCTTTTGATGAAGGTAAATCACCTAACAAGCCAAACCTTTTATGGTTGTATGTCTTTGCTTTCTGACAAGCATCACAATGTTTAACAAACTCTACAACATCGTTGATGACATTCGGCCAATAGTAACGTGGACTAATTAGTTTCAGCATCTGTGTTATACCTGGGTGACCATAGTGTGCATGTGCCCTGGATAGCACCTTGTATTGAAGCGATGGAGGTATGACTTTCTTTGTAAATCCCTTCTTTCTGATACAGATTACATCTTCACGATCTCGGAAGAATTTGGGTGAGGTGAGTAATGAGGTATCCTGGTTGGAAAGGACTTCCTCAGTGGTAACAAAATGGCTCACGGGGGCTCTGGATAAATAATCAGCTTCTACATTCTGGCTTCCCTTCTGATGTTTAATATCATACTGATACATGCTTAGTTTCAAAGACCATCTAAATAACCTTCCAGATGGGTTTTTTATACCTTTCAGCCACTGTAAAGCCTGATGATCAGTGTGTATGGTGAAATAGATATCATGAAGATAAAAGTGAAACTTTTCAATAGATGCTACAATTGCAAGGCATTCTCTCTCACTAATGGTGTAGCTTTTTTCATATTCACGTAAGGACCTGGAGAAATAGGCAATAGGAAGTAATCCTTTAACAGGGTGTTCCTGTTTCAAGATACTCCCTATACCATCTCCGCTAGCATCTGTATAAAGATGTGTAGGAAGCAAAGGGTTATACATGTTTAAGATGGGTCTGGTGATAAGTGCTCGTTTTAATTTCTCAAAAGATTCTTGACATTTAGTCGTCCAAACCCAGTTTTGATTTTTCTTTAGAAGCTTATTTAGAGGAGCTCTTAAATTTGCATAATTTGGAATAAATCGATGGTAATGGTTTATGGACCCTAAAAAGCCCTGTAATTGTTTGATATTGGTTGGACATTTTAACTTTTGTATTGTTTCTATATTTGGTAATGAGGGGGAGTAACTTTCTGGTTGGATGTTGAACCCAAGGTAATTGATTTCAGATCTAACAAACTGACATTTTTTAAGATTTAAGTAGAGACCCTCCCTTGAACATAATTCAAATACTTGTGTTAAATGTTTTAGGTGTTCGTCCACGTTCTGACTAAAAATTAACAAGTCATCAAAATAATTGATGAGAAAAGGAAATCTATATTTATTTAGGATATTTTTTAGAACTAGCTGAAAAATCTGGGGTGAAGTCTTTAGGCCAAATGGTAAACGATTCCACTGGAAATGACCAGAATTCGTTACAAAGGCAGTTAGTTCTTTGTCTTCAGAATGGAGAGGAACCTGCCAATAGGCTGACAGAATATCTACCGTAGAAAATATTTTCGCACCTATAAGTCTATCCAGTAGCTCATCTATTCTGGGAATAGGTTCATTGTTAACTTTAATCTTCTCGTTTAACTTCCTATAATCCATACATAATCTAGTTTTTCCCTCATCTCTTTTCTTGGCTAATGTGACTGGGGCAGCGTAAGGGGACGACGATGGTTCAATCAATCCCGACTTTAGCAATAGTTCCACCTGTCTATCAATCTCTTCCCTATCACGGTAAGATGCTCTGTAAGGTTTTAAAGTTATGGGTCTTTTGTCTTTAAGTAATATTCTAGGGGAAGCTATTTTTAGGGCTGGCACTGAAAACTTCTCAGCAGAAAAAACTTCCCGAAATCCTAAAACAATGCTCTTTAGCTTCTGCTTCTGATCATCCTTCAGATTAGGGTTAACAACATCCCTAATGTTAAAAATATTTAACAGAGATTCCTTTAAGGAACTAGAACTATTCCTACCCCTACAAGTTCCTGCTGCATTTTGAGCCAAAGGAGGTGGGAAGACAAGGTTAGGAGCCTGAGGGGTCTCCTTCTGATCTATCTTATATAAGCTATTACTATTTTTACTTATTCTATTACAAAAATGATTAATGTCTCTACTATAGTAACTATTTGTGGAACTAGAGTGATTTGAACGTACTTCAAAAGTATTAGGATCTAATGCTAGGATAGTCTGATTTTGGGAGATCTGATTAAGACTAGAATCTATGACAAGACTAAATTTTCTAATGTCTGGATAAGATAAAATTAAATAAGGGAAATACCTGGATACTACATGTAAAGTAATGTTTTTTGTCAGGTTTCCAATCTTAAGAGGGATTGATACATTAGCCATGCTTGTGGTAGATCCTGCAGCTGTAGTGATAATCTTCACATCCGATTGGTATTGAAAGTATTTGGATAAAGTATCTAATAGTTTTTGGGATATAAGGCTGATGGAACTTCCTGTATCGATGAGCGCAGGCATCATCGATACAGGAAGTGTTGTTCTCCATTGAAACAGTTAGTAGTAGTCAAGATGGTGAAGTTGGTTCTGCCTCATTTGCTTCAGATACCTTGTGAACGTCTCTGTGAATAGGAGCTGAATATCTTTGGGGACAGTCTCTTCTCCAGTGCTGTGCTAGTAATCCCTGATGATAGCAAAAACGGCAAGGGGATGGCGGTCTGCTCATGTGATGTACCAAATTTCTGTACTGGGGTTGACCCCGTGGTGGAATCCAAGATGGCGTCGTTTTCTTTGTGTGCGGCCATGACAGTATCTGGTTTTTGGCAAAGTGTTGGGATCCTGTGTAATTTTCTCGATTCGGTTTAGTTGCCGGATGATTTTCTTTCTGGGTCTTCGGCGGATGATCTGCTTCTTCTTGAATTTTTATTAATTTAGTAGCCTTCTGAAGCCATTCGACAGCGGTGGCTGGCGGTGCGGCTATCATATATTTTCTAATTCCTGCATTTATGCCGGCATTGAGACCTGTAATGGTCTGTTGCATGTTTAACTTAGCTTTTTCCGCCAAGGAGGTTTTGTCCCTATAGTAAGTTAAGACATCTTCATCTCGCTGGTGTTGTCGATTTACAAAATCGGTGAAGTAATCTTCTTCTTCCTGTGGAAAGTACTCGAGTAATTTTTGTTTAATTTTGTTCCAATCCGTTTCCTCCACTAAATTTTCACAAAAATAGTCGAAAGCTTCATGCTGTAAATACTCTGGTATGTAAAAGTGGAGCTCTTGTTCGTCAATCCTTTGTCTCGCCGCTTGCTTCTCAAACAGTCTCATCCACAAAGTTAGACTTAGCTTTCCACGTGGGTTAAACGGAATAAGATTTAGTTTAGGAGGAGAGGTAGAACTACCTGTTTCTGGGATGGATTTGTTTCTAGATTTACTCATTGCTGGATAAGGTAATCCTGTCGACTCTTATAAATTGTCGTATTATTTTGCAGTCGTAGTCGTGGGGTCGAGTGTAGGGTTAGCAAGACAAAAGAAAATTGGAGACCATAAAAACACGTCCGTTCACTTTCAGGTCCTCACTCGAACTCTCCTTTATTCTTTATTGGTGTTGTTAACCTCATTCCAAAAGGGGCGAGATTAACAAAGTAAATTACAGAAAAATATACAAAAATATATACAAAATTTAAAATATGTTATATATATATGTTATTGTATCAGTGAAGAAATGACAAAACCTCCCCATATTCATATTTCTGACATGGCATTTAATGTTTATTTACTGACATTCATATCATATTGCATTCAGAAGTATTATACATAAAAGATTACACAAAACTGCTTTCTTAAGGTAACCAACTTATTTCATTATCATAAAAATGTTTTTGACTCTCTTTGAAATACTTCTAAAGTATATATCAACATCTCAAAGACCAATGTATTGATAATAAGCCGAACAATTGCCGTAATTAATCGGACTATTATTATGCTATAATTAATAATTAGAAACTAAGTAATTTGGTACTAGAAATAGATGTTAGGAGCCGTCTCTTATCTAAATTAACATTTATAATAATTTATTAAATAATTTAGAACATTCAGGAAGAAAAGAACTAGCCTGGAGTGGGACTTGAACCCAAAATTGTTATTGTCCCTAAGAATAGACTTTAGTGGTTGGGCTTTTGGCCAATTTTGTTTCAAATAAATGTAGGCATTAAGCAAACTGTTACAAATGTTTAATGTAGTAGGAAGAGACAAGTTTGACAATAATACTTAAATTATGGTAAAATTATAAATAAATATTTAAAGAATACCCATACAAAGGCTGAATGAAGTTGGCACCATTTTATTAATAATTAAAACAAGCCCTCCTGCAAAGGACTTTAACAAACTCCTCATTGTTAAAACACTAAACAGAAATTCTCCTTACACCATCAAAATCGCACTAATGCATGGCTTTCCTCCACAGAATTTTTTTGCCTTTTTGGATTTGGGCGGTCTCAAAACATGAAGATTTGCAATACACTCAGAGAATCAAATTTGACATAATTCCAATACTTTCCCTTGTTATGTAAACATGACAGCTGAGAAAGTAAAAGTACACATATAATTTTAATATTATGGTTATCTGGGGTATAAGAAACAGATATTAATATAATTATTTTCTCAAAGAGACAGCAAAAAACGTTAAGCGTCTTTAAAGTTAAACATTGTATGTAGGCGGTTTTTTCAACCTCCGATATTTACACTTGTCTTTGTTTTATGGACTAACAGAATGAATTTATTACCAAAAGTTAGGTGCAAACATGTTTACTTTTCAACATAATCACTGTGAAGATTGAGGCATTTGTCATATCTGTGGATGAGCTTTGCAATCCCCTCTTCGTAGAATGTTGCCATCAGTGACTTAAGATGAGCCTTGACATTGTTTTGAAGATCGTCATTAGTCTTGAACCTCTGCCCTCCTAGCCACATTTTAGTTCAGGAAAGAGGTGGAAGTCACCGGCGCTAAATCGGGGCTATATGCTGGGTGTTTAAAAAGTTCCAAGCTAGGTGGAAGTCTTCACACCTTTAATGAGTGAAGACTTCCAATTCTTTCTCGAACTGAAAATGTGGCTAGGAGGGCAGAGGTTCGAGACTAATGACGATCTTCAAAACGTCAAGGCTCATCTTAAGTCACTGATGGCAACATTCTACGAGGGGGATTGCAAAGCTCATCCACAGATATGACAAATGCCTCAATCTTCACAGTGATTATGTTGAAAAGTAACCATGTTTGTACCTAACTTTTGGTAATAAATTCATTCTGTTATTTACACTTGTCTTTGTTTTATGAATTATGAAAGGTTGAAAAAATGCTCTTGTAGAATTTAAGAGAGTGATATTAAGAAAGACCTATATTCAAACTGGAACATGAAGATGAAGATGTTTAGATTTTTTTTTAAAATTTGATTAATAGCAATTGATAATGAACTCTACATTCTATTTTGGATAATTGAAGCCAAAACTGTTCTTAAAAAAAAAACAAAAACATTTTTGAATAATAAATAATACAATTTCCTTAACCAAGCAGTAAAATTATCGTTATTTAAGAACATTCTTGTTTTTTACTTACTGCCTTTGCCACTTTCCTGTAAGAGGATTAAAGAATCCTTTCGGCAGCGGTGGTTCGCCACGAAGCCTCCGCTGATGATTTCTTCCGTTATAATGTTGTTTTGCTTGAATATCAGAAGTAAATGCAACATCACACAATTTACAATAAACTTCTAATGGTTTCGAATTCTTTTTGTCTTTCTATCAAATAAGAATTCAAAATTAATTAGAAAGAATTGAGATATCAATTTCAGTTCAATTAATGATTTTAAAATACTATATTTATTAGTATGCACGTTTCTGTCTAACTTTAAGGCATTTTTAAACTGAATTACAGTCTTCTACATGAAAACCTATCAAATTCTATATTTTGGGATTGAAACTTTAAAAAATTATCTATTATTATTAAATTTAACTTATACTAATGAAATCATTGATATATTTTTAACTTGATAAAGTGAAATATACTTGTTACCGAATGTTTATATTTGAATATTCTTTGATAAATTAATAACTGTTTGATTTTGTTTTTAATTTAAAGAGAAACAATATTTTTGAAAGCATTTTCTTAAAATAATGTGTTTGTATTTAATTATCGACATATACCAACGTATGTACCGTACAGACCTTAATATTGATACTACACTGCAAAAATAAGACCTATATACGACAATAAATAGATAAAATAAAAACAATTCTTTCTTAGAATAAAACAACGAAAGATAAAAACAAATTATATAAATTCGGAGAGTCAAATAAATAGAGTTCGGAACAAGGATTATAAACAAACGTCGTCGAACAACTTACTAATTTAAATTTAGGAACTGAGTAAGAATAGATTTGGAATAAGTACATAACATTCCAGAAGAGGCTGCTTAATCATCATTAATATTTAAACAATGTATATTATTGTAATCTGTTAGTAACTATTTTACTAAATGCCGCTTCTGTTAATCATGTTGTTATTTTATAGACTTGTTTTACATGAAAATCTCTTATGTAATATAAATTAAAATACCCAGAGTCAGAAATTTTTAAGCACCTAACTCTGCTTCTGTTTAGTAAAAATGCAGTAATTAATAAAATGCTTGCATCTATTAAAATAAAAAGAAATTAAAAATGCAAGAAGAATGCACTCTTAATATAAACTAATTAGCAAGTGTAGTGTATTAAATATTTTTAAGAGAATAAAATTCTTGTAATGTGTTTATTTCTTTACAAAAATTTTGAACTGAAAATGCTGAATTGCACTTTGTAAATTTTAAATAAACAAAAAGGTGTTAGTTCTGGCAGCATTTGTGTGACTTTTGGCAAGATATTTAAAGTATTAAATTAAAGAATACAATTTAAGTTACTGGTATGATCTGTCCTCCCTTCAATGATTATGCTCCAAATATGTATATAGTTCATGTAAATACTATTAATACAAACACTAATACACTGTTTCTAATATGCAGTTTATTATTTATAAATTTATTCTCTTGATAATTGTCAACTTTTTTTTTACTTTAAGTACTCTTTAAATAATTTAGATTTATTAATTTATCATTTAATTTAAACTTATATATATATATATACACAAAATTTTTTAGTAAATTATGAATTACAGTGAACCTGTCAATCTCAAACGTGTTTATCTCAAAAACCTCTTCTTGAAATTTATTTTTTACCTTACATTTTCCATGTTTATCTCAAATAACTTTCTACCAAAACATCTATATCAAATTATGAACTGAAGTGTCAATTACAATTTCAAAACTCAGCAACTTTTTTGATAGCGTAAGTTGTAGTTGAAAAACATTTCTTGCAATAAAGTACGTAGTTGTAATTAATACTGTTTTTCTCCAATTGGCTGAGAGTTTGGTTTGGTTTATTTGTTTATGGAAATACAACAAACACGTGGGTGATCTTTCAAGGGTGAATGCCTCCCGGGAGGACTTTCTATAGGAAACTGGCAGCTATTTAGATGTTACGAATGTGAAGAAAACTCGGAAAACTCTACGTGGCTAGCCTGTTTGCGAGGTGTGAACCTAAAACAAACTATCAGCGTTCGGTGGTTTTATCCATTCAGCCACTGGTGTGGCTAAGGCTACAAGATTGGCTTGTCTTATTGGTTGGCATTAAAAACCATTGCCAAGTCAGGCATTAACAAGGCAAATCATTGACAAGTCAGGCATTAAAAACCATTGACAAACTATTTCTGTTAAGATATGTCAAAAATGTTTTATTTATACCTAATACAGATATATACTGTACTTTAGTATTGTATTAATAAAATATCATACCTTCAATCAAACCTATTACTGTGTACTGTGTAGGAACCTCTATCTCAAATTTTTTCCTCATTCCCACAAAATTCAAATTAGACAAGTTCAATTGTATATCATAGAATTCAATAACCTTGCAATGTGAAATACAATGATAATAATCAAATATAATAATTTATAGAACTGTCTGCCTATAGATCTTAATAATATTTGTTATTTTGGGGAGATTTCTTAATTTTTTAAAATGTAAACACTTGTGGTTTTTTTGTTTTTCAAATTTTAATTTTGCACTCTCATATTTTTAAAATTTAAATGAAAGAAATTGTGCATATCAAACAAATCATCACCTTAATTAGTGTCATATCAGAATCCTTCTCTTTTTTTCTTTTAGGATCAATAATCAGGTTTTCCACCAACCAGGAACTGGAATAGGCTGAGAAAAAAAAAGTGGAAGTGTGGGATGAAAGTGGAGTGAGAGATAAAGTGACTGAATTAATAAGGAAAATGACTGAAAATCAATAATCAGTTAACAGTGTTAATGATTGTGGAGTTATTTTTGATAAACATTTAATTTCCTTATCTCACATTATTAGAATAATCAAATGTCTAGTTATCAGAAGAAATATTCTATGAAGTCATTCTATTTTGTCACACACTGTCCTCATTCTTGCAACTGATAATTGGCTACCACTTGCCAGTTTGGCATATGACAACACCTCATTTCTTACAAAAAGAGGTTACATCTAAAATCAATAAAGTTACCTAATCCTCAACAAAGTGGATAATTTACCATACACTGACTTGAAATTGAAAGATTAAGATTAGGGGCATCTGCCTTAAACCATCATTTCAAATATTTTAATATACTATAGTTTAAATATTTTAATGGGCTTTTACATCTGAACAAGCTTGGAACTTACTGGACTGACTTGAAATACCAAGTCTCACTAGATGCAATTTTTTTCTTTTCTTTTACAGAGGGTCCAAAATATTTCTTCTGTCAAAAATTTAAAAATCAATGCAAACATCTTTCTTATGATATTCACATGCAATAATATTAAACTATCCAAAGGAGACAACAGCTTTTGATGTTTATAATTTTGGAGTTTTTCTTTTAAATTTCTACTAGCTGACCCGGCCACGCGTTGTTGTGGCTCAAAATGTATCTATTATAAATGTGTAACACTTCCCCCGTGGGGGAATTTCATAAAATCCCTTCTTAGTGTACAGTACATTCTCTTGACGTACCCTATTAAAACACAATCAAAAACGCATCTAAAATAGTATAATAAAAGCAGAGTTCTTCACAGTAAGCCTTAATCCTGTCCCTCTCCCTGCAAGGAAATATCGAAAAATCCCTTTTTAGTGTATATTCTGTTGACTTACCCTATTAAAACGCAATTAAAAATGCAAAAAACCGCATGTAAAATAGTATAAATAGAAGCTGAGTGCTTCACAGTAAGCCTTAATCCTGTCCCTTTCCCCCGCAAGGAAATATCAAAAAATCTCTTTTTAGGGTATATTCTGTTGACGTAACCTATTAAAACGCAATCAAAAATGCATCTAAAATAGTATAATAAAAGCAGAGTTCTTCACAGTAAGCCTTAATCCTGTCCTCTCCCCGCAAGGAAATATCGAAAAATCCCTTTTAGTGTATATTCTGTTGACGTAACCTATTAAAACGCAATCAAAAATGCATCTAAAATAGTATAATAAAAGCAGAGTTCTTCACAGTAAGCCTTAATCCTGTCCCTCTCCCCGCAAGGAAATATCGAAAAATCCCTTTTTAGTGTATATTCTGTTGACGTAACCTATTAAAACGCAATCAAAAATCGCATCTAAAATAGTATAATAAAAGCAGAGTTCTTCACAGTAAGCCTTAATCCTGTCCCTCTCCCCGCAAGGAAATATCGAAAAATCCTTTTTAGTGTATATTCTGTTGACGTAACCTATTAAAACGCAATCAAAAATGCATCTAAAATAGTATAAATAGAAGCTGAGTGCTTCACAGTAAGCCTTAATCCTGTCCCTTTCCCCGCAAGGAAATATCAAAAAATCTCTTTTTAGTGTATATTCTGTTGACGTAACCTATTAAAACGCAATCAAAAATGCATCTAAAATAGTATAATAAAAGCAGAGTTCTTCACAGTAAGCCTTAATCCTGTCCCTCTCCCCCGCAGGGAAATATCGAAAAATCCCTTTTTAGTGTATATTCTGTTGACGTAACCTATTAAAACGCAATCAAAAACGCATCTAAAATAGTATAATAAAAGCAGAGTTCTTCACAGTAAGCCTTAATCCTGTCCCTCTCCCCCGCAAGGAAATATCGAAAAATCCCTTTTTAGTGTATATTCTGTTTACGTAACCTATTAAAACGCAATCAAAAATGCATCTAAAATAGTATAATAAAAGCAGAGTTCTTCACAGTAAGCCTTAATCCTGTCCCTCTCCCCCGCAAGGAAATATCGAAAAATCCTTTTTAGTGTATATTCTGTTGACGTAACCTATTAAAACGCAATCAAAAATGCATCTAAAATAGTATAATAAAAGCAGAGTTCTTCACAGTAAGCCTTAATCCTGTCCCTCTTCCCCGCAAGGAAATATCGAAAAATCCCTTTTTAGTGTATATTCTGTTGACGTAACCTATTAAAACGCAATCAAAAATGCATCTAAAATAGTATAATAAAAGCAGAGTTCTTCACAGTAAGCCTTAATCCTGTCCCTCTCCCCGCAAGGAAATATCGAAAAATCCCTTTTTAGTGTATATTCTGTTTACGTAACCTATTAAAACGCAATCAAAAATGCATCTAAAATAGTATAATAAAAGCAGAGTTCTTCACAGTAAGCCTTAATCCTGTCCCTCTCCCCGCAAGGAAATATCGAAAAATCCCTTTTTAGTGTATATTCTGTTGACGTAACCTATTAAAACGCAATCAAAAACGCATCTAAAATAGTATAATAAAAGCAGAGTTCTTCACAGTAAGCCTTAATCCTGTCCCTCTCCCCGCAAGGAAATATCGAAAAATCCCTTTTTAGTGTATATTCTGTTGACGTAACCTATTAAAACGCAATAAAAACGCAAAAACCGCATGTAAAATAGTATAATAAAAGCCGAGTTCTTCACAGTAAGCCTTAATCCTGTCCCTTTCCCCGCAAGGAAATATCGAAAAATCCCTTTTTAGTGTATATTCTGTTGACGTAACCTATTAAAACGCAATCAAAAATCGCATGTAAAATAGTATAAATAGAAGCCGAGTTCTTCACAGTAAGCCTTAATCCTGTCCCTCTCCCCGCAAGGAAATATCGAAAAATCCTTTTTAGTGTATATTCTGTTGACGTAACCTATTAAAACGCAATCAAAAACGCATCTAAAATAGTATAATAAAAGCAGAGTTCTTCACAGTAAGCCTTAATCCTGTCCCTCTCCCCGCTGGGAAATATCGAAAAATCCCTTTTTAGTGTATATTCTGTTGACGTAACCTATTAAAACGCAATTAAAAACGCAAAAAACCGCATCTAAAATAGTATAATAGAAGCCAAGTTCTTCACGGTAAGCCATAATCCTGTCCATCTCCCCCCAGTGGGGGGAATTTCGACATGTATATTATATAAAAACACGTGTGTATTCGAATGCAACATTGTGCCAAAATTTCAAAGGAATTGGTAGGAACAAACGAACGTTATATTTTATTTATATAGATAGATAGCAAATGATCTGCTTTAGTCCATTCTCACAGAAGAGCAAACTTAGGTCGTCGGAAGTTAGCGCCATCTGTTGGACATAAAAGCCTTAATCCATATATAAATATATTTTTGAAAGGGGGGAAATGGTGGTCTTCACATGTGCCAGAAACCTTCGTGGGAGTGTATTAAACAACTTTCCGAAATTTCATGGCAATCGGATAAATGGTGTGGTAGTGCATGAAGGACAAACACACACACACACACACACACACATTCATTTTTATATATATAGATTCCATCCAGTTCATACCCTGCCATTTTCTTTGTAATTTATTTATTCTTTAGTCTTGTCACTTTTAAGTTCGTCTTTGTGTATTTTTTATTGTAATATTTATTTTAAAAACGGGCTTTTTTTTAAATTATTGTTTTATTAAAAGTATTATACTTCACTGTAAATGGAGCATAAAGAAATATCATTTAATTATCAGTACATGCAAGTCTCAAAGTATCTTACAATAAACAGAGACTTTACTGTACATGAAAATAAAACACAATCAAACCTCGGTTTTTGAACTTAATTTATTCCTAAAAGTTGTTCGAAAACTGATTTGTTCTCAAACTGAAACAAATTTTCCCAAAAGGAACAATACAAAATGGATCAATCCATTCCTGACTCCGAAACAAAGCCTTTTTTTAACCTTTCTGGATGGATTTCATGCATAAAAATGCTTATAAATGTAATATAATATTATCTATATCCAAATCCATTTTATACATGTATTAAAAGCAAAATGTTCTGTCACCTCAAACTGAAACAGAAACCATCACTTTACAAAAATTGCTGTAGAAACTTGACTCTGCCTGGATGAAATATAACCAAATCAAACAAGACAGACAAGTATTTTATCCACATTTTATGAAATATGTTTAAATTGCTTTGATTTTATTTTTAATTTTGGTGTAAAAACCAGAGTTTTAATTATTACTTTAAGTGTTAATTAACTGGCTACCTAGTATTAATAAATATTATAATACATATTATATTATATTAATACATTTTTCTTATTTAATTTCAGTTAAAAAAACTTTTAAACGCAAATTTGAGGATGTCATTTATATTATTCGCATGTCAATTAATGTGGTTTTTATTAATTAATTTGATTTAAATTCAACTGCAACGCGTACCAAAAAATGGTATAGTATCTTACCCACATGCGCATCAAAATCTAATTTAATTAAAATCATCACCGATGATTCATGTTGCAACATCTAATGACACAAGGCAATCTCGCTGCCACTAACTTCTTAATCAGTAGTTCCATTGTTGATTGGTCAGGCCATTGACTTTCTTTAACACAGGAAATATATGAAGCTGACCACCCGTGTCTCTCTAATCAGTGGCTGACTCTTGCCAAGTAGCTTGTTAGACAACAGAGTTATCATATAGAAACTGGGTCAAATATGGTATTCAAAATTTTGTTTGAAACCTGAGATTTGACTAATTGAATCTAACTAATGACATTCTCTAAAAGTTTATTGAAAATTTCACTAGCAAATTTCAAATATCCAGTATCAAATGAATACTGACTGTTATAAACAAGAAATCTGCTAGAGAAATTTTCAAATGCCAAGCAAAGAGCTGGTTCTTTGTTGAACTATAAGGCTAAATAATTACTAAGCAGTTTAGCAGAGGCAAGTCACCAGACCACCATCTCTTCTTAAATATAATACAGTGGAACCTCGGTATACGATCTTAATCCGATGTTTGAACTTATACCGAATAGGACGTATACCAAACCAACCTTTCCCATAAGAAGTAATGTAAAAATGATTAATCTGTTATCAAGAGGGTTTTTTTTTACATGAGATGATATATTAATGGGGTGTAAAATAATCTAAACACCATTTGAGCACATTAATACAAAAATAAATTTTATTAGAGATTTTTAAAGTTATTATATTATTTAAATCATTAAATCAAAATCAAATCAAACTCTCCTTAATACTAATAATCTGTTTAGAAACTGATTAAACCCCTTTTGCAACGTTAGCAGATTTAATAATGTCTTTATTTTTCATGACTGTCGATATCGTCATTCTCAAAATACGGTATGCAACAGCTAAATCTCGAACACCCGTGCCACCTTCATATTTTCTCAACAATCTCTTTTTTCAGTTCCATTGTGATTCTAGTCATTTTTTTAGTTTTCTGCTGCTTTTCATTTGCCTTTTTGCAATTCATGATTAATAAAAATAATAAGATTTTACTTACAAATTAAAATCAGAAGAAATTTAACAAAGTTATAAACTGTGGGACCGTGAATGTCTAGCCTGGTCTAGTACACAGATAGTGCTACTTGTTCGTAGATGGCGCATATAATTGAATTAAGTCGTATACCAAAATCTGTTTCATCGAAACAGGACGTATTCCGAATTGGACATATTCTAAAGCAGACATATACAGAGGTTCCACTGTAGCTATAAACAAGTAAAACAGCAAAACCATTTTTGGGACAAGACTATGTCTCAGAGACACAGGGCTTGACTGTGCACAGTTTTCTAAGGAAAAGAGAAAAAGGAACACTCTCCAACGAGAAAAGGCCAACACCAGTACTCGAGGTCCTGGCGTAAATTACAGCAAGCTTCGTTGCCGCCGTGGTACAATGGATTGCATTGTCATGGACTTGTTCTTGGCTATGGTAAGTGGGATCACTTTGACGCTCACAGCGGGTCTCACTCTCATTCTCCAAGCTTCTTTGGTATCGGTGGTTTTGAGTGCGATCGTTCAAACTACGCCGGCCTCGGTGACAGACACGAGGCATTTTTGGTGAAATTAATGGGTTAAAGGAATCTGAATGAGGTGTCAGCAACACAAGAAAATCAAAATGACAAGAGCAAGATAATATACGTGTAACGCTTGTCACACATTTGTCAAAATTAGATTTCACAATGTTTACGTTTTGAACTTATCAACAAGTAACGCATACGCAAATCTCTCTCACCTGTTTGTAGAAACTGTGTCACCATTTTGTATTTTATCTTGACCTGGTTCTTGGTCCCCTGACTACCTACAAGTCTTTTTTTTTTTTATATGCTTATGATTTGGGCACCAAATACTCTGTGCCAAATTGCAATTCCGGACATGTATTCCTTCATACCTCTAAGATATCTAGCCGTCGACAGCTGCGTGATTTTATAGACGAGACAGTCTTGTCAATAAAATAATTTAATTTTAGAATGTTCTGGAAAAAATTAGCCCAGAGGGAGATTTGAACCCACAACTTCTTATTATGCAGACACATTGTCAGTTAGGTTACCCAGACCACCATCCAATCTTCACTTCCAGAGAAATTTTCAAGAATCTTCTAATTAATGAAATCATTATTGTGGAATGACAACTGGTTATTCATCCATTTTTCAAACTTTTAAAAATTAAAAGCAATTCAAACTCAATTAATTTCATACAATTTTCATTACTATTATTAAAATGTAGTGATGCTGTAAATGTAATTTTGTTTTACTGGAATTATATTGGATTACAGGATTATGCTAATTTATGCATTTATATTTTACATTCAATAAATATTAATTTCCATATAACTTAAATTACACTTAAATATATATATATTATTCAGTTTTTAAGATAAATGTAATTCAAACTTTTGCTGACTTTAAAGCATGTGCTCATTTTATGTTTCATATTTTATTAAATTAAATGATGTAACATTTATGTTACAACTATTTAGATATGGAATATAGATTTTTGACAATTAAAGTCTAAATTATATTATAATTTAATTTTAAAGAAATATCCTTACCGCTTTTGATTTGTCATTTGGGATCGGAATGGCATCTTGAATGCCTTTTGTCTGCCTCAAATGATCCAAATATTGTCGAACTTTCTTTGCATGATTTTTTCCCTCGTAATGTGCACTAGCCTGCAAACTTCCGTTCAGTTTCGCACAACACAGTTCACAATAAAGAGGTTTTGTCATATCTGAAGGAACTTTCAATTCGTCTAACTTTTGATTATTGGTTAACAAACTATTGCATGACTCATTTATAGTTCCAGTATCGTTCTGAATGTTTAAAGGATTTGAGTCACTTCCCATTTTGTTAATGTTGTCGATTTTTTTCGTTTTCTTGAGTGCTCTTCTTCGAAAACGATTATTTGGAGGAAAGACATAGGGTGCACAAGAATCGTGATACATATCTTTCACCCTCATTTCCTGTAATCCCGGAGGGAACACGGATGGGGCATAAATTAATGGAGTAGGCAACAAATTTGGTTGTGCTGCGAGTGTAGATCCAAACATCTTGATTTAAAATATCTAGAAGTCGGTAAAAAAACTTTATTAAAATTTATCAGAATTATTATTCGGTTTTCATTACACTTTTCTTTCTCAAACTATAAACTATGACAAAAAAGAAAAAAAATTATTTGTAATTTTTACTATTATTATAAATAAAATTTTTGTTTTCATTCGATATTTGCTATACATCAATTCAAATTGCTGATTAATCATGAAATTAATATTGATCAATGCCGACTTAATGCTGATTAGTGCTAATTAATTTAGAAAAGACAGATTTTATTGATGCATATTGTATAAAGTGGAAACATTCAAGTAGCAGAAAGAAGCATATTTCTTTACTTCTGTACTGTCTATTTACTTTTTTAATTCTGTTTAGTGTTCTGTTTTATTGTATTCTATAAAAATTGATAAATTTGACACTTATAAATTAATTTCCATATTTAGTATATTCATATCCAGATATTTACTTCAATTATTAATTAACGATAATCTAAAACTGCTGTGGATGTATGTATGTTCATTATTAATACACATTGTTGTGATATAATGCAATGTGATAAATATATTTTCAAATAGACATAACACGTCCATTGTGAACAAACTGCAACTCACGAGCCACATCTGGCTCCCATATATTTATTATAATTATATATATGAAATACACATTCATTACATAAAATACAATTTCAATAGATAATGCAGCCCTTGTATTTCTGATAGGCAATATATGGCTGTTGTTGTAACAAGGTTTGGCCAGCCGTGCAATAGATGGACAGCAGGCTGAATCTTGCCCAAGCACAAGTGACATAATACAATTATTAAATTTTTACTGTTCTTAAGATAAAATAAATATTGATTTCTTTTTAATTTAACACTATTTTTGAATAATTTTTTTTTTTAGCAATTTAAACTCAATTTGTGAAATCATTGATTCAAACAACAGATGATAGTATAAACAGAATTAATTCAACCATGCCATCAGAAGTATAATACAATATTATAAATGAATTATAGACAACTATGGACCAATAGTCACAACTTGATTAAATGACTTTTTTCAAATATCTGTTAACAAGAATAAATAACTTTATACTGAAATATAATAATATCCCCATCAGTATGGCTTTAAAAAAGTCTCAAACCATAGACACAGTTGCTCGCTATAAGCATAAAATAACAACCGATTTGGATAAATCTAATATTGTAGCATCTGTTTTTATTGACTTATCTAAATCCTTTTATACTATTGAGCAGGATGAACTGAATTTCATGTATAGAACACTCAAGGGAAACCACACCTGATTATATAATTAATAAATTACAAATTCGGTTAAATAACTTTGTTCAATGATGACACGTGTTATTATTGACCAGTTCATCATTTATATTTGCAGCAAGAAATGAACGCTATCAAACTAAATTATGTTTAATTAAAACAAAATATCAACAGCTGTTTAAACACAAGAATTTGAATTAATAAAAATTTTTCTGTATGCATCCTGCATCATATAATAAACAAGTTAGAAAACCAATGTAATATCAGGAATAGTAATATCTACATACTACATATAAAAGTACTTTCTACACGACAAATTTTTCCCATATGACAGGTAATATATTACTGGAACCAAATAGATGATAAATTAAAAGTACTAAGACAATTTAAAAATGCTATTAATAAAGTTTTTCTGTTGTCTAAACTTAAAAAAAATGGGAAGGAAAACAAAAAGGAAAAAAGAAAAGAAGAATAAACAAAAGAATATAAAATTAGTAAATTAGTAGATAGTTATGTAACATTTACATCAAATAAAATAACATAATCTAAGTTTAAAAGTAATGACTGAAACTGGACGAAACAAATACACAAGCACTGCTCAAAAAGTCAGCAGAGAACGAACAGTACATAAGACCATGAAAAACATTTTTTCTTGTGTACATTCTTATGTACTGTTTGTTCTTTGCTGGATTTTTGAGTATGAAGTGATTGTGTAGTACTTGATGTAAATCTATTGTTCTACTTCTAACTGTATTCTTTTCCTTTCTTTCTATTGACTGTTCTTATTTCACATTACAAAGTACAACTAAAAGAAAAAAAAAAGCTACTGACTATGATGTCCCTCAGTCCTGAAATAAAAAAATAAAAACAAAGTTCAGCAGCTGTACTTTATTTCTGAATCTTAATGAGAAAAAAAATTGAATCAATAGAAGATGAGATATAACCTTATAATTAAATAACACAATAGTTCTATATCTCTTAAGTAATATTTTAGTATCCATTGTAGAACTAAAGATATATCACATTCCTATCTGATACTTATCATTTAGTATTTCCTAAATTACTAAAATTAGTATTTTTGCTTTGTCATTGATCTGTAGAAAATTTCTATTATGTAACTTAACTGCACATGTAGACAACACCTGTGACCATTTGGTAATGCTTCTGAAGGAGTGCCAGAGTGAAGGAGGAGATGATTGCTCTCTTTTGAAAAATTTCTGTCAAGACTATGCATGTGATTAGTTGTGTATTTTTTTTTATGTTAAGTTCTTTGTTTTACACATACAAAAGAGCAATGAATATTGCCTATAAATCATTATTCAGTTCTATAACAAACATTCTCAATAAATCTGTGTCCTAATCATCGTAACTAAACTGAAGAACAAGATTAAACATGTCAGGCTCTGACCTCTTAGAGGGCTTCCGAACAAGGTCAATACTGACCCCTTAGAGCATGGATGTCAATCTTTTTCTATGTAAGGGCTGCATTTCAAGACTTTTGAATTGATGTGGGCCGCATACAAGAGAAAAGAGAGAAAAATGTCGGTAAATCACAATTATTTATTCATATATAATTATAAATTACCATAGGTATACTTAATTTAGTTTCTGAAACTGATGTAAACGTAATATATCGGAAATATTTGGTTAAATATTAGTCACTGCTAGTTTTAAATTAGTTTCGATGTGTCTGTTAGCCGGTTTCTTGTTTTAATTTTTACTAAATTCATTGTGAAAAAACTATTCACATACATAAGTTGTAAAAAATAACATTTTAATTTTTGCCACATACTTCCTTAAGCTGGGAAATTGATATATTTATTCATATTTTATGTGAGGTGGGCAGCAAAAAATATTACTGCAAGCTGCATGTAGGGCAGCGGGTTGCCCATCCCTGCCCTAGAGGTTGACAAAAGTTTGAAAGTGTGTCTATGAGCAAATTAGATATATATGCATGTTCAGTACAATATGTATTTTAATATTGTTTAAGTGATTATATTTACTAAACAGTTAAAAAGTTTTGGAAACATTTTCACTATCATTCTCAAAACATTACAGATATAAAAATTTATTAAAAGTATACATACAAGGTGTGGCAGAAAAGTAATGAGACAAAATTGTTGCAAAAAAAAAAAAAGTTAATTTTAGTTTTATACATTTATTTTAGTTTTTTACATATATTATTGTAGGTCAAACTCATGGGTCCACCAAGCTTAACACAAAATTTGATGGCATACCATTGCTCCAAATTTTGCTATTCCATTTTCCGTAACGCAATACAAAAAACAATACTTACTTATCACACTCTCTAGGATCACGTAGTTACTGCACGAGGTTGAAACTGTTACCGAGCGTCTAGGAGGGACTGACGTACAAGCTGCACGAAAGGGAAGGTCTGCAGGTTGCCAGATTGCTCAGTGATGCAAATCTCATTACTTTTCTGCCACACCTTATATAACTATAATATGTTATCATTCGAGACACGAATGAATTGAGATTCTTAGTAAAAGAATGCAGTTATTAACAAACAAGGCAGCTTCCAAAGGACACATTTCATAAACTGCATGATAAAAATCATTTAGGACTTATTTTTCAGATTTATAATTCTACTTAGACCCAGATTTCTCTTAATTATTATTCTTAGCTTATTTTTTCATTGTATCGTAAATTATATCGACAAATTTCAAATGATAATGACCTTTAAAAAACTTTTGTAAGCCTCAAAGTATATAACAAAAAATAAACACAGCAAGGAAAGGAATTAAGTAATGAGGAAATAAATAATTTGTTTAATGACGACAAATGCTTTTGGTCATTTTAAATGACCTTCCTTAGGCAACCAAAATTCAAACAGAGACAGAATAGAGAAATTAAGAACATTCAAAATAAAAAAAAAAAAACACCAACGAAACAAATGTAACTTAAAAACTGTATACTTGTAATTAAATTTTAAACTGCAGAGTTCAATGCCCATTTTCAGGCATTAGAAATGGAAAAAATGTTCTTAGAGTTGATTCTTAGAGAAATGTTGGAGTTGATTTATATGATTTAGCATAAAATCATATAAAGAAATATTTATATAACATATATTATTAACATATACAATCACCCAATGTACTTGCAGAGCCAAATAATCTGCCAGATTTTTTTTATCGAGCTTTATTAAGGTTAATTATTAATCAGATACAAAGCAAGTATTCTAAATATAGCCCAATAAAAAAAATCTGGATAATCATTTTGAAGTTTTTTTCATTTGGATATGAATCATGTTTTCTTCAGAGATCAGTCTATCCTTGTCCCATTTAAACATAACAAGGACTATCCTTTATTTAAAATTTGGTTCTCAGCAGAACATACCAATTAACATCTGTAACTTACAGAGAATGGGTAAATAAACAAATACAAAATATGAACTGTTTGCATGTTAAAAAAAAATATTTGCATGGGATGGACAGGCAATCAAAGTAAATATCAGGAACTGTTGTTGCTTCCTTGGCAGGTGCATCTGCTCACTCGTTTCCTATTATGCCAATGTGCAATCAACCCATCTGAATTTAATGTTTATTGCAAAGTTTTTAATCATGTTCTTAATCTTGAAAGGTTATGTAGTTCTAGTCAATATATTCTTAGTGCACGTCAATGGCACTACGACTATTGGTATTATTAATATTTTCACCTGTAGCATTCAGCATTGACCACTGACTTCAGATATAGCTAGCATTTCCACTTGAAAAACAGCATTTGTCTATTCTGTATTTACAGCTTGAATTTCATTATTATTTTTTTGTATACTACATAGGCAGCCCCACTCTACCATTGATTTTCAAACCATCGATGTACGTACATCTGTATGAATTGTGTATCAATCATCAGCTAAAACAAGCTTTACACTTGCCCTTTTGTTACACCTAGGCAGCTCTGAAGCTATTGGTTTGATTTTATACCCAGCTGCAGTGTAATGTTCCTTGCCAATGGTTATGGTACTTCCTTTTCTTAAAAGTTGCATAGTTGCTTTTTCTTCAAACACGACGTCATTGTGTTCTTGCTGTACCTGCAATTACCAGAAGGGCCTCTATAGAGACCCCATCCCGAATGCCTTAGTTATGCATAAAACAGCATTCCTTTGCATGTTGTACAACTGCTTTCTGATGGTTCCCTTTTAGGTGGCGTGACACAAGGCTGCTGCTGCCATATTGTTATCTTCAGCACCAGAATGCCATTAAACAGTCAAACCCAGTTATAACAAGCATAAGGGGTCCGGCAAGATTTCCTCATTATAACCATTACATCTGTGAAGAGCAGTGAGATAACTAGGGGGAGAATGGGCAGCTGCTTTGGGCTCAAACATGTAGGAGGCTTACATTATACAGGCAGTCCTCTACTTACGAACATTCAACTTATGAACTTTCGAAGTTACGAACAAAGCCGACAGATGGCAGGTTAACATGGGCATGAGTAAAGTACCTAGATATCAGAGTAGCGACACACGAGTCATTGTCGCTATGTTCTGTCGAATGTCATCACGTGGTCTATGGGTTTACATTAAGAAATGACGACTTCTTTTTGTTTAATAAAGCATTTTTACGAATAAAATGCTTTATTAAACTAAAAAGTTAATAAAACAAGTAGAAAACACAAAAGAAAAACTGTACTTTCAAGTGTTGTCAAGTATAACTTCATCAGGAAGATGGCTTCTACAACTGAATACAATTATTCAGAAAAAAAATTTATAAAAAATGGCAGAAAATTTCTATATTTTGTAGAATAAAATAATTAATATATAAAATGAATTTTAATATTTGTGATTTTGTAATCTCAAGCAATGTTTTACCTCTACGTAATCACATTCAATTAAAGAAGCCATCTTTCTGGAGGTTATATGACATTATACTTAAATGCTCAAAGTATGACCTGTTTTTCGTATTTGCTATTTCAAATCGTATTAACTCCTATAAATCATTTTCTTTGACAAAATAAAATAACAGCTTTTTATGATACCAAAAATAATCTGAACATTACAAGATATTGAGTGTTTCTACCTTATAATAAAAATAACAATTAAATATAAACAACACTACATGTCAAATACAAAAGCTTAGCCACACAACTGTCTATCTGCATTATGGAAAAGGATTTATTTTACAAGTACTTTTCAGGCAATATCATTCACAGAGAACAACATTTGAACTCTGAACATTTTTTTCAAAATTATTTCTTGTGCACAAGCATGAAACTTAAATGACATACATAAAAATTACAAAATTATACAGTATTACAAAAAACAACCATGATATACAAAGGACTAACACTAATAAAAGTTACTGAACTAAAATACAAAAATACATAGCAGCACTGTTGACGATACAAGATGTTTTATCACAAATATCTTGCTCTAAAAAAATTATGCCACAAACCCATTCAATACATCTCAACCTACTGCAATTGTATTGGCTGAATAGACGAGGGAAAATAGATGACAAATCATAAAAATAGCTAAATCATGAAAGAATTTTACTTTTTTTACAACACTAACAAGTTAAATTCCTTGATGTTAATCTTTATATGCCTTGGTATACAATATAAAGATTGACACCAAAATAGCTCCGTATATTAAGAGTTTTAGTCATCAATGGTATCAAATCCCGGCAAATCATAATCTTAAGTTACATTTCAGGTTTGATACCATATGTTAATGAATGATATGACTAAATAAATTATTGCAATCATCTAATGTTAGGTTTTGTCTGTTTTTATGTTTAATTGTATAATCAATTTCCAAATAAAGCAGTTTTATTGATGTGGATGTATAATATCACCAATTTATAAATCAATAAATAAAATAATTTTAAAAATAACTAATGTTCAATCAGTTTTAGACCTTATTTTCACTGACTCTAAAACACGTTCCCAGTTGGATTGTAAATGATATGGTGTATCTTATCTAATGAATTTATCGAAATGGCAAGTATTTTATCCAGGTGACTCAAAGCAAATGCAGGGTAAAACAACTAACAGCCTGCACAAATGCCAAGCAGTCAAGAAGTATTCCCTCAACCACTAATAATGGGTACATTCTGGTATGCATCAGTCTCGGCCACAACCGATGTACAGGTGAACAGTTTAATAAGCTTTTACTGGAATGTCTGGCAATCAAACAAGATGGCAGAAGCAAACAGTGCTACATTGGTATTTGCAAACTTATTTTGTCAAAATAACTTTGAGATAATACTGATGGGTAGCAAAAATGGTGTTAATATTATAACCACGGTTGGTTGGTTGGTGACGGTGACACAAGGGTCTAGGCAGGCCACAGAGTGCCAGGTCTTTTAGGCTGTAACATGTACGTTCTACAGTTCTGTATATAGATTTATTGCCTTCAGATATACCACAGTAGGTTGAATTTGTCCATCATTATCTAGTATATTCCATAGAGCTCGGTCTTCCAAAGACGTACGTCTAGTGTTGCCACCTTTACAACATTGCTGACCCGGATGGCAGGTCAGGTTTGTTCAAACAGAAGTTCCTGACACATGCACAATGTAATTTTACAATGCGAAGAATAGCGTGCATGCCGGTTCTAAATCAGTTACAGGGACTAGGGACATCCATAGGAGTAACGTGTGTCACCTAACTTAAGAAAGAAAGAGCAGCTAATTTAGCTTCATAGAAAAATCAAAAAAAAAGTCGACAGGATTTCTAAGAAATTCCCGGACAAAATTAATAGTTCACCCGGACAGTGAGTCAATTCCTGGACTGTCTGGGTGAAAACCAAACGTTTTAACCAAGGGCACATTATTAATATACATCAGATAGTAAGTGGAGTATGGCACGTCGAGCATATCGAACGGGTATCCTTTGTTAATAGATAGTTATAACCACAGAGACAGCAATACAACCGAAACCACACGAGTGAAACACGCATCGGTCGCCGATTGAATAACTCATTTATGAATATCCGAACACATTTAGTACATTGCAATTCACCAATGTACTATCTGACGCATACACAGATTACCTAATATCCAGATACACTAACAGTCTCAATAACAGATGCATAAATAGCAAATTAAACAAAGGAAGGAACTTTCACTGCAACACAGTTTTGGATTTTCGTTGAAAATTAACCTTTAATATTCAAAATTTTGTTAAAAATGGAGAGATTTACACGACAGACGATAGAGACTGTTCTAACAGAGACAAATTAATCAATTAATAATGAAATATGTTATATGAAATGTAAATTTTAACGCAGAGTATTCAAAGTGACAAATTTTATCAACAATTTCAGGGCTTGAAATTGGACAAAACATTTGAAAAATTCATTTATGTGTATGCAAATGGGCAACACTACAATGAACTTATGCAAATCAGAATTAAAATCTAAAATCATCTGAATTTTAAATTAACAAATGCAAGTTAATTACATCATAAAGATGAACTTTATTTATTTTTATTTTATAAATTTATTATATTTTAAATTTTAAAAGGTAGAAAAACTCATAAAAATGCATTTCATGACAAAATATTGAATTCATAAATCATCAACATCACTCATAATTATTTTATTACTCGTATTAACGTTTTCAGATAATTTAAATAAAAATTTTTATTTTTAAGTAATTTTTTTATTACTATTTTTATTTAATAATTAAATAATTTTTAATATAAAAGATTGAAATAATTCTAACCTGTAAATAGGGTTATTCTAGTGTTATATGAATAGCGAATATACCAGTGAATAACTTACTTTTATAATTTTTTAATGAAAAAATATTTATCGATTGCTAGAATATATAAATAAAAAAATATTAATTAATAAAAATAAAATTTGTTACCTACTTTTTTTTAGTAACTAACGAGTTCTCCTCCTTCAAAATTCTATTTTCTAACTACAGATGGTAGCACGTGTTATGTTTATATTCGCCTACTGTACGTATATTATTATAGAAATATATTTATTTTAAAATAAATAATAATATATTTTAAAAATTTTATTACTAAAATTTATTAAATATATGGAGAAGTATTTATTTCAAAGAATATCACTAAATCGTCTCTAAATTCAGAAATTAGATTTAAAATATGGCTCGGTAGACTTTTTTTTTTTTTTTTTTTTGGTAACTCTTTCCGCCCAGTGGGCACTAAGAGGGCCTCTTATAGCAAGCCCATTATGGGTTCGGCCAGGCCCACAATGGGGCGGCCGGGTGGTGAGGGACGGGGACCGACATATCCAGACGGACCACCCCCCGGAAAATTCCTGGGGATTTCTCAACCCGTCCGGATTTGATCCCGGGTCTCCCAGGGCGGTAGGCTGCTAACCTTGACCGCTCGGCCATTCGGCCGTCTGCTCGGTAGACGTTGAGATTAAAGAAAAATTTCCCTTGATTACTTTATTTTATTCATTTTAATAATTAATTAATAACGCAATGCCCAAGAATAGTTTTATTTAGTAATTCATTATTAAAACAAAAGTTGTATTTTTGCGGACTTTTTGCTCTGTGGGTACTAAGGACTTTTTAATCATACCGTCGAGTACTTAAAGAAGCCTGTAGGTAGAGCGGGCCTCTTTAACCTTCTGTTTTTTGAACAAATGAAACACATAAAATGTTTCTTTATTAATGAAAAAAACAGCGTTAAATATTTTATTTTCTGTTAATAAAGATAGCGTTATAAGCCCTTAAGTTTAATTCGGGTCCGGGGAATATCTCTAGCTCTCTTTCTCCACGGTCCACCTTATCGTGGTTCAAGCTTACTATGGTTGGCCAGATGATGGGTGACGAGGCCCAACAAACCGCCTGTGAAAATTCCTGGGGTTATTCCCAGATTCAATCCAGAAAGGTCGGTTGAAGCCTTAACCGCCTGGCCATCCAGCCGTCACTAAGAGGGCCTTTATATCCAGCGATCGTAAGTTTGGCCAGGCCCACAATAATGGTCGGGTGGTGAAGGACGAGGCCCGATATATTCGTGGGACCGATTGTAAAAAATACCGTAGAAAATCCTGAGGATCCCGACCCGAACTCGAACCCGGTTCCTCCAGAGCAGCAAACTGCCTAAAATCTAAATGAAGGATGGATGAAAAATATTGAGGAATCTGGGATAGGCTCACTAAAAGCAACGAATCTATATAAAAAGTAAATATGTGATAAATTAAAAAGAAGAAAAAAATGGCGACACCCCTATAGAAGTCTCAATCCCGTCCTGTACAGACCATTCCAGCATTCCCTGGCAGGAGCAACCAATGGAGAATGACAATCCTAAGCTGGAATACCCTCCTGCTAGAGTATTTGCGTAATACGTTTTTGATGCAATATTTCCTTCTTGGGGTTTGAGTTACCTAAACGAATTGTATTAGCAACTTAGATTGTATTATATGTGGTTGAGAGCGGAATTCGAGATGCAGCCATCTTGTCATGGTAAATTCTGAGTAGAAAAAAACACAGAAAAGCGTAGAGCTACGTAATATTAAAATTTCTTATTGTTTTATATTATATGTTATACTATGCGTGCTGTGATAGATTGTATAATCTGCTTGGATATCCACAATCCTATAAAAATCCTCCTCTCTTTTAGCGTTTAGCGTTTAGCGATTTAGCGTTTGTTTTAAACATCGAAGAGGATTGTAACATATTATTTTAAACAAATATTTTAAAAGACGTAAGAAAAATGTATCCATCTTTCTCTTACGTACTTCTAACAGATTTTTTTGAAATATGGATTAAGCCGACAAAATAAAGGCGTCAGCCTACTTATTTCATGAATCTGAGTTCGAGTTTTAAAAAGTTCTAAATTATGCCGCTGCAGCAAACAGCGCCAATAGCCGGAACTGGTTTTGTGGTATTTTCTGGTCAAAATTACCGGTACAAATTAAAATTATCGGCAAATACTATTAGTTAAAAATAAAAATAAGTTAAATTTCTAGATAGACACCATACTTATAAATGAATGATTTTGACGGCCGGATGGCCGAGCGGTCAAGGTGGCAACCTATCGCTCTGGGGGATCCGGGATCGAATCCGAACGGGTCGAATAATCTACAGGAATTTTTCGGGGGATGGTCCGTTCGGATATGTCGGTCCCCGTCCCTCACCACCCGGTCGCCCCATTGTGGGCCTGGCCGAACCCATAATGGGCCTTCTAAAAGAAACCCTCTTACAAGTTAGTGCCCACAGGGCGGAAAGAGTTAAAAAAAAATACGATAATGTTTAGAACGGAATGCTCTAACTCGTAAGATTATAAAGTGGAATTATGAATAAAATAAGGCGACTTAAAAATCGATATTTTTTTACTCTAAAAATACTTATGGAAATCGTTACCGGCTACGAACTTCTACAATTCAAAAGTTACGTCAGATTTGTAAACAAGAAATCATAATACAATGAAACTTTCATTAACGGAAACTCCCAAATAGCGGACATCTCTACTTAAGGGATATTTTTACAATTCCCACACCCATAAAATACCACATCTACTATATTTATTTCTAAATGGCGGACACTAAATAACGGATGCCATCGTCCATAACCAACCTTAACGGGCGTTCGTTTTGTCAGAATCATATACACTAAAATCGGTGTATATTTTTTTACTTTCCTGGCTGTTATATATAACAAAGAGCGCAATTTGAAAAAAAGAAATTCTCACTGTCGTGCGTCCGATGTCTGATTTTCGAGAACGGAGTTAGGCGAAATCCGAGACCAGATGTGGAAACCTTAGAGACAGAAGGCCCAATTAACTATATATATATATATATAGGTTTATCATAATATTTTTTCCTCAAACCGGGACAATTTTGAGGAAATGCTCGAAGCAGAAAATTAAGCCAACTATGATTGAAAAGACTAAATAAAGTAGTTGTTAACAAAAACATGTTCAAAGCAATTTTTAATAACTGAACTAAACATACTGTATATTATTATTAAGTTATTAATATTTATCACCAATGTAAACTTTTTTAAAAAAATTTCTTTGTCACTTAAATCGGTACATTTAAAATACGACAATACATTTAAAGAAGTTCTTATTGCTTGCCTTATGTTTCGCACATTTTAAGTGATTTTTAATGTTTGAATGCCCGCCATAAGTTACTGAAAATTCTGAAAGCACAGTTCATATTTCACTTGGTCAATATGATCACAGCCTTTTCTCAATCATCAGTAAAAACATGGTTTCTTTTTGGCATTTTAGAGAGTAATTATATTAAGAATAAAATTATCCGAAAGAGTTTGAAGTGCTGCAATTTTATTCCAATCAAGATCATCGGAAAAATTGGATAGGAATTGTTCATCTAATTGCTGATATTGACAAATTAAATCCCATTTGCGTAATTACTATGTTGTATAATAAATGCGACGTTCAATTTGTAATTTTTCCATATGTATTCCCATTTAAAAAATTATGTTGATTGGGATATCATCAGTCAGCATCACGATTTATCTAACACGTTTATTTCGGAATTCGCGGAGAAGTTGAAACGAATAGTAACGTTCTTCTATGGGCGATGACGAGAAAGTTTCCCAGTTGATTGGGAGTTGTGAATTGTCTACAAAGAAATAAACATTTTTTAAAATATTATTTGTTGTTTTATTTGAATTTAAATACTTTGAGTGTATATATATATATGTATATATATTATATATTTTATTATATATTATATATATATTATTTAGTATATATATATACTAAATAATATTTGAGTACATTACAAAAATGAGGAGTACATATACTCAGGGCCGGATTATCAAATAGGCAAATGTCTAGGGCCCGTAATCCGGAGGGGCCCGGCTTCAGTGCAGAAGATTTTTCTGTTTCGATTTAGAAACTTGAATCGAAATTCGATAGGACAGAAAATGCTGTATTTAACAATTCCTACTAAGCTCCGTCCGACTAGCCATTACCCCCCAAAAAAAAAAAAAAATGTCAACAGCCACCCGCGCGTCAGAAGTAATGTATGCCACGAGATCTCTCGCGTCACTTACAAATATTCCTAGGGCCGCGTCTCGTGGTAGTACTGATGTATGGATGGTTATGATTTATTTTCTAAATCTACACTTATACGTCGCGACATCGCATATTCAATATAGCGTTCAAGTTGCTCGAGTGCGAAGATATTACAATTCAATAGTGTTTTATAAAAGAGTTAAAAAGTTATGGGTGACACCACGATATCCGCACCGGGTGTCACCCATGCTAGCTACGCTAATGTCACATTATTATTATTATTATTATTATTTTTAACTCTTTCCGCCCTGTGGGCACTAAGAGGGCCTCTTTTAGTAGGCCCATTATGGGTTCGGCCAGGCCCACAATGGGGTGACCGGGTGGTGAGGGACGGGGCCCGACATATCCGAACGGACCACCCCCCGAAAAATTCCTGGGGATTATTCGACCCGTTCGGATTCGATCCCGGGTCCCCCAGAGCGGTAGGCTGCCACCTTTACCGCTCGGCCATCCGGCCGTCAATGTCACATTATATAAGATTTGTTTAGATGCAACTTATTTAAATGGGGCCCTAATTTAAATTTTGTCTAGGGCCCGCTAGAGGCTTAATCCGGCACTGCATATACTAAATTGTATATATAAAATAATAATTCAGTGCAAAATTATTTTTGAGAAAAGAGAATTTTGCTACAGTCTCCAGAAATCTTTTTGAGAAAAGGCAATTTCCGTACATTAATCGAAGACGTTTTCAAAAAATCTCTATCGGTGAAGTCTAATGAAGTTGTTTCTATAAGAGTGGGATACATAATTTTTTCAAAAGTTATTTGAGCAATAGCTTCTCCAGCTCTAATAGTAAACTTTTCTTGTCCGAAATTATACATCAGAATACCAATGTTTCCACGAGAGTTACAATTAATTACTCCCGGATTAATTATAATATTATCTATATATATAATCGAGACAAGTTGATAATAATAATGATAATAATAATAATCAGCGCAGAGCCCAAACGGTTAGAAGTTGAAAGTTGAAATTTGGTTCACGAGAATGCACACTAAGAAGGGATTTTTCGAAATTCCTTTCTACAGGGGAGAGGGACAGGATTAAGGCTTAACACTTCCATCAACAATGGAAGTGTCAAGTAACAATGGAAATGTCAACAATGGAAGTGTTACGTAACAATGGAATTGTTAAGAGAAAGCGACGTGCAAGACGCAGATGCAGTTTTTTTCGTTTTTGCGGGAAATCGAACATATTTTTAGACCCATCTAAAAATTCTCTAATTAGCCTGGAAACAGGGTATCTCAATTCTTGCATTCTGTGAAAACGGGTAAGGTTGACTATAATGTAATAATTTTAATTGTCATTATCGTTAATTTTGCCCGAGCAACGCCGGGCCCACCCGCTAGTTTAAAGATAAAGTAAATTTTGGGGCTATTCTACTAAACCAGTTATCTGGCGTTTCAATAGCCAGATCTGTAAATATTAGTTTTTGTTCATCAGGATTAATTTCAACCTCATTATTACAAAACAGATCATATCCAGCAGCTCCTGTAGAAGCTTTTTCTGGGACTTTAACATTTTCAGATAATTTTTGAAGATTTACAAATTCTAGAAAATAAAATATTTATTTATTATTACATTTTATACAATCACATCTTATAAAATATTTATTGAATATCGATAATGTTATTTTATTTTTTATTATGAAAAATTTACATTCGTATGGTTTATTTGGTAATATTAACGATGCTGCCTCATTATCAGTGGCGTAGCGTAGTGGGAGCGGCAGGGGCGGCATTTTTTTTAACTCTTTCCGCCCTGTGGGCACTAAGAGGGCCTCTTTTAGTAGGCCCATTATGGGTTCGGCCAGGCCCACAATGGGGCGACCGGGTGGTGAGGGACGGGGCCCGACATATCCGAACGGACCATCCCCCGAAAAATTCTTGGGGATTTCTCGATCCGTTCGGATTCGAACCCGGGTCTCCCAGAGCGGTAGGCTGCCACCTTGACCGCTCTGCCATCCGGCCGCCGGGCGGAATTTTAAGGAGGCAACAAAATTTCAGTTTTGGTTTCGAGTGTTTTGTCTTTAAAATAACCCAATTTATTTTTATTCGTTTCGTTATATAATTACTAAAATCAAAGATATCGACGAACGATTTAAAATCTTCATAAACATCATTTGTATAAATTTGAAGTGTTAGAGAATCCGTATCAGTATATAACAGGGATGGGCAAGCAAGAGTTCAGTGGGAGCCGAAATGTAGGTTTTGCAAAATGCACGGGAGCCGCAGTTCCGTACTGTCGTGGCGGATAGTATGGTATAAGGCGCGCGATTTTATTATATAATATAAATATAATATAAAACAAATATTGAATTTTTTAAATAAACATATTTTCACAAAATTATAAAAATAATAATAAAAAACAGAAATTAACACTTTCAGCAAGAGCCGCATTTGCCCATGTCTGTTATATAATAAATGTACCTGTACGTTTTCTCCATATCTGTTATTAAATATTTTATAGAATGTTTCATATATATCTAATTTGCTTAATTTTAATACGCAAAAACCTATATAAATAGGTTTGTCTAAAGTCAAATTAGGTTTCTTCATTTTAAAATTGTAAGATTATCGTTTATAATTTGAAAATTTTCAACAGACAGTTTAGATAGATATCGGCGATATTAATTTAATGTCGTAGCTGCTTTTAAGTTAATACGCTTTCTTACATTTTGACACGTTTTGCCGATAAAACTATTATTGGTTAATTTAAAAAATGATTTGTCGAAATTGTTAGCTGTTTCTTGTCTTTTCAAAATAGCGCATTTTGACAAAATGCCAGTACGCTATGAATTTTAGTTACTATCAGACCTTCCTCTAGATAAAATTTTAAATTTCTATAGGCCTAATAAATTACATAATTTGTTTTATCAAATGCTAGGGATGCTAATGCGCTTCCAACATCATGGAAATATATAATAAAGAATGAGACTTAAAAACCCCTAAACCATGTTTCTTTATAATCAGCTTAGTTTGGCCGGATGGCCGAGTGGTCAAGGTGGCAGCCTACCGCTCTGGGGGACCCGGGATCGAATCCGAACGGGTCGAAAAATCCCCAGGAATTTTTCGGGGGGTGGTCCGTTCGGATATGTCGGGCCCCGTTCCTCACCACCCGGTCGGCCCATTGTGGGCCTGGTCGAACCCCTAATGGCTTGCAAAAGAGGCCCTCTTAGTGCCCACAGGGCGGAGTTAAAAAAAAAGTTAGCTTTGTTTAATATGTTTTATTCATTTATTTAATATAAACACTTCTTTCAATTTATTTTAAATTTAAATTATTTCTTTTTTGAATTTTAAATATGTAAAATATTCGAAAACAACACGATCCGTTTTGGAGCATTTATAAATACTAAACCTGACAATGGCCTTTTATGATAGCCATTTTGGTCGACTCATACGCCACCTATATTTACTGGCACAAGCGAATATAGATAGTCCATTTATATGTTATCGTAGGTCTATAATCATACAATTTAGCAAAATCGCTGTCAACTTTGATGTTATAAACAATAGCGTAACGAAACGATGACGTCACCTATGTTTATATCAAAATATATTTTAAATTATCATCATATCAAAATCGTTATAAAAAGTTTTAATTGGCATAAATTTGACCTCTTGTAATTTTGAGTAACATTTTGAATAAAATTCGTTTGTTTCCATCCAATTTTCTTCTTATAAGCATAAAATTAAGACGTAAAACTGAATTAGCTGTATGGGAAAACCCGGTGAACTTTGACTTATCAACCGGGAAGTTTCGCCAATACCTCATGCATAACGAAAAAGGCTTAAGTTTAAAATCTGAGCTTTCTAGACCCAGTAGTTTTTTCTCTACGAATGTCTGCAGTACCGGATGAAAAATGAGAAAAAAATACAGCTTATTTAGAGATTTCTGCAGTTTTCAATTGCTTATATTTCGGCAACCGCTTTATAGTAAATCTTGAAATTTTGCAAACTACCTAAGGAAACAATTTTCCTAAGAACGAGACGAAATTACTGTGTTCGGGGGGGCGGAGAAATTGACCCCCGAAAATTGTCAACTCCGATTCTCGTATATGTAGTTAGTCAGTGACATTTTTTTACTTGCCAGGGAGTCATTACCGCGACTCTTCATATAAGACACTAGATTGGATCAAATTTCACCTATTGTTATTAAATACAGAACGTCCTCAATATATGCTATCGTGCTTAAGTTCCTAAAACGCGTCGTGAACAAAATGGTGTACATCGAATAATCAAATTTTCACCGAAATAATATATTATGTGAGAGATATGGCACATTGATACCAACTAAAAAACAATTTATGTGCAAGTGTCTAGTGTACAATAAACTGTTTATATGGAAGCATCGCTACTTTCAAGATCTAGTATAACAGGGTGACGGCCGGATGTTTGAGCCGTTAAGACTTCAATCTACCGCTCTGAGATCAAACTCGGGCTGTTGAAGAACACTGATATGTCAAGTCTTATCTCAGTCCGGCAGAAGACATTGTGGATCTTGAGAAAGCAAGGATGGGTAAGATTAAAACAGTCCTAGGGCTCTTAGTGCCCTAGATAAAACAAATCACCAGCTGCCATACTGCAAGTATGATGAAATATACTAAACACCCCCATACTAAATTTCCAGATTTAACAGAAAAATTCATCACATGACGATTGTTAAGAATGTCTGAAATTTTATAAAATAAATCAAATTCCTAACTCCTGTGCTTTGTCGAAAATTTCAGAAATTTTGCTCATTAAAAGTCGAGGGGGTGGAGAGTTAATTATACCATAAAACAGATGATAATGGTCGGTTGTATGGATAAAATTTCAACGGCAGCACTACAAGAATTTGAGTTATTGTCTGTTATTTCTGCCTAATACTATACTGAAAAAAATTTCTTAGCTGAAGATATTTTTGGTAATTGCTCTCATTAAGTAAATATTTTGTCCTTTAAAACAACGTAAATGTTTAATTGTGCAAATCAGTATAGCAGTTTCACAAATGGGAAGTTTTAGGTAAATGATCAACCATTTAATACATTCCCAATAAAAGAAAAACATACCTACCTGGTCTTCAAAAAGAATAGTGATTAAAATAGCAGAAATTATGTTAATTACCATACCTTGTACACCAATCAAGAGATTATACGTACAAACCTATCTCTAGGAAGTACCCTAAACAAAAATGACAACTTTACAACAGAAGGCTTTGTGTTCTGCAGCCTGTAAAATCGGCAGTAGTCATCATTGTGCAAAATGCTTTTTGATGATTTTAATTCAGGGGCAATTTCAAAGTCACCTAACTTGTAAGGCAAATATTCTTGTTGCACAACAATGGCAGATTCAGACCTTGTGGACCACGATGCCTTCTCTGTTGCAGAAGTTTGCTTCCTACAGGCAGTAGGAAAAATTAAGTGTGAAAGTAAATGGTAGATGAAATTCAAACAGTACTGTACATCGCGTGCTTCTCGGTAATGATTACGGTAACAATAGCATTCTTTTCGGAAGACCCCATATATTTAAAATTCTGCACTTGAATTACTCGTAAAATAAATTCACACAGACATTAAAAGCACAGTTTTGCATTCCTAATTTAAGGAGAAAGAATTGTTCAGAGTTAAGACTTTTTATTCTCAGCCAGTGTTAAAAAATAAAGTTTTTACAATTCAATGCATATATATTACCTCATTTCAAAAAATGTTTAAAAAACAATTTTTTTTGATTCAAAAACTCCACTTTTCAATAAATTTCCTTTTGATATTACATATTTACGAAGCCAGAATGCAATTTTACATAAATTTTAATCATCAGATATTGCACAGGTTTATATAATATACAATTTGCATTTTTTAAATTTTTCTCCTACTAGCCTAAAATTTAATTTCATCAAATAGAACTTCTAGAATGACAAATTTTAGTGAGAACAATCTTTGTATAAAAAAAAACTTTGAATTCATAAGAAAATACAAACCAACTCTACTTTGTTATGATCACAATTTGGCAAAAACAACAAATTCTTTAACACCGGAAAAGACGAGCTGACTTACACCAATTAAACCTCTCGAGATATTAATATATATATACTAAATGTAAAATATATAATTTATGAAAAATTTATTGTAAGTCAATCATCCATATTAAAAGTTAAACTCCTTTTATTTTAACATCCATAGTCACATTAGCAATAGCAACTAAATGCTACGCTGTACAAAAAAAAAGGAGAAGGGGACTCAATGGCAAGCACTACAATGCTCTTGGAACACAAACCTTAAAAAATGCACAATTTAAACATGAAATGATTTTTTCACAACCCATCAACAAACAAAATGCTTGCATTAATATCCAATTCTCCAGTTCCTATCTGCTTTGGTTTCTCTGTTATGTAGCATTCTTACATGCGACTATTGCCTCTTCACCAACAGCTGCTAAGACTGTGACCTAAGAGATGGAGGAAATAAATAAATTTACAGTCAATAATAAATCACACGAAAAGTTTTTGTAAGAAATAGATATCTGAACATTTTAAATATATCAGTTGTCACAATTTACAAAGCACAATTAAAAAAATAAAAATTATCTACATATAAACATCTCAAAAACAGATTCATTAGTATAAAGCCGCACTAACTGCTGTATAGCATCGGGATTTTTTCCAATTCTTTTCTTTCGGGATATTTTAAAATTAATTAAATTTAATACGAGATGGCTCCTAATGCCTCCTTCTAGCAACAAATTAATTAGCCATTAAATTTATAATTGCCAGAAAATAGCCCATGTTATATGGCAGTTGGTGTGGCTTTATAATAAAGATTATCTACAAACCATTATGCAACAATTTGTTATTGTCTTCTATGAGAAGACAAAACAAAACAAGAGTGACCTGCCAAAGATTTCCTCCCAGGATGACTTTATGAGAACTCTCCATTTTAGATGTTAGACACACAAGACCCCAAATATGCCATAAAAGGGCTGGTTCAAGGAATAGTTTTTGGTGATTTTATCCAGTTAACTAGTTTGCCTTATTTCCCAGAAAAAACAAAAAAATGTGGAAATTTACTTTGTGGATGCTTTCCTTACCTTAAAAATTCCAATGTGTTTACCCAAAACTTGGAAAAGTAGTTTTTAAAATTGCTGTATAATGATGATAACATAAATAATACTCATTTAGTGCAGTCTAAAATTTGTCTCACATGCAAACGAAAAATCATTTTGTACCATTAAAAATACAGCAAGACCCCGCTTAACGCAGGGGATATGTTCCTAAACAACAAAGTGCTAAACGAAACAGCATTAAACGAGGTCATTTTAACACAGAGTAGATAGGGAAAGGAGAACATGCAACCAACAAAAAAAAAAAAAAAAAAAAAAAAACAGATTTTGTTTTAATCTTAAAGTTATTTTTTTATTAATTTGCATAATAATACATATGTCAGTAGCAAGCGATCACATCCAAAATGCCCTGTTTTGCTTTCACATGCCTTTCAAAATCTGGATCATTTGCTACAATTTGATCAACAATTTCAGTTATCATTACCAAACTTTTACTACAGAAATCTGTACCAAGTTCTTTGGGTACTTCGTTTTCAGAATAACCATTTTCCTTGTTCTGCCAGTTCTTGACAGTGGTCATTGATAAGGCTCTCACCAGAAACCTGCAGTAACTTCTCCTCATCCACATCTAGTCCTGCTGTATCGATTAGGTTGACAATTTGGCCAACCTAACGATACGGCAATAGGCTCTTCTTGTTGAGAATTCTTGAATACCTCCAGCCATAACTTCTTCCACACTTCATTCATGCATTTATCAGTTAATTCTTGCCAAGTAAAGTCGATATTATCTATGACATCTACGATACATTTTTCCAAAATTGCACCAAACAAACATTAATTTAAGGAAAGTATAGCACTACAATGAATTGCCATCTTTTGCTGATTGATTCATATTTGGGAATAATTGTATTATAAATGACTAAATGAAATGCTGCAATAATTTGAATCGGAATAGATTTTGAGCTTTTTTTTTTTTTGTTAGGCTTCGAGCAGACCACGTTATATCGAAACAGCATTATGCAAGCAAGGTCTTACTGTACACTAAAATTCTATTTTGTGTGAATTTTTTTCTATAAATAAATATTAAATTTTGAGGAAAAGAATAAAGGAGACTTGTAAAATGTACTTGAAAATCAATATGCAATCAAAACTAAAAATAAAATTGATATTTTTGAAGGGTGGTCTAATACTTTTGGCAAGGGGTTGTATCTGAAAATACATTTAAATTATACTAGAAGCATTATCTATATTAGATATACAAAGTAGGCTGTGTCACATTTAGTTTATTTCCATAAAAAAGAACTGATTTTTACAAGCACTAAGGAGGATTTAAGTTCACTTGCCAAAATTTCATTTTAAATTTTATGGGACAATAACCTTTTTAATGACTAGAAGAATTAGTTTAATTTCATTTTGTATAATATTGTTTGCTATACATCTGAACTTAAATTTTCAATGGCAAGTTTTCTGCAAACACAAACAAACCAGTTCTTCAACTGTTAGACTAGCCCCATCAAACATTAAATAATAAATGAAACTTTCACTACTAAACTACTTACAATAACTGAAATATCATCTTTGCTAAATTCTTCTTTTATTTTTTGTCCCAAATCTCCTTCGGGAAGCTTCAGATCGTCACGAGTATCTCCTTTGTCATTCATAAGTGAAACGTAACTATCATCACTAATATCAATCAGCTATAAAAAACAAAGATATTTCAAATATACTAACAGATCACCCATAAAAACGAGTTATGAATTAACTTTTTATTTAAACTTACCTGAAAATCACTACGACTAACATTGGGAACATCTATATTATGAGTGGATGGGCACAAATCTTCATATTTTTTAGCTGTGAAGATGTCTATTCCAACAAGATGAACCTGTAATATATAAATTTGTTTATAAAGATCTAAAGGATTTTATTGAAAACTTCTTGCTATAAAAGTAATGTTCACTTAACGTCACGTCAACACTTAACTGTATAACGTAATAACACTTGTGTCTCTTGGCGTTACCAACGGCGACTTAAAAGCATAAGAGTTCACAAGCACTTTTGATAGCATACAGCTACCATTGTCAGATTAATATTGAATAAAAACGGTTTTCAAACTCTGAGCTTTTGAACAACTTTGAAATTATAACTTACACACAAGTGTTATTTCCTATTATGAAACCTTGAGAAAATAATTTTTTAACATGTTAAAAAATTATTCGGTAGAATTCATTGAAATGGTAATGCACATGAGCATTTTTTTAAAACACACTACATAATCTGGATATTAATTTTAATTAAAAATACCACAGATATGTCCTCCAATCACATCCCCAAAAATTCTAAAAACCTTCGCCTACTTACAAATGGAAAGATTTGATTATTATAGCAGAAATGGGCTAAACAATTCTGTCAAGTTTGAGAAGGATTTTTAAATATTTATTCAAATAAGAAATTTATCAAAACAGAGCAGATCAATATAATAATTTTGAGTTTAACATGTAGTATAATTCAATCGAGCACTCTAACCTGACATGTTAAGATATTCTTCAAATACCAATACACAAATGATTAAAGTACAAAATTGAGAAATAGGTATCTGATATTACAATATTTGGAGTTCAAATGATAAACTACATTACTTCAGTGACTGTGCACAGCCAGCCTTTTCAGTCACTTTTTCTTCTATGAGGCTTTTAGAATTTAAAATGAGAGAGATGTAAGGAAAACAAATACCGTTACAAGGATGATATACACCACAGTTATCATCTAAATTAAAGAAAATACAGTGGAGAAAGAGCAAATAAATTTTATAATTGTATTAAAGGCATGCAAGGATGCAGGATATTGAAGGATAAAGATATTGGTAAAAAAAACCAAACATTTTCATTTGATTACAAAGTCTGAGGAAAAATATTACCATATTTGCTTATATAACCAAGGTACTTTCCAAAAATTCTGAATGAACAGTTTAATCAAAACAAAGACATTATAATTCTGCCCACACCATCGAATGTCATCATTCTGGATGTGAAGCAGCTTTTGTTTGAGGTGGTATTGTGTTAGGGCCTCGTATGTACTGCATTTGTTAAAATGTGTATTGTAACAGGCCAGATTTATAGAAATGTTATCCTGCAGCAGTATGTGCAAATTTTTAAAAGTGCATTTGGTTCTGGTTCTTTTTATGAACAATAACCAAGCCAGACCTGTGTGGGCAAGCATTCAGGAATACTTGGAAATCAAGAATATAACACATCTGGACTGGCCACTACTTAAACCCCATAGAGATGACCTTGGTTGCAACACATCATCCTCTGCAGAATCCAAAGAGTATTTGGGAAAGAATGGGCTTCATTACCCCAGAAACTACTGAACAACGTTATAAACAGTACATCAAACTGCTGTGTAGCATGTATTGTCATTCATGGCAACCACAAACACAATTAAGTTTCATAGGACCACAGTAACATGACAAATGGTGTTTTGCCTGGACAGCTCATGCCCATTTCATTTTTCCTCTTTTACAACGGGTTATGTGAACCCAAACTTATTTTCCTGCTGAATTTTGTCTTCCTATATTATGTTCACCCTCTTGAAATGTGTTTCTTGCAGCTGAATGAGCCATAACTACCCCATAAAGCAAATTCCTTAAATTATGGACACGAGTGCATATCACCAAAATTCATATAAGGCAATTTATTAATTATGCAATGAATATTCGGTTACGATTTAGCCGGATACCGAATACCTAAAAACAGGAGTAAGAAAAAACAAAAACACAGTAAATTAATCATTTTGGTATTTAGATTGGGTTAGTGTTGTTTGTTTATATTTATTTATAACTTATACAAAATAAAAAACAAAATAATATTAGTCACAAGTATTCACAATTTATAATTACAAAGATCAGCACACGTACACACCTATTCATTCAAGAATCATCGCACATCTGAGGGTCTGACCCTGCCTATCCTTCTTTTTAAGTGCTCGTCTTTGCTCTTCCCTTTCATTTCCTCTATCGCTCTAGTCCACGTATGCCTACACATATATCATAATGTGCGCGCATTATACTTTCAATTTGTCCCTTTTCCGTCTTAGATTTCCCATTTTACAATTACGTGACTCATAGCCTGGTGATAACAGAGAAAAGAGACAGATAAGACGTTGGTATAAGTCACAGTTATGATTTCCCAGATTCGAGACAGCTTGGTAGCCTGAACGGCCCCAGGCTTTTGCCTGTGCATGCTAAGTGACTTTCATTACAAGCATTTAGCTTTCTGAAGTCTATGAGAACAATTATATGGCATTGACAGCTGCAAATTTCGCACCAATAAGCTGTCTCGACTTGTTCGATTATGTTATCAACTCAATTTCATATACATTTTCACATTTTCACTTTGCGGTCCTTCTCTGTTCTTTTTCTGTTATTTACATGTCATTTCATTGTTATCCACATTTGATAACATCACTTATCACATACTGCCATGATGCACCTGTCTGTCCACTACAACTGTCAAGAATTAACACAATTGGTGAAGCATAGTGACAGTGGGCCGATAGAGAGCAGGGTCCTTGCCATAATAGAGTTTGCGCGACAATTTTTGTACGTGCGTAAATCAAGCTAAATATTTGGCTATTCAACCACACTCCTGGCCGAATATTTGGTATTCGGCCTGAGGCCGACTATACGATTCATTGCATCATTACAACTTATTACTTCAAATTAAGAAATAATATTCAATATAGTATGTTTTTGATTTATTATCATTACAAGTTTAATAAAGCATAAGATTATCACTTTCCCAAAAAGCTCTCGCCTAAATTTTTTAAATAAATTAATAATTTTTCAAAATATATTTGGATTATGTCTCAAGTACTCACCTTTGCATGTCCATGTTTACCAGTTTTGGAGGTACTCATTTCCATAATTTTGCAGGGGCGATTCTTTAACATAACGTAACCATTTTTGCGCAGAGAAGAGCACTGGACTGGGTAAGTTGCTGAGGCACCAGCATTAGCTTCAGTATAATCATCACCTTCTTCCATTTTTGATTTGATTTATGTTAAGAATTTCTATAAAACTAAAAGAATTTTTAGTGAGGAAATGTAGTAACTTAAAAAAAATTTACACACTAAATTATATAAAATGTTAGTTTAAATACTTTTTTTTAATTAGGAAGTTTGACTATTGTAATCACTTTAGTACCCATCTATAATAACAATCATCCTACTCAACATTTCAACCAATTAAGAAAATAACATTACAGTTAATAAAAATTCTGACCTTACTACCCAACATTAAGGCCATGCTAATTACTTACACCAATAAATCCTAGAGATAAATTAATTGTAATTCATCAAGTATTGTGT
Source organism: Centruroides vittatus (assembly GCF_030686945.1). Lineage (NCBI taxonomy): Eukaryota > Metazoa > Arthropoda > Arachnida > Scorpiones > Buthidae > Centruroides > Centruroides vittatus. Next base: position 1,584,918 of record NW_027120714.1, on the reverse strand, counting down.
ACAGACTGCTTTTTGCAGCACTGACAACTGCTAACCTATAACTGAAATAAACCCAGCTGTACTGTAATGTAAACAAAACAATTTGAAATGATGTTTGAAAAGCATAGGTTAAGACAGTGATTGTGCATTATTAGCTATGTGCTGAAGTTGATAGAAAATACTTTAAATTTCGGCTGCTTTTCTTTGCATAATTCACTTAGTTCCACAGTTCAGAATACAGGTGAACTGTACATTGCAACAAATTTTAAAACCAACACAATCAAATGATAAAGTCTAGTCATTTTTCACAAGTTTTGAGTCTTCAAATTCAAACATTTAACCAGAAAACCCCTCTTGCCATATTGCAAAATTTCTGGTTAATCCTAGTTTTACAAAGTTAAAAATGAAAAAGAAGTATTGAAATTTTTTTACCACCAATCCATAAATGCTTTAAACAATATTTTGTAAGAAAAGTTAATGTACTTTTCTTTAATCATTAGCATAATAAAAAAAAACAAGTTTTAAAGTTGTGTGTGTGTGTGTCACACCTCAGGAATAAAAACAGTCCTACGGCAGAGTTGATCTTTTACTGTAGTCGCTTGTTTGCCTCAATACGTAAAACACGAAATAAATTTTCCTTTGACAATTACAATTATAAAAATAAGGATGGGATGACTATAAAGTTAGCCAATTAATAACAAACCATTACTTGGGATTGACCAATTCTACAATTAGATCTTTAACCAATTATTGTCAAGTCTTTTAAAAAATATTTTGTTACTTTTTAAATTTAAACTAAAAAAAGCTACATAAAAAACTTTAGTAGTCTGAGATTTCTATATGTAGGAGAGAAAGGCTTTGATTGTTTCATTGTCATCTTTGGTCAATAAACACTATGATCTTTACAATCTAGTTTATTCAGTATACTAGCAGGTACAGTACATAACATGATCACACAAATAATAAAACAAAAAGTTTGAATGATTTTATATTCACATAATAAAGGAAATTGGGGTTTCTTTAAACATTGTAAGCACCCTGTAAACATTGCAATTTAATGGGCTTGTCTACTCAACATGCAAGGTGCTAAGAAGAACTGCATGGTTGGCTTGTACTTAGCTTAAAACTGAAGCAAGTGGCACATAACTACATTCATCAGTTAAATGGAAATCTCAAATTAAAATGCTTGGCATTATTTGTTCTCCCTTCCTCTGCTCCCTTAATGTCTCCAGCAGACAACTCTACTTCTTGGGTGACCAATATTAATCTAACCTATCCTTAATAGCCAGGGTAGTCAAATGTCCAGTTGAGAGGTCAAAACAATCAGCAGAAAATTTCATCTGAATAATGTGCTATGATAATTTTGATTATTGCTATTTCTGTCTAAGTTTCTTGACATTAAAATGATGAATTATCGTCTTAATCTAAGTTCTACACTGATTACATACTTTCTTGGTGATTATATACTGATGCATTTCTAAGCAAATAGGAATGATGATTTTAATATTTCTGGTGGTCACAATTTTCCATTATTAATTGATAAAGTAATTGACTTGCACCACAATTACTTCCACACATCAGACATTCTTTCAAATGCTATGCAAACTTAGCGTATATCAACGGACAGTTTTTTCGAAATAGCTTAAATTACTAAGTAATAACTCATAATATTAATGCATTTGTAAATGAACAGGTGAAATTATATAAAGATAATGTCATAAATGAATTTCAAAAAAGTTTGGATAGTCTTTTGTATTAATTTGAAGTCGTGGGTTTTTTTGGGTCCCTTGAGTTTTTACTGTATATACAATTTTTTATTTCAAATGCCTAAGAGATTTACTTTCCATTTTTAAACAAGTAGATTATTATTACATAACCAAACAATATGAAATAATTGGCAATGTAATAATAATCTACTTGTTTAAAAAAAATTATATACACAGTAAAACCTTGATATTTTAAAACTCAAAGGAAAAAAAAACATTTACTTAAACAAAATCAAATAGCAGATATAATACACCAAGAGCTTGCACATAAACAGATTATAAAACATCCATGTATCAGACTACAGATATACTCCACAGTTAGTATTAGAAAATAATAATATATATTATGACAGTCATAATCACAGATAAAACAATTCATCACAATAGACCCAACATCATTCTTATTGACAAATGCAATAAGTTTGCTTACAGTATATAATAAGACATCTCCATTCCAAACATGAAAAATGCTCACTGGAAATAATAATACAGGTATACCTTGTGTAAATTCGACTTACATCGTAACTAAACACCAATAATGAGCACTTAAAAACTGCTAAATAAGACAACACAGAAACACAGATGTTTTCATGTTTTGTTCTCTAGGATTTATGATGATTATATTAACATTTACTGTAAATGTACATATTTTAATATGATTTTATGCACTTTCAACACTTTTCTAGTGACATTATGACTTCAATGTTTGTGGCGGACGGATTTAAAGTCGAATAAACTGACTTAAACTTGATTTTTACTTTTCCATATACTTTTTTGACAAACAATGTATAATCGGGAATGACGTAACTCAAGGTATACCTGTAATAAAAAAAAACCAACAAATACACTCCATTTGCCCAAGAAATAAGATAACTGGAGGATGGGATTGTGCCTATTGTCCTCTCTTCCACTGGTGTCATAACACACATACTACACAAAAGTCTAACAATATTAAACCTTAAACACATACACAACACTACAGAAAGCTGCAATATTGAACACATGTCACACTGTTAGGAAATTTCTAGATGTGGATGCATATACCAACAACACTAGCTTAATGTAACATTTGTTTGGGTAGCTATGCCTCAACTTTACTCTGGAATAGCACTTGGCACCAGTATCTGCTGAGCATGACATTTGCAAAGTAATAAAAATAATTTATTAGCACCACAATAGAACAATTTTCAGTTTAAATAGAAATTTAAACTGAAAACACACAAAGCTAGCTGTTTCTAACCAAACTGAATATGTCACCATGATTATCTTAAATTATCTACACACACACACACACACACACACACACACACAGGGTGGGCCAGCGAAAACGAAACGGCAGAGTGTTCGTGTTCGTCCAAGCAAAGCTCTCGAACAGGTCAATTTTACTCTCGAGGGGACATCTTTTGCAATAAAGTTTTTGCGATTCTGAATACAACAGACAACAAAAAATTTTAAAAACTTATTTATTTTGTATTAACTAAACAAACATTTATTTCGAAAAAAATGTTTGTTTAGTTAATATTCAGAATTGCAAAAACTTTATTGCAAAAGATGTCCCCTCGAGAGTAAAATTGACCTGTCCGAGCACTTTGCTTGGACGAACACGAACACTCTGCCGTTTCGTTTTTGCTGGCCCACCCTGTATATATAAATTAATAGAACAAACAAGGACAATTACTATTATTTTACCTCCATCTTGTGAATTTTTTAATGTTCAATTACTTCTGTGAATTTTACACGTACACTACCATTGTAGTTTATGAAATCAATCTAAAGTATGTGCAGTCTCAACTTGATTGTGAACAGTTGCATTTCCTGTAGGTTATTACATTGAAACTTTTTGTACATACTAAAGTATCTTATTGAAGTTTAATGAATTTTTAAAAATCTTGCTTAATTATTATTTATACACTCCGCGACAATAGTATAACCCACCCCTCTAATTTTTTATATTTACGGTAAAACTAAATATAAGTAAATAAATTCCTAACGCGCCAGCATTGTTCACTTGATTCTAGAACTATGGTATATATATAGTTACGTTCCGATGTTGCTTTGTTACGCAGCGGCGAAGTTATTGGTTTGATAGCGCGACAAAAGTATAACCCATTCGTCTCATTGGCTCAAGCAGCTCGGTGCACTGGACACGTCAATTCATGTTTATACTTCTTTCGTGTCACTCGTAAGTGTTTACGCATAAATAAATTGTTTAAGTTAATAATTGTCTATTTTTTATTTAAAATGCCACGGGGAAAACACTTAAACGAAACTGAAATTGATATAATTAAAAAATTACATTCTGAAAATTATTCTAAGGTCAAAATTGCAAAAATCATCAACAGAAGTCATCGTGTTGTGCGAAATTTTTTAAAAGGTCCCGAAAACTATGGTAAGAAAAAAGGACAGGTCGACCGAGAGCAACTACACCACGAGAAAGAAGATCAATTTTAAGAGTTGCGTCCAATTCTACGCTTACCGCAAGACAAATCGCAGCGGAGGCTGGTGTTGATACGAAGTTAAGGAATGTTCAACGTATTATACGTGAGTGTAAACATTTAAAACGTAAGAAATTAACAAAAAAACCGCCGTTGTCTAATAAACATAAAGTAGTTAGATTACAATTTGCAAAAGATCATGTTCAATGGAAAAAAACGTGACGAAAAGTTATTTTTTCTGATGAAAAGAAGTTCAATTTAGATGGACCTGATGGTTTTAATTACTATTTTCACGATTTAAGAAAAGATAATTTTATATTGAGCCGTCGACAAGCCGGAGGTGGTAGTGTAATGATATGGTCTGGTATTGGATACTCAGGTAAAATGGATATTAAGTTCTGTTCTGGAAAAATAAATAGTAAATGATATATAGAAGTAATAAACGAGCAAATTAACTCTCATGCAATGCGAATTGCTGGTCCTAATTTCATTTTTCAACAAGATAATGCCAGTATCCATCGTGCAAAGGTAGTTAGAGACTACTTTACTGAAAAAAATATTCAAGTTCTTGAATGGCCAGCGTATTCTCCTGACTTGAACATAATTGAGAATTGTTGGGGAAATTTATCACGAGCTGTCTATCGTGGATCAAGACAATTTACTTCTGTTGAAGAGTTAAAGAAGGTGATAGTTGACGAGTGGCAAAATATAAATCAAGACATAATTAAAAAGCTATATGACAGTTTACCGGACCGAATGATTGAGGTGATAAGTAAAAGTGGTGGATCTACTAAATATTAATCTATATGAATTGTTTGTTATATTTTTCTCGAATTTTTATTTAAATTTCATTACCTGGGTTATACTTTTGTCGCACTGCAAAACTCAATATCATTTGTATTTGGTTAATTATGCATTTAATAAATAATGTATTGGTAGTATAATAAACTTACTAACACCCAAATTTTGTGTATTAGTAATATATTAATATAACTATAATTCTTTATCAGATATGAAAAAATTAGGAGGGGTGGGTTATACTTTTGTCGCGGAGTGTATTACTGTTATTTCTGCAACAGACACTGGCTTGATGGCCATTATGGTACAGTATACTACATACAGTGGTACCTCGTATAATGTACTTAATCCATTCCAGGTGCACGTCCATTAAGTGAAACGTCAGTTATATGAAACGCATTTTTCCATAGAAATACATGTTAAAACATCTAATTTGTTCCGCAGCATAAAATAACTGTACTGTATCATAACAAAATGAACATAGGGTGTGTTCTTTTATTCCTCCGCATAACTCTGCGCGAATGACATCTGTTAAAAAATTCCTGTGGAACGCGTTCCTAAATTCCACTGGGAGTGCATGCCGTTGAACGGCAAAAACGGCCGCTTGTAGCAGTAGTTTACGGTGGAAAGCAACATGGCTAAGATAGTTTCGTTTCTGAGTTCATTATGTGGTTTTATGAATAAGAATTTAGAAATTGTGAAAGCGCGAGTTAGCACACGCGGTGATGTGTCTTTACAAATTTTTTTCGAGGTTATTTTTGAATGCTCTTTCAACAAATAATCCATTTTATGGTTAAATTGGGACCCTTCTTTTGTCTTTTAAAACTCATAGTTTAGAATTACAGATTCCTCCATCACAATACTAATCGATAGTGCGGGCGCCGCCATCTTTCTTTCTTTCACCGTCGTTCCTAAATGCCTACAAACAGCAGCGCACTCCCGTAGTAGCGGAGACGCAGAGCAACTGCTATTAAAGAACGCACCCATGGAGCAGTCACCAATTACGCCGGAAAATCCGTTGTTCGAGTCACATAATGACCAAACAGAAAGTCCGTTGTTTGCAGTGTCCGTTATTCGAGGTACCACTGTATAACAAGATCTGAAATGTTATTTTACTTTCACCAATTTTGCTTGATTCTATAAATTTCTTAGTGTTGCCAAAATGTCAAAGGAAAACAAATTCAGCATATAAGTGATTTTCAACCAGAGTTGCCATGGTGGCACTTCAGGAGTGCCATAAAATAGTGATGAGAAGCACCATAGCATTATTACTAAAAAAGTTTACATATGTATACAATTTATAGTAATTATAGAGTTAGATTGTAACTATGTTCTATTTTTTTGTAAGAAGAAAGATGTGTGTGTGTGTGTATATATATATATATGTTATGCAAAAGCAAGATGAAGGAACTGCTATAACATGAATTATAAGTACATACAGCAAGGTCTGTATACTATGCCTGTAGAGTAATTTAAACTTTGGAAGGTTTTGATACTGATCTAGCCAGTTAATTTGTCAAAATTCTATTAAGTTAACACATTGGCAATGTAGTATATATATAATTTTTAATAGATATACAAGACTAAATTGGTAAGAATATAATTTAGTCATACCAAGTTGTTTTAAGATCACAGCATTTCTTATTTTTATTACTCATTTTAACACACAACAAGCAGATAAAAATCTTATTTAAAAAGTATTCTGACTACATTTTTCTCTCTGATAATTTATTATTATTTTAATGGGATTTGTCACATGGATAAGATTTGCAAAGACATCTGTTCCACAAGCAAATTTTATTCTAACTAATGGCTTAACAAGAGAGTTCTAATTATATACAGGCATGCCTCTAGGAATATTTTCAAATTGTTTTAGCACATTAATTACAGAGATAAGCATGAAATGCACCGATCAACAAAAAAAATCTTGTGCACTAAAGGAAGTCCGTAGTATGGCAAAATATTACTAATAAATGCATTATCATTAATTTATACACGAGCAAAATATGCTATGTTGATTGTAATAACAAATCAAATTACCAAAATCACATTTATGGTTATAGCCTCAATTACATCCATTACAGACAAACATGAATGTGATAGGAAATAATCAGCATAGACAAATATTGTATAGATCATAACTTATTAGTCATGAAAAATCATGGTGGTATTCAAATTTATGTATTGTTATGTCTACAGGACTCTGCTATCTTATCATGATCCAATATGCTTGAGACAACATTAGAGGTTGAGGCGCATGTATTCAGCCCAAAACGTGAATGGTGGATGAATGAGCGCCGCCATCTGGCAATTCTATGTGGTTGATAATGGTGTTTGCTATGTCTAGAAGGGTGAGTAGAAGATCGGTTAAACTTCATTTTTTTTGTGTTGAGTTAAAATTATGACATATTATTATAATAATGATAATTAAATAATCATTATTAAAGCATTTACAAATAATATTGTAAAGAAAAAGATGATTTTAATCCAGAAATTATTCAATTTTTTAGCAAGTGATGTGAAGTGCCTATAGAATTTACATATATTTGTCTTCATAATGGCTTATCTTAAGGTAGGTTTGTTCTTCCACGGCATCTACCATCAACAGCATAATATGTTTGTAAATTTTCTAAAAATTAATTTTCCAAACTGCTTTCGAATTTACATAAGCCACTACTTCCCTTGACAAAAGTATGAGGTAGTCCTATCGTCCGATCATACGGTAGAGACATGATGCTAATTAAAAATAATTATTTAGTGTTATTAAACATCCTATAAATACTTTTAAACAGTTTAATTTGTTTATTTACCTTTGCTGGCAACCCTCTATGTTAAATGTATCCACCATTTTTTCAACAAATTTCCTGAGTCAATGCGCAACATTCACTGAGTCACGTGATGTTGTGAACAAGCACTTGGACTTTTACTTGAACTTAGAACGTCAAACGTGTATGTCTGCTTGCTGTACAAGTTTAACAGTTGTACTTGCACCTCAATTTCTCTATTAACTAATTTGAAATCACTCATGAAAAACAAGATTGTATAGGAACAGATCAAATTGTTCTGGACAACTTTTTACTACCAACCAAGGCTGGATCATCACATAGACAAATGTCCAGGGCCCAGTTTTTTGAAGGGTCCGGTCAAACTGTTTATTTTGAAAAGATTTTAGTTTTGTTTCATTTATTGTTTTATATTTTTTGTGCACTCTATTTCTTGTGGGAGAGGGAGGGGGCCCAATAAGAAGAAAATGTCTAGGGCCCCAAAGTGGGTTAATCCAGCCCTGCTACCAACACTACAAATCTTTATAATATAATTGAGATGGGTTGATATTAATAATAAGAACAAAGCTCAAATAGTTAGGAGATGAAAGTGGAAATTTGGTACACAGTTAGGGTATGCCATGCAAATGCACACTAAGAAAGGATTTTTGGAAATTCCCCACAGGGAGACCTCCCTCCCCTGGAGGAGAATTTCCAAAAGATTACCCTGTTAGACCCTTGTTAAGGATTACCCCAAAGAACTCTGCTTTTACCGTACTATTTTAGATGCAGTTTTTTGTGTTTGCAGGAAATCGAACATATTTTTAGACTCATCTAAAAATTTTCTAATTAGCCTCGGAATAGGAGGACCTTATTCTTGCACCTGGTGAAAATGGGCAAGATCGACTATAATCTAATAATCTTAATCTTTGCTACTGTTACTTTTTGCCCGAGCAACACCAGGCTCACCTGCTAGTAGAATTATGATGGTAATTAACAGTATAGTTGAAAATATTGATCTAAAGCAGTGCTCTGCAATCTTTCCTCATGAATGGCACAGCTAGATACTTTCTAGAATTCTGTGAAAGAAAAACATGTGATCTTCCACTAAAGTTGTAATTACCACAGTGATTAAAACAGACTTACTGTTTTAATCACTTGTGGTAATTATCAATTTCAAATAGTTCTCTATAAATTTTATTTATTTAGTTAATAATGAATTTTGGAAATGCAATCAGGCAGTTTATTTCCATCTCTATTACACAATAAGCTCAAAAGAGACAAACATGCACATATTTTTAAAATACACGACTATAAAAGTGTAAAAGTTCAAAGCTTGTTAGAATTCTTTGTCACAAAAAAATTTAATTCTGTACAAAGTTGAAAGAAAAAGAAAAAAGGCGAGATAAAAATAAAAATCAATGCCTGACCTCATTTCGTTAGAAAGATCAAGCTTTAATCTTGGCTTGATAAGGAAATGTAGAAATAATATCCAAGTTTAATGCCTATGGGGTAAATTTCTTGGCAACAGAAATCAGTTTTACAGACTCTGGATGTGAATATTCCAGATAGAAACATTTTGTTTTCATCTGTTTATCTCACACCAGGAAACTGATTTCTGTGACCAATTCAAAAATGTGGTGTACAATACTTTACAAATGAACATGTTAAGTCACAACAGATGAAATTTTCTTTTCTTTTTTTTTACTGTTTGAACATTAAAGTTAAAAATAACAACAATACAATTGCATCATAATAGTAATTAGCACAGGCCTAAACATTAATGAAAATTTTGTTAATTTTTTTCAATAAATGTTAAACTGAAATCATGCAATTCAAATACAGTACCATTTAAATCATCATCCATTATAACTAAGGTCCAGATTTTTGAATGCTGCACCCACTTGATTTTTGAAACAGGCAGAGTGTAAAAAGACAAACTAAGTTGGTTTTAGTGCAGTAGGCCCACTAATTGCCAAATTGTTCAGCACCCAAATCACAAACCTGCCCCCAAAACAGTGACTAGCACTCAAACTACATATTTTGCACCCAACTTACCCCTTTTTTACATTTTCAAAGAATATGTTGACAGTTATCTCTTGTTTTGGTGGTTTTTACTCATTCACTTGAAGGGGAAAAACAAATTCGTTAAACCAGACGACGTATGATGAGCAAAAAAATACGATAATTAGCTTACTCTCTTCTTTTGTTGAGAGAAAAGGAAATAAAGCAGAATTTTCTGGACTAAACAATCAAGCCTTAGGGTTGTTTTAAGAATGTAAACAGATTCACTGAAAATCTGCAACACGCGTTTTCTTTTCTAAGAAAAGAACAATTTAGAAAATTCTGTATTGAGGTCACCTTACCCTGACTTGTGAGCGCAACAGTTCCAATTTCCTTTGTTCAGTGTCGGTGACATTAGAAAATGGCAAAATTGTCCGCACCTAAACTGAACATTTTAGCAAATAAGTTTAATTAAAGATGAAAGCATATACACAGATGGAAAAGTTCTTTGCTGTTCCATTTGCAATCGTGTGATTTCGGTTGATGTGAAACACCAAGAAACGAAAATCAGGCGACACACAAGTTTGGAAAAGTATAGAGAAGGCAAACAAAAAAAAAAGAGGAATTTCAAGTATATATTTATAGGGGCACCTAGACATTGTTGGAGACAATCCTGTAACGTTTATACTGGAAGAAACAATGGATTCCACAAAACAGTACATGCTGAACATTCTTGCTGCACCACTGACCAGGTGCTATGTACAGTACAACCAATGTTGTTCAAAATGTACAAACTTGAAAATATGAACTCTAATATCTGGTCATGCGCCGGTGTCTTGGATAAACAGCATGATATTCTACTGCAAGAACTTCGAGAAAATTAATGCATTTATCAATGAACTTCCTCCTGGTGTTTCTGTGGCCGTCGACAGTGTCGAAAAACTGGTTGCTGATCCAGTAGTGACCACAGTGCTCTACTCCATGCATTCGTAGAAGTTATTACTGGATAAAATCAATGAGCTGGAAAAATGTGAAACTGAAATGCGGGATCAGTGGAACGTTGTAAGTAAGGAGCTCGATGTACTGGATGGTTTTGCCCTGGACAAACTCAAATCTAGTTTATCAAAAAATTCTGGATTGCACTGAACTAGAATTCTGAGTAAAACTGAAATATGTCCCCTTAGTCTTGGTTGACATAAAAAAATCTTTTTCCTTATATAAAGACATTCTATCCTCCAAACGAGAAAACTTCACTTTTAAGAACATTGAAATGATTACTGTTGTAAATTACAATGCTCGTCTTTGTCTATATTGCAATAAACAATTATGTAGTTTGTAAATATAGTACATCTTGTTGATTTTTGTCTTAATAATACAGCATTTAAAAGCACCAAAAATGGAGGAAAAAAAGCACCCAAAAATCCGGACCTTAGTTATAACCTTGTTAAGATTGCATGGTGGAAGAGTAAAAAATTGGCCTAACATAACTGCATTTATAAGCATTAGAGGTGGCTGTATGCTATCCCAACATAAGAGAACCCTGCATTTGGTTATCAACAGCAAAAGCTAACTAGTATTGGAAAGACTCTTCTGAATTCTGAACCAAATGCAGGGTTCTTATATAAATAAACAACGACTAACCCGTTACAAAGCTATACATCCACAAGAGCCGAATTATCGGGCTAGAGTTGGCTATAATAAATAAATAATTAATATGACAATTTGGCACTAGAGCTTGGCATTAGGCACAATCTCTTACTAAACTTAACAATTATAATTAAATTAAATAAATAATTTTAATAATTTGGAACTGGAGGAAAAGAAATCGGCCCGAAGCGGGACTCGAACCCGCAACTTCTGCTATCCGTGCAGACACGTTACCAGTTACGCTACCCGGACCTTCAGTCTGATCGCCTCCTCCAGTATATATAAGCTAACACGACGACCATCGACGGTCATTACAATGCCGGCTGGGGACACATCAAGTGCCCACGTCCTCCCAAGGCACTCAACCGGCCATCGTCGGCTCAACGTGGGCACTTGATGTGTCCCCAGCCGGCATTGTAATGACCGTCGATGGTCGTCGTGTTAGCTTATATATACTGGAGGAGGCGATCAGACTGAAGGTCCGGGTAGCGTAACTGGTAACGTGTCTGCACGGATAGCAGAAGTTGCGGGTTCGAGTCCCGCTTCGGGCCGATTTCTTTTCCTCCAGTTCCAAATTATTAAAATTATTTATTTAATTTAATTATAATTGTTAAGTTTAGTAAGAGATTGTGCCTAATGCCAAGCTCTAGTGCCAAATTGTCATATTAATTATTTATTTATTATAGCCAACTCTAGCCCGATAATTCGGCTCTTGTGGATGTATAGGGTTCTTATATGTTGGGACAGCATACAGCCTCCTGTAATTCTTATTAATGCAGTTAGGTTAGGTCCTTCTTTTGCATTTAAAAGAATGGTTAGATGTATTCAGATAAAATACATATAAATTTTCATAAACTTGAACAAAAGCAACAACAATATCGTTGTTATTCTTACTTTTGCTACACATTTTGACTGATGAGCACACAAAACAGTATGTCTAAGGGCTAAAGTTCAAATGTTGTTAGTGCAGCCATAAAAATTTTTTTTCAGATTGCTTCATGTTGCCAGTTATTTGTCATTTCATCTTTAATTCATAGTTTGTATACTTGAATAAATTTAGAAATATGAGCATTACAAGATACAATTTTCTTCATATAATGAGATAACTTCTTTCATGAATTCATCAAATTTCATTTGAATCAACAATATAGTTCCACTTAGTGTGCAGGATCTATCAAGCTATCACTTTATGACTCACTCCTGATAAGGGATGGCAAACCCTTTTGAGCCTGCTTGCCATAAATAAGCATACTTGGCTTTAAAGATGTTTGTGTGTGCCAAAGTTTTAGACTTTGAATAATGATATTTAAAAAAATTAAACAAATATGTTTTAATTAGAATAAATGTAAAAAAGCTGATTGAAAAAAGGATGATCAGATAATAAACCAAAAGAATGATTGAAAAAGACAGATGATAAATTATAATTGTATGATACGTTATGTGCCATTTTGGGCACATGTGCCTTAGGTTTGCAACCCTTGCTCTAGACCAGTTTCTAAACATGGTGATTTTCCATGTCGAGGGGGCAATTAGTAACAATTTGAAATAGAAAAAGAAACACCGGAAAGAGTTCAAAATAAGAAGTAAAAGAACTACAGTGCCTGTGACCAGTGGGTGTGCTTCTTCTCCAAGGAAATCAGAAGACTTTGCAAACATTTTCAAACCTAGTCTGGTTCTTCTTCAGGAGTAATGGAATTCTGTATTCTAAATTTAAATTTCCTGTTGAAGTTGACCATTATTTTAGAAAAATCCATTCTGGAATGTTGTCACATGTAACTGATGTCGTCATATTGGACCTGCATGATGAGAAGATCCAATATGACGACATCGGTTACACGTGACAACGTTCCAGAATGGATTTTTCTAAAATAACGGTCAACTTCAACGGAAATTTAAATTTATAATACAGAATTCCATTACACATTATATTTAACTCTTTCTATATAATTAAGTCAAAAATCTTGAGAATACATGTCCAGATAGACAAGCAGTTATGATGTCAGCCTACTCAGACCCAGAACCAAATCCTGATAGTCTGAAAATCTATAGGAATTTTTCAAATAGGTCCAACCTGGATATGTCAGGCTCCTTCTGTCGCAACCTGGCTGTCCCTATTACAGGCCAAATCCATCTTAGGCTTGATGAAAAGACCCTCTTAGTACACGAATTATCATTACATTTTTTAAAAAATTTATTTTGTGATCTACATGTTTATGAAGACACAAATTTTGATTAAAAAAAAATCAAAATCAACTTCTTAAGATGGACCATACTGAAGGTCCATGCAATTGAATGAATACATTTTCATTTACTCATTCACTTGCATGCTAATTCTGTTAATATTGTTTAAGCTATACTTTCCATGCTAAACATATGTCTTCATTCCCTTAATTTAAGAAAAAATTAATGAGATATTTTGGTATTTATTAAATTACTATCATTATAAATCTGTTCCCAGTCTCCTCCAGTCATAATTTGATGGCTGCATTCAGCAGACAACAGTTTCAACTAAGTTAAGATAAGGTAGCAGTAACTGTTACTTAATGGCAACAAATCTGCTGAACAATAAATTACAAGTTAACACAAGAGGATTGTAATGCTATAGTAGCTGTTGCTTCTTTACAAACACTTTAAAACAACTACCTGAAAGTAACGTAAATGAAATCGCTACTAAATGTGATGTCAAAATGCCAAACACACTCCAAAATAGTACTACTGTAGAGGATGTCCAGCAGTGAAATACTCAACTCCAGAACAGTTTAGTCTGCAGAACACAGCCGATGTTCCTGGTAGTTTAATCTTTTGGGTGCATTTCCTAGTAAAGCTGCTTTACTTAAGTTAGTGGAAGGTGTTTTAATCAATTTCTGCTTTTGTAGGAAACACTGCTACACCACAGCTACTTAACATTCTTGTTTGATTCTTTGTATAATTTGTTTTGTATGAAAATGTTTAATCAGAAACAACAGAATTGTCACAGACCATAAAATATTGGAGGCAGCCAATTAAGAAAATTCAATTACCTGTATGGTAAACAAAAACAATATGCGCATTTGCCATTGCTAATAAACCTGGAAATGTTTATCAGAATAGAGGATTATGTAAAAAAAATTGCATTTCTAATTTTTCCAATAACTAGTTTAAAATAGATTTTTGTAACAATTTTCATTTGAGGTGCAGTATGTAATATGTGTATAATTTATGGTGGCAGCCATCTTAACTTCTGTCTTCAGCACTTGTAAACCTCACTGCATTAGCACTATAGTGGTTAACTTAGTGGAAATAGCTTAACTTTTAACAAAGCAGCTTTACAAGAAAACAGAAATGCACCCTTTGTGTCATCATTTATGTCTTTTCCAGTACTTGATCTCATTTTTAAATTTAGCACCACTGAAAAAAACTGTTACCAACAATTCTTTCTATTGACTGTAACAAAAAGTAATGTATAAAAAATGCATATATTTTCATTTTAAAATAGTTGCAAAGTTTTTTCTAAATTAAAAATAAAACAAAAATGTATTGTCAGTCGTAGAGAAATCGTGTTGTGCTAGATTGCTTATTCAAATTGTTAAACACAAGATCGTGTTATTAACTCAATCACTTGGCTTTTGACTCCACCTTTATTTAGTTGATCGATTAAATAAAGGTGGAGTCAAAAGCCAAGTGATTAAATTAATAACGCGATCTTGTGTTTAACAATTCGAATAAACAAAAATGTATTTTATTTTATAGAATGAAAAACAGCTCAATTCAAGCCCTGAGATGTTTGGGATCTTATCAGAATTATAGAGCATACCTACAGGAGCAAAAAAGTCAAAGAAACCATACCTCTACAAGCAACCCTTCAGGAGATAAAGCCCCAAAATTAGGTTTTGCGAGATCGTGAGTCGTGTCACTCCGCTGAGACTAACATGTTTAACTATATAGCCCACATGACTATGCTGGCACTTGACTGTTCACGGAGTACTTGATGTTATATAGTTTTAGAAGGTGTAGGGCTTGCCCCCACCTGGGTGCCGAAGTGTGAGTGACAGTGAGCACCAAAGTGCATGACTACATGCAGAGCATGGAGAATAAGCAGTATACTGATACATGTTAAAAACTGACCTTTGGAGGTGAATATCTTGCAAAGGGTCACATGTACAGGTATGATTCCTTTGACTTTTCAGCTCTTACAAGGGGGTCTACAATTCAGGGGTCGAAAAACCCCTCATTCAGAGCGTGAATCTTATCCGAAAAGCTTTATTTCCGAATTAAAAGTTTTTAATTTAAAGTTGTTCTGTGTTAGATAGATTGAAACTCCTACAAAAAATAATCTAGAAGTAAAGAATTTCATTCTGTAAGATAAAATTAATTTTTTAAAATTGGAAATAGTTTTCAACTAGCAATAATCACACCCCATTTAAACCAAACAGGCTACAATATTACACCTGCACAAAGCTAATTTAAAAAAAAATTTTAACACAAACTAAATAAACAAAAAAAAAACCTCCTCAATAATTTTATGACCTCCCAGTTCACTAAGTAAATCACTGCAAATTTGTAGATATTTCACATAAGTAAAATCTGAGAACACATCTAATTTAGATCCAAAAAGACAACATTAAAAGTCAAAGTCATTAACTAACTCAAAGAGTAAATAGAACAAAGAACCACAAGTAAATCTTATTTGTTCATGTTGCACCTAAGAACAATTACAATAAAATATCAAGTTATTAATTATTAAGTATTCAGATACATAATTGAATATGGCTATGTATTCCACAATATAAATTATAAGCTTGATCAACTATTAATTTTTTTTTAATAAATTGGTTAAGATCTGGGATTTTATACAGTAAAAAATCACTCATTCAAATTATATAAAAATAAAATTTCTGTCCTTAAGAAGCGAGATAAGGATAAGAACAATGCAAAACCTTTTTAGATTAATATCAGTTTAGCCTAAATACAAAATCACGAAAATAATAATCCAATTAAACATCTGGAAACAAATTTAACTGTAAAGTAATAGAAAATGGTTTATTTTTATAAATTCGAATGCCTCTGACAGCTTTTAATACCGATAAAAGCACATTACAACGCAAAAAAACTGCATGATTTGTATGGAGCGAGTCTAAGAATGAGTCTTTGAACGTACTTAGTTAAGCCTACAAAGGACCATACACTGGATGCAACATACTTTCACGTGAAAATACGTATAAAATCGATCATTTTGATCAAGAATAAGTTAATTCGCTCACAAATTTCATATAATATACTTAAAATGCGATAACGATAAATGATATGGACGAAAATATTAGAATAATACCTGAACTTACACGTGATTTAAGCCTATTCAAATGGCCGTAATGTAAAGAGAAAACGCAAGCGCCACGTGATCCAAAACTACGCCCGAAAATAAAATGCGTTTATTAAAATGATCGATATCGATAATATAATATTATTAAATAATAACCGATAAGGAAAAAGTAATTTTTAAAAAATACATAAAATCGTACGTACGGATATATATTTTTTAATATTTGGATAGGGGGAAATAACAAACCTACCGGTAACTACTTCTAATGGCAAATACAACGGCCGCAAGAGGGAGGGAGACTTTACAGATGGACTATTAATATAATATAATTTTTACAAAGTTAAAATTTCCGGTTTCTTAAACCGATATAATAATTATAAAATATATATAAATGAAATTATTTACCATTTAAAAAAATTTTTATAACAAAATATATTTTTATCCAATGAGATTTACCTAAAGTAACGATCAGTTTGGTATATATTTTCACCGTAATTAACCCTAACATGTTAATGACGTCAAGTTGAATGGGGAAATTTGATTGAATAGGATCGAGCGAGGATAATATCGTCGACCAAACAGATCTTTCGATGCATGCGTGACGTCAGTAAGCGGTTAGGGTATTCGGGATTATAGAAATGCAAACGCCGGCGTGGATGCGGACGGAGTGTGAGAACAAAGTCGAAGATCTGGAGGAGCGAGCGAGTTAACATCGGGAATCGGAAGAGGAAGGAGGGACGGTTGTATAACATCATTTTGAGCTGAGTAAACGAGTCATCATGTCGGATACGCAAAGGCAAACGGATCAAACAGCATCGAAAAAGATAATTGGTAATAATCGCTCGTTGAATGAGTCAAATAAACGTTAGGCTTAGCGTAGTAGCCATCATACATATCTTTGTTGTGAAAATCGTTCTTATCTTCTTCATTTTTAAAGTGTTATATAAATTATATCGCTTAATACAGATAATCGGCCATGAATTTAATTAAAGAAGACTTTTCTGCGCTTAAAATCTCCGTTAAAAGGCCTATTTGGGGTTGTTTATGCGCGTTAGAGGGCTGAAATTTTCGTCAATGTTGGCGGCCGGCTTGTTTGTTATGCTAAATATATCTTTCTTTGTTTACGATAATTTAAGGTGGCCCACGGTAATATTTAAGTAAAAATTTTGTAACGTAGAGGAATCTTCCGCTTTAATCTGCTCTTTAAATGGAATAAAAATTGGGTTTTAAAATAATAATAATAATTAAATATATATAAATATATTTATTAAATTGGATTATTATTAATAATGATGATTTAGCAGTTCCATTTAATGTTTGCTCTATATTATATATAATGGCTAACTAAGCAAGTTTTCTTATCATGTTTACTTTTTAAATGGTTTCCTGTTGAGTGCTCAAAAATAGTTTTAGATATTTTTATTTGCATCTCCGAAATGCTTAAAATATTTTCTCCCCCTACTAATATGATTTTTGATTCTGTTGCTTCTTTTCAGAATATTGCCTGTTTTTTTTTTTAATTTAATTTCAATTTATTGATGATTAATTACATATTTAATAATTTGCTATGCATACTTTATTTATAATTGATATTAATCTCTAAATTGTGTTCTATATTTATATTAAATACTAATATTGCAAAAGTTGTAATAATTTAATGATGATTTTAAACTTTATTCGTTCTTGTAGCTGGGTTTTATATATCTAAAAGTATGATATTTAATTCGTCTTTGGAATTAAAACAAAACTTATAATTATGGAACTGTTCTTAAAACTGAAATAACCAGTTCTTGTAATATTAGTGTAAAAAAATCATTTAAAATTTAAAAAATTTTGAGTTTAAAAACTTATATATCCTTGTAAGTATTGGAAATTGTGAAAACGTGTTCGGTTTTTGATATCGGAATGTCTACGGCACGGCTTACGAATCTCGACTAGGATGCTGTTTATGTGCGGTGGAAAAGATTGGTCTATTAGGTAAGCGAAGAGTAGAGGTTTATTTGTTGTAAAAATAACCGGTATAGAACAAATAGCAAATAAATTACAGTAGACTGGGACTATTTGGGTCTAAATAAGAAAAATGTTCATTGTGCATCTGATATAACCTCCAGTGTGCGTATACAGAATTGGAGGGAATTCAGTAGTGAGAAGGCAGTTGTAGAAATTTTTTTTTTCTAAAGCTGTTTTATGCAAGCAATTTTGAATTAAATATACCATGGTGAGATTTTTCCTTTCAGTTTAAGCTGTGTTATAACTTTAAACAAGTAATTCATAAGCATTATTTAGTGTACATAGTCAAAATGTCTGTTGTTTTCCATGTAGAGATAGAGCATATACTTAGTGACTGATAGACACCACATTTGTTGTTCTCTTGTTTGCCTTGTGCTTTCACAGCTGAACTTGTCAAAAGGGGATGTTTGGGTCAAAATGTAGTGTTTTGTGAATTTACTATTTGAAATCTTCATTAAAGAAAGGAGACTGAACATGATGATAAAAAATGCAAGCAAGGGTGTCATGAAATGAGTAAGAACTATTGGAAAAAACAATTTGTATGTTACAAGTATCTTTAAAACAATTCCTTTGTTACTTGGAACAATATGTTTAGTGACTTCTATTTCATGCTTAATAAATTGATGTATTGCAATATTTTGTTCATTAACATCTGTAATGCATTTTTTTTTTACAATTTACTTTATAAATGTTATTACTTTAATAAAAATATGAATGCATGTGTCAGGACACTTTATAGTACATTACATTGAGGTTTTTTAAGGAATTCAACACTAATATATTAAAAAATAAAGAATATAGTTTTTAGTGATGTGGTTTAGAAGAACTTCCAGTTGCTAATTATTGGATAAAATTGAAATTTTCCTTACTAAAGTTAAATAGTTCTGGTCGTACTCTAAGTATTTTATTTCATATCTTTCAGAAATCTAAAAAGGCTTTCGAATCACTATTAATTAATAGTCAGATGATGATTGCATCAAAAGTGAATGTGAGACAAATGTATCCTTCAACTGGAATACAGTTTTATTGAATAATTTCTAGAACAAATACCTTGCCATTTAAAAAAAGAAATTAAATGCTTATGATTCTAGTTAACCTTTAGTAAGAATCTTAAAAATGGAATGATGAGAGAAATATGCTTAATGTTGCCAAAATATTTTTAAAAAATATTCTAAAATAGCATTGATTTAGCATGGCACATAACTAAGAAAAATTGAAATGTCATATTTGTTCTCTAGTATAAGTATGTCATCTTAATTTTACATATTAATAGAAATTTTTGCTGAAATTCTTTTATGTAGAATTATTATATATAATGGAATTGAACTTTTCACAGAAGTGCTATTCTAAAGACAACAAAGTTTATATATAAAAAAAAATCCAAAGTAAAGTCAATTTGGAAAGATTTCTGTAATTTTTTCAGAGTGAAATTTTAAAAAACACTTTTTAAAGGTTTTCATCATGGTCAGAGCAGTTTACATTTGGTTTGTTTTGAGGAATTTTTGTAATGGGTGTGCTTTTTAATATATTAAGTCTAGCAAATGTTAACAAAAATCATAAACAATGATATAACATTTACAGTGCAGTAAAAACGAATTGAAATTTGTAACTAATTATTTTAAAATTCTCAAACATTGTTTTTGGGCTGCAATTTGAAAAAAATTGTAGAGCTATAAATTCCTACTGTCCTTCCATATATCTATTTGTTTGTCTTTCCTTAATCTCAAGAATGGAGTTAGATAAAGGAAAGACAAGACCAGACATAAAACCTTAGGGGCAGGAAGCCCTAATTAACTATACACGAACTTTCGATGCAAACCAGAAGTCATGTTTCAATTCAAAAATTTTCCCCTGAAAGGTGTTATAGATGACTGGCACGACTCTATTGTTAAAGTAAAAGTATGATGTACAGGGGCAAGCCACCACTAATTTGGGGTGGAGAGCATATATTTTAAATGCAATTGATTAAAAATTGCAAATTAAAAATAATTGCTTGTTCAAATTAGTTTATTCTGATATTCTCAGTAAATTCCAAAAATATTTTATAAATATATACTATTTAGTATTTAGTATTTAAAACATGCGTGTTAAAAACTAGTTTAAAATAGAACATGCATGCATGTTTTATTTTAAAATAATAAAAATGAAACAAAACATTAATGTTGTAATTTTAATTTTAGTATAATTCAATGTGGAAATTATATTTTGGGTAAATTTATACCTTTTAAACATTTTTAATAATGTAAGTTTGTTAAGCAGTTATTGCAATTCTACTTTATGAATGCTTAGTTTAATTGCTAATACCTTGTAATATCGGGAGAAAGGTATGTTATATAGATTTTTAAGTAATGTGTTATTATCTGAAATCACATACAGTTCTGGAATTATATTGTCAGAATCTGTATCCAAAAAAAATTTCATGTTTTTTTTTTTTGTTATTATTCAGAATTAGGTATTAAAGTCTATTATAAATGAGAAGATATCAACTTGCTTTTTTCAGAATAGATTCTATAATTTACATCTGAATTAATATTTTGTTCTAAAAATTTTAAAAAATTTTATTTGTCTTGTTTTTCATCTTTATCTTCAGATAAAGGCTAGTTCATACTTTGTGAGAATGGAAAAGAGAATGTAATGTCTCCTTTTCTGATGTTCTCTTTTCATGACTGTTCATATTTAAAAACTAAAATAGAAACAGGATAAAATATGTACAGGATGTTTGCTTACCTGAAAAATCTGGAATTTTCAGGGAAATTTTGTCTGGAATAACCTGGAAATCTTGCAGAATTTTTGTAGAAGCCTTGTCTGGTTTTTATTTATTGATTATTGCATTTCTTATAATATGCTTTAATTTCGTATGTGTTTTTTTTTTTCCGCGTATTGCTTACTTGGATGTCTAAATCAGTGAAAAATAAGAATATGTATCAGATATATTTTGTAAATACAAGGTATGTGATTTAATACAGTGGTGAATTTCCATCTATCTTCTCTGGAGGAGGTTATGAAAGGTTTCCAATATTAATTATTTACTTTAATTATAAGTTTATGCATTTGCAACACAACATATTTGGGTTAAATCTTTGGATACATTATTACAGGCATGGGGAGATAATGCAGTTGTCGATTGAAAATTCTTGTACTTGCACTTTGTACAAGCAAACAATATAAAAGTGAAGTTAACTTACATTTTATAGGGTGTTTTCTATTGTACAAATTTTTAACCAATTAGAATAAAAATTGGGAGTTAAAAAGTTTTTAAGTGATCTTGGTAAGTGGGAGTTGCGGGTTCAAGTCCTGCTTTTGGCCGATTCTTTTCTTCCGGTTTAATCTAAATTAATTAATTAAATATTATAATTATTAATTCTAATATGAGATGGTGCCTAATGCCACACTCTAGTGCCAAATTCATTTCTAATTTATAATCATTATATCCAAATTTAGCCCGATCATTTACAGCAGTTGTGGGTATATATTTATTTTTGGCTGGTATATGCTGGTAGATGTTGATACACCAGCCAAAGACGTCCTAGCATTTTTGCTGTACTAAGAATAATAAACATGTTTTCTCATCCTGTTCATGTCCTTCCTTTCTTGTGTTTTGTCTCGTCACTACTGTTCCCGGAAAGCATTTCTGATCGTGCATTGCTATGCGATTTCCCATCATCTAGGTGTACTCTATCTCTCCTGAAAGTTTGTAACCACTGTACTGATACATCCTGTATATTTATTCATTTAAATTAACAACTTACATAGCCTGGCACCGCAATGCACAACTAGGCACAAAAAACAAGAAAGAATAAGGTGAGATTACATTTATAGCAGTTGTTGCCTCAATATAAAGGGAGAAATGGAGTAAGCATATAAACAAGATAAGCAGTGAAAATAGCTACATGATAATACAAGATAAAAAAAAAAGAGTAAATACAAACATATATACAATATACATGAATAGAGAGAGACAAAATAAAAAGAAAACAATGGCTAAATGCTACTACAAGAAATAATATAAGATATGTACAATATATACGACTAAAGGAAGGTGGTTACATAAAATGCAACAGTAAGCATAAATGCATAGCAGTACCAGCATATAATCATATAATTTGTTTTTATTGTAATTTAAATGCATGATAACAGATAAGGTACAGCCAAAGAGAATTACACTAATTGATCGGAGTAACCCGAAAGTACCTGTCCACTAATTTGAGGAATAAATTGTAGGTGTCGATGTCGTGAGTAAGCTCCTCACAATTACATGGTCAAGACTTGTTTTTGCCCCTGATGATTTTGTGTCCTTTCATGCTCAGTAATGGGGCAATTATATAGTGCAGGCTGTCATCAGGAACACCACAGATAGGGCAAAGGTTATTTTTGCTGCAAGAGAATCTGTGTAAGTAGGCATTGAATTTTCTATGATTAGTAATGAACTGAACACTAAGGTGGTTAAGCTTCATCCATTTCTTGCTGATCAGATCATATAAATTTGGAAAGAACTATTTGGTAATGGAGTTGTTGTTGTCCCAGTTGGCCTGCCAGTTGTTAACAAGGTCTTTCCTCAGCATATATTTAAGAACCTTGGCAGGGATTTTGGAGTACTCGATGGGAAGAGAAGTGGTTATTGGCTGCATCCTTGGCCAGAGAGTCAGCTCTCTCATTACCAACAGTGCCATTGTAGGAACAAATATAGTATGTATTCCTTGGGTTAGTGAGGCAATTGTGAATCTGAGAGGCAATGGAATGAAGAGTTCTCTTCCTTTTGACCAAAGACAATGCTGAGGCACAGTCAGTGGCAATAAGAATGTTGTTACTTGTGAAGGAAGACACTCACCACTGAATGGCCTTTAAGATGGTAAAAAGCTCAGCCTGAAATGCTGAACAGTTTGGGCTGAGTTGAAATTGCTCAAAGTGGATCTTGTCATTGTCATGATAAACCACAGCTGCTGCCAACATTCCTGTCACACTTCAAGCCATCAGTGTAGACAGTTGTGTGACAATCTTCAGGGTGACCTTTGTCATAATAAATTGTGGTATAGGGGTTTGAAGAATACTTAAAAGAAACCTCCCTCTCAAGATCACTGGGGGAGATGTCTGTCTGAAGATCAATGGCATTGCTACCCCATTTCAGCTGCCAGGACTTTTGGTAGGAGACAATAGTTTTGTCAATGGGAGGCCTGCAAGCAATAACCTGTAAGCTGGTGTTTGATGAGGTGTGGAAGGCTTTTGTGCTTAGAAGAAGGGCCCTCTGTTGGCCGAAATCAACTTGTGCTTGGGATGACCTTGCGCACAATGTCCCCTCAACTTCCACAGCTGTAAGTGATGATTGGGTGAAAAATTGCTTTGTAAATGATGTCCATTGCTTTGGCATTAAGCCCCCAAGTATTCTTTGCAACTCTGGCAAAAGCCTGAAAGATAAGCCCAGTCCTCTGAGAGATGTATTTAATAGCTACAAATTTGCATATTTGTGACTGGATGTTAAGCATAAAATGCATTTAAATATATAATAATGGTACTGTAGGTAGATTCAGTCAATGTATTTTAATATATCTATACATTGCTTTTATATCTTTGACAGAGCAGATTTTCCTTCATATTGCTTAGTCATATCTGGTGAGATAAAAAATTCTTGAGATTAAATCTTTAGCAATGCAAGGGGGACATTACAGTCACAAGCGTGCAGTGAGAGGCATTTGGTGTTGATGAGTTGGTATGCAAAGTGGCAGCGTACTGTGTTGAAATTGTGTTGCACAAGTTTTTTGATAATGTCATAGTGCACCTTTGTGATCACATCATGAACATGAAACTAGAGTGGAGAGTTAACATCAAATTCTGTGTGCAGTTGCAGAAATTAGCAACAGAGATCTTTGAAATTCTTTTGGGAAGTCTTCAGTGATGAATGGAATGGGCTGAGTGAGATGGACAAGGTGTTCCAATAGTATGCCTGCTTCAAAAGAGGCAGAACATCAAAAAAGATCAGGTTGACCTTCTATGAACACAAATCCTGAAACTGTTGAGAACATTCGACATCTTTTACATGAGGATTGTTGGATAACCATCAAAGGCATTGTCACCAAGGTCAATGTATTGAATGGAACAGTGCAGGTAATCTTTACATTTAAATTGAACATCTGCCATATTGCAGCAAAGTTTGTGCTTGGGCTACTGAGCCCCAAGCAGATGATTCATTGTGTCCAGGTCTTTGAGGATCTCCATCAGCAAGGTGATGATGACCCAACCTACATCTCCAGGATCATCATTGGCGATAAGAGCTGGATTGATGACTATGACCCAGAAACCAAACAGTAGTTTTTGCAATGGAAGACCTTTCAATCTCCAAGACTGAAGAATGTAAAGCAGGTCTGAACTATGACCGAAAGCATGTTCATCATTTTCTTTGACATTTCATTTGATTGCATGCCTTGTGGGCCAGACAATGGATACTGATTTCTACTATGGTGTTCTAAGGCATCTGAGAGGACATTTGACATAATTGTGGCATGATAGCAGTTGGGTGTTCCACTATAACAATATTCCCTCTTATGTGGTGCTGAAAACATGCACAATTTTAGTGTGCATTAAGACCATTATTGTTCCCCAATCTCCATACTTGCTGAGTGTGGTCTCCTGTGATTTCTTCTGTTTCAAAAGATGAAATTCAATTTGAAATGTCATTGTTTTGACATGGTAGAAGACAACCAGCATGAATTGCAGATGGTGCTTGACATCCTTTAAGAAAAGTACTTCAGGGAGCATTTCAAACTTGGCAGAAATGCTGGATCCAGTGCAGAATGGGACTATTTTGAAAGTGGTGACTGTTAATAGAAGATGGTTATGATTATCTCCAATAACAAGTATTCTCAGATGACAAAACTGTTACTGGATGACAATGGACAAATTCAACATTTGATATGTTATATCTTCAAGCAACTAACTGGTATTGAGCTCTACAAAGGTATATACAATAGAAATTTATTAATTAGTAAAGTAATAAAGAGCACTTAAATACCCAATTGTCTAGAGCTGGTACTTTTTGGCTTACCTAGGCCTTTGTAATATAACTCCAAATACAACCAACTAATTTAAATCTGGCCACCATCCTCTTTAAAATAGTCCTCCCTCTACATTTATATAGTGATCCCACCACTTCTGTCAAGTCTCAAAGGCTCTGGAATTTTTAAAACAATTTCCGAAGTACCTGTTGTGATTCAAATCCTTGACTGAATCAAAAGGCTGCCTCTTGAGCTTCAATTTCATTTTGGAGAACAAAAATGTTACAAGGGGCTAAATCCAGCAAGTAAGTAGGGGAGGAAAGACTAATATTGTTTATATCAAAACACTTGCATTTTAAAGGCTGTATGTATAGAAACATTGACTTCAGAGCTAGGTTCAGTGTGCTATAGTTCTGGTCTTCTGCAAGCAACTCTAAATGTTACAGTAAAGGAGGATGCACACATGCAACATGGCAGAATGACATCATTTTTTCTTGCTGCAGAAGTCGATTTTGTGCTGTTTTTCTCATGCCACAAAAGTTGGTTGAATTCTATCTATTGCAGTGACCGCTGCCAAGAGACTTTTCTATCAGCCAATAATAGTACGTCTGGTAGTCACGTATCGTTCACCATCTTGAATACTGAATGCATGCGCTGAAATGTAAGCAGATTGTCACTTGTGTGGTTGTGCTGCCGCATGATGAAGACGTGTTTGTGAACTGCTTTTCCTTGCCGCGCTGCATGTGTGCATTCTTTTCTAGTCTGAATTTACTGTCTGACCAGGAGGAAAAAATTTCTGGTATCTAATCCCCTTGATAAAGAAATGAGCATCATGCTCTTTGTCATGTTCCTGATATGTCTTGTTTCCAATTGTGGTCTCACTCATGCCATAAGCCTTCTGAAGCATTTCACGGGCCTTTATGGCAGATTTTCAGTTTAATATTTTCTCAATTTTCAAGTTCATTCTTGAATAGCAGCATGACACTAACACATTATAAAATCATATGTAGCAAGTGTTCTAGTTTGAAAAACTCAATCCCACTTGGTAGTCTGACATTTAAATATCTAAACTATTAGTCCTTGGTGGCAAAAAGAATGTCCTCCACACTATTGTCAAACAAAGGAAACAGTTTGTTTTCGTTTGATTGCACCACATAATATTTAATTGTTTAAAATTTACAAATAATTCAAATGCAATATTAGTATGTGACAGTTAAACAGTCTTTCTTCGATATAATTTCTCTGGTTTTCTAGTTTTTTATTCCATTTTCCATGAACTGTTGGAGATTGGTACTTATGGACTTAATGCTAACAATTTTCATTAAAAAATTGTTATTGTTACAATTGGATGAAACTTCATAAAAAAAAAAAAAATTAAATATTTTGTCCTGTAAGAATGTGCTAGCTTGAAGAGCACTATATACAGTATATCCTGTTTATAATCTAAAGTATTTCCTGTAAAATCTTGTTTGGTATAATGATTTAACAATGCTGAGGTTGATCAAAGAGCTAAATACCACTAAAAGTGTAAGGAAGTTTGGAGATAAAAAAAAAAGACAATTCAATGTAGTTTTATAAAAGATCCTACACTATACTCAAAGTTAGCATTCAAGTTTTTAGCACTTGAGGCAGAACCATTTCTTGAAGAATATCACAGATGTGTACTTTCCTTTTTGTTATTCTGTGTGTTTACTTTTAAAAAAACATTGTGGATGATCTGTGAAGCCTAAGGTTATTGAATCTGTTTCTTTAATCAGAGCTAAAGACATAAATGATAGTAAGAATATGTTGCCTGCAAAAAAGTACTAACCTTGATTTTTGCTACTTGAATGAATCATGAAGTTGGATTGTGAACCTCCTTGTCTAAGTGGGCAGCCCTATGGAGTTTGTGCCCCAAAGATGTGGAAGTCATATGGTGAAAAATTGGTACAGAGGGTGTGGATTACACTGTTCTGCAAAAAAAACTTTTTTCTATTTCTGAAAAAATACATTGTGTTCCTAGTTGTACTTTGAGTGCTGAATTCAAACCTGTTTTTAGTTTTTTTTCTGTCAGGGATAATTTGAGTAATCACAATTTTATTTTTTCTTTATGTTTCTGATATAGTGCAGGACACATTAGCTGAAATTCAAGAAACAAATCTGCTTTTTTATTATGTTATTAAGTTCATCACATTAAGGGAGGTTGGGATCTAACATATAACACAGTACTCTTAGTGTATTTGCTTTGTAGCATTTATTTCATATGAGCAATTACAGAAAATTGACAAAAAATGAACCACCATATAGTAATGCATGTCACTTTTTTCTCTTGTATTGAGAATCTTTCTTCTCTTGAATGATATTCCAGCAATAGTCTGCTAACATAGAAGGTACCCACTTCCCTTCATAACACCTTTCTATAGTAGAAATGGAGTCTTTGTGGAATCTTTTGCCATGTTCATCCGATACATCACTACAACTCTGTGAAGTAGTCCAGATGAGAGTCCATCTTATGTACCTTCAGAGACATATTGCACCCCAGATCTTGATATGCTTTGATCATGTCATTCACCATTGCTTTGTAGTTGGTGGCTCTACTTCCGAGAAAGTTTTCTGATACCATCTTGAAACACTCCCATGATCTCTTTTCTTTGGCAGTTAAACGTGCTTCAAAATTTGCATCTTTCTGCAGCTCCTTAATTTGTGGGCCCACAAATACACCTTCCTTTATTTTTGCAGTTGAAAGACAGGGGAATTTGTCAGCTAGATATGCAAATCCACTGCCTGTTTGATTCATGGCCTTTATGAATTGTTTCATTAGGCCAAGATTGATGTGAAGTGGTGGAAGTAGTATATCTTCAGGAGCTACCAGACTTTCACATGCACATTCTTTTTGCCCACTTTCCACCTCCTCTTAGGCTATTTCTTTTTCATCTAGTAAGAATTTCTGTCACGACTATCCCACTCGCAAAGAAAACAAGCATACTTCGTGTAGCCTTGTTGCATTCCCAATGTCATAGGAATTACTTTGAAGTCTCCACATATTTTCCATCTGCTGTTGAATAAGAAATTGTCACATTCGATTGCTACCGGGTGCGGCAACATACACACACCTCTCTATAACGTCCCTGTGTTTGCCATGAACTGTGAATATATACATATATATATACACATTACACAAAAAGTATCCCTGACAACAAAATTTTGTTTTCAGATTTGAATTTCCCATGGTAAATTGGTTTAGAATCACACACTTTAATATCAGAAATAGAACTCTTGTCAAACAGTGTTATTACAAATTGCATATCTTAATGCATCATATAGCCAGGGTATTGTTTCTTGCTAGATGCATACCACAATGTTTCTTGCAGATAGCTGGTCTCAGTTGGTTTAGAGAAGTTTATAATAGTTGTTGCTATTCAATTTATAATGGAATATACAAATTGGATATCTCATTTTATATATTCTGTTTTAAACTATTAAATATTAAGATTGCAATTGAGGATGATCATATTTTGATTGAAAACATTTTTTGTAATTAATAAAAATGGCTTCCTGAAATTAGCAGTCCTGAAACTTTAATGCACAACTAATGTTATCAACTATTTTATTATCCTTTGTCAGGTTCTATAAATGGAACACTTTTAAACATAGAACAAAGAATTTTGAATGCAGAAACTC
Source organism: Centruroides vittatus (assembly GCF_030686945.1). Lineage (NCBI taxonomy): Eukaryota > Metazoa > Arthropoda > Arachnida > Scorpiones > Buthidae > Centruroides > Centruroides vittatus. The sequence goes on along the minus strand of NW_027120714.1, from coordinate 1,555,572 downwards.
AATGTTGATTGGTTGCAAATTATGAACAAAATATTACATAGATTTGAAGAAAATTTACACTTGTAATGTGACTAAGCAGGAAAAATTTAGTTGACTTAACCCTTAATAAATTGCAGTCCATATGCACATTAGAAGGTTCATTTTATGTAGAACTCAAAGAACAAATGCAGAATTTATGAAAATGAATGAGGTACATATAAAATTCAGAGTCCTTCTAAGAGTTCATTTGATAGTGTATTATTTCGCACATTTGCATGAGAAAATTAAAATTTAATTATCTCATCAGCAATTATTCTGTGATATGATTTATTTTCCTGACAAAAATGTTTAAAAACTAAAGAAAAACTAAAATTTAAAATTTCAAAAATATTAAAAACTTAGGCACCTTTTAATTTATAAAAAGTAGATTTATTTTAGAATTTTTAAGAAGACGGTATATTGTTCAAAAATATATAATTTATTGATGCAATATATTGCATAAATAAAATAATATAATTACAAAGCAAATAGTTATTCTAAAATAGTTTAATTATTTGCTTCATGATATAAAAAATATAAATAAAAAAAACCAGTTTTGAATGCTGAGGAAAGATACTACTTTATCTATATAGAAAAATTGTTTCATTCACTTGAAAATACATAGAAATAATTAGATCTAAGAAATTCCCAATCCAAAAAATATCTGAAACAGCAGGTGATGTTTGGAAGAGGAGAAAAATACTAATCGAAATAAGTCTGTGAAAAATAACAGAAAATGAAGCTTTTTATCGAAATTTCCATATGGTGTTGCAGATAACAACACAGATCAGACAGCTTAGAGTATCAATGTTCTTTGGACTGATGTTGCAAATAATGCTGTAACAAATAATGATTGTAGTTTTTCAATGGTATTCTGAACAAAATATCAAATTTAATTTCTCACACATGGATGTAGAAAAAGCACTGTACAAATTCTTAAGTAATAGATAGATCAGGACATAAATGTAATTAATATATTTGCATAATATATTCAATATTAAATATGCATAAATATATTTGTATTCCTGTTTTCATATAACAACCTTTAACTTCAGCTATTTTATTCTAACTTAAAATGTTTTCGATGTTTTTAAGGTCATCCTCATTGCTTTGTTGTAGAATAATTTCTAAAAGAATGTTGGCTTTTAACTCAAAGCTTAACTTTAAAAACTTGAAAAGAATATAGGAATTTATTTTTAAATATTTTTCTTCATCGAGGAAAAGATGATAAACAGATAAGTTTTATTATATAAATAGATAACATTCACACTAATATATAGAGTTATGATTAAGTTTTTTTGTAATTTCTTGAAGTGATAACTGTGATGACGATTGGAATATATCTATAATTGGTATCTTTAAATTTTTAAGAATTATTTTCTAACAAAAATAATCTTTTGAATTAGCATTGTCATAGGAAATTTAATAACTAATATCAGTTTAGAATTATAAACTTTTAGCAGTTATATTTTCTCACTTTTGTATTCTTGATGACTGTCTAAATAGGGATTGTAAACAACAGTAATTAAATCATATGGAATTATGATCTTAATATTGTAAACTAATCACATTTAAAAAACTTATTTTTCCTACAAATTAAGCAATTTTTGAGACATAATGTCATCTTTGGATCAACAGCCAAAACTTCAAATTAAGAACTGCCTTTCCAACAAAGCTGGAACTGTAAAAGTTTTTTATAGTTCAAACTTTGTTTGAAATGGTAGTTCTTAATTTGAAGTTTTGGCTTTGGATCTGAAGATCAGACATTGTCTCGACATTCTGTTAAAACTTTAACTATATTAACAGTTTCAGAAATTATGATGGAATTTCCAGTTTACATTTTTATTTTCTTCCGAGTATCGACAATTTTACTAATATTACAAATGAATATACAATAAAGTGTGCTTAAAAAAATCGAATCATCAGTTTAAAATAGAACATAAAATAAAATGTTTTGAGATTTGCATGTCTTGCACATTTATATACAGCCTGATAAGCATCCAAATATTGTTAATCTGTTAATAAGCAAATGATACAGCCAGATTCTCAACATAACTATATACATTTGGCTTGGCTGTGTATATAATAGCTGAAGCTAATTGAGAAATATTTAGCTCTTTCAATGAATGAGATAGATATAAATGTATTAATTTCCTCAGATAAGGAATATTCGTGATGCAGATGAGAGATTAATAGTTATTTCGAAAAAAGTTGACTACCCTCCTTCAGTCTTTCATATTGATGTAACTTCATTTTTTTGTGTATTAGGCATTTTAGCCAATGGCTGTTTTTGGTCAATTATTAAGAAATACTTCAGAAAGATTTATAATTTTTTCAGAAATACGTTTTAACAAATGAAACTGTGTACTAAATAAATTTTGTAATTAAATTTTTTAAATAATGACAAAATTCATTTTTTTTTCTGTCTGTCTAGATGGAACAGTTCAGTATTCTCATAATCTATTTAAATGGAAAATAGAGGTCTAGATATTAAAATGTGTTTGAGAAGGAGAACTGTTAGCAGATGTTTGCTTTCTAAATTTATCTAAATCTCATAATTTAAAAGAATCAAATTGTTATAAAATCCAAACTAGTTTTGTAGAACAGTACACTACTTATTATAATCACTTTAAACACCTATGCTAATAATAATAAATGGTCAACAGTATGACTACAGTTAATGGAAATTCTGGTTAACATTCCAATATATTAAAAAGCTTCTTGCCCATATTATTTAATTATAAAAACTAGTTACATATGACTAATGAACAGGCTTATTACACACTCAGCCTGTTTCTTTAACTTACCCAAAATGCATTTCGGCTTTACTGGCCCTTATCAGTTGGGTGACATACAAAGCCGTCTATGGTACAATTTGTCAACGTTATGTGTTACATTAATAGTGCAGTTTTTACAAATGTTGTAATAATTTCGCTATTAACGTATAAGGTAATGTCCAGCACACCATGTATATAAAAAAAGAACATATTCAATATGTATATAAACAAAATTAAATTACGTACAAGTGATATAGCACAGCGGTCAGCAATCTTTTAGATATTACAGACCACTGAATTCGCAATTTAAAATTTTGCAGACCACTAACAATTTTTAAAGATACACGATATATAATTTTTACTCATTAAATACGAGTAAAAATTATATCTGTGTCCAACATCTTTTATTTTTTTTAACAACTCCAGATCGATGCTCGGTCATACTTGCAGCACCATCTGTACATATTCCTATACATTTCCCCCATCAATTTAATGTTTCAGAAAATAATCATTCAATATATTGAAAATTTCAAATCCAGTTGTTCTACCTGGCAAGTTGAGTGAACATAGAAATTTTTCTTTTAAATATCTTTCAAAATTAAATCTCACAAAACAAAGCATAGTTTTGTTTGTTATGTCGGTTGATTTGTCAAGTTGAATTACATAAAATGTTGCATTTTTGACCATTTCTACCACTTGAACTTCAACACCTTCAGCCAATTCTTCAATACTGCATTTCACAGACCTAACAGACATAGGAATTGACTTCATTTTTTGGGCATCTTGTTTTCCCAAAACTGCCTTACAAGCTTATAATAAGCAAGGTTTCATTAGTTCCTCTCCAATTGTATAAGGTTTTTTTGATTTTGCTACTTGAAGTGTCATCAAATAAGAGGCTTTTAATACAGACTCATCTTGAATTGTCAGTTTTTTAAAGAATTTATTTGTTTTTTAAATTATCACACAATCTCTGAAAATATTCAACTGGCTTATTAGCTAAATCTGGATGTTTAGTTAGGAAATGTCTGGTAAATTTTGATGGTTTCATGGTGTCATTGGATAAACTCACAGAACATACGACACAAAACTGTTGCAGATAAAGTTCAGTTCTATATTCTCGTATAAAACCATATTTCAAATAATCATGATCATATTGTCTTAAAACTTAAATTTTTTCTTCTCTCAACCTTCAGTTTTATCTTCTTCCCTGCTGGTGCTTGATTATGATGGAATCTGAGAGGGCCCGTGCGATTCCTCAACTAACTCATGCTTATATGAAGCATTGTCAAAAAAATGTAAAATTGTCAATTGCTTCTTTTCATCCTAAGAACCAAACAAAAATAATATATTCCTAATAATTTTGAGTGTTTAAATATATTTAAAATATTATGTGTAATTTTAAACTTAGCTTTAAAAATGTGAAAAGTATTTAGCTACTAACAAACTACTTCAAACAACCTTTACTCTGCAGTTAAATTATTTCTTTACTCTAACGTTTTCGGTTAGCTTTACTAACCCTCTTCAGGATTGACAAAAAAAACCGTTATTTCGAAAAATACGTTCGAAAAACTTTTTTTGTCAATCCTGAAGAGGGTTAGTAAAGCTAACTGAAAACGTTAGAGTAAAGAAATAATTTAACTGCAGAGTAAAGGTTGTTTGAAGTAGTTTGTTTGTAATAATGCAGTGTACTGTACATAGTATTTAGCTACTGATAAGTGCAAGTAGTTTGTTTGTAATAATGCAGTGTACTCCGTACATACAGAAGTATGAATACAAAGAAGAAATGAATTTTTTAATGTCAATGCCGAGATGCCACTGACGTTTAAAGAAGTACATAAACGTATATTGGAAAGATTGAAAGAATCACTGTTATGAATTATTACTTTATCTTAATTGTAGTTTATACAATAAGATGACTGCATAAATAAAACCAATAATGAAACACATGCGAAAGACAACAATATACATCTGCAGATATTTGAATGGATTTAATACTGAAGTAACAGTTTTACTCGTCACTGTGTTCAGTGCTGTTGCCAGATGTAGTGAGACGGAGACCATAGACAAAGAAATAAAATAAGACAATTTGAAAGATATATTTCCAAGAGTATAACTCTTCTGTGCAAACCAGTCATGCACACAACTACTATAGCTGTGAAATACTCAAAATTTTTGATTTATGTAGTATTTTTTTTTTTACTTGCTTTAGCTATATTTTTTATGTTATAAATAATAATAATTTAAACAAATTTTAAATTTAAACTTCTGAATTTCTTTGCGGATCATTAAAATTATGTCACGGACCACCAGTTGCTGACCGCTGATATAGCAGACCAAAACAGAAATTGAGTATATATACTGCATTATTCAATTAAATAACTACCCTAACAAAAAATTAACAACAAATGGCTATATAATCACTATAAAACAATCAATGTGTAAAACACAAATAATTCATAGAAAACTTGATTATACCTTGATAATTTTTGAAAACATCCCAAAAAAATATTAACAACATGTAATATTATTATTCTAGCCCCCACACTGAATAACAAAATCAAAAATTTCTTAAAAATTAAAGAACCAATTAATAGTAAAATAGATGCATTGTTAATAAATAATTTAGTTTACAGTTTCACTTGTATTTGTCAACCAAAATATTATTACATAGGTGAGATAGGTAGAAGGTTAAAAATTAGAATAAGGGTCCGTCCAGATACTTCGGACCCTGTCCCTCACCACCCGGTCGCCCCATTGTGGGCCTGGCCGAACCCATAATGGCTTGCAAAAAGAGGCCCTCTTAGTGCCCACAGGGCGGAAAGAGTTTTAAAAAAAAAAAAAAAACACCCAACAGTGTACTGGGTACTATCATTGCTTCCTCACAAATCTTAAGAAAATATATGAGAAATAATATAAGAAAACAAAAAAAATTATATATATAAAGTAGAACACTACAACCACTGTAAAAGACGAAATTCAGGTAACCCTTTCAAAAGTGTTAAAAAGAACAAAAGATAATCATCATCTAATCATTCCATAGAGGAAAAAAGCACTGAGGAATCAGCATGCCACTTGCAAAATAATGCAGCTGAAACATCACTATATTAATATCGAATTAGAAGAAAAAAAATTTTAAAAAAAATGCTAGTTACATCCAAACAAAAGTGAATGTAGTAAAAAAAAATATTTAATATTCAAATAGAATAATGCAACTATTATTTATCAAGACCAATTATTTTTTGTATCATTTTATAGTCGACTACTAAATAAGAAAGTGTCTACCAAACTGTTAGTTTATTAATACTAGTTTATTGCAGGTAAATTTCAATTGAGAAAAGACCACTTTATGCTGACCTTGATGAAACTGAAAGAGATTTGTTAATAAAAATAGACATTTCCGATTTGAATTGGTGAACCTACAGTTGTTAGGGTATTTCAGGACTAGCTTAATTGTACTATTGTACTAAGGAATACAATTAAATGGCTACAGAAAACTATAGTTTAAAAAAAAAAACTTGCCAGAATATTTTCAAAAACCTAATGTTTGAAAATATTAGATGCATTATTGATTAATTAAACCATTCCAAACTTTTGTGTGCTTTAAAAGTTTCTTTTGTATAGGTAGTTTGCATAAGATAATTCCAAATGTCTCAAAATCAATGTGTAGTCCAATTTTTAAGTGTTTAAAAACGTTATTTCTGGCATATTCGTCTAATGGATCTGGAAATTCCAAATCTTTATACTTGTTTTTCTTGATACCTTAAATTTGTTTCAATATTCAACAAATTGAAATAATTTCCAGGCATCATTCACTTGTGTGTCTTTTAGTTACGACTAACCAGAAAAACGAAACTGAAGTTCAAGCAAGTCTTTCATACAGAGCATGCGCATGTTTTTGTTTATCCAAGAATACAGTCTACAGCAGGCATGTCAAACTCATATGATATTACGGGCCACATGATCTATTTTGTATAAGTCGGGGGCCGCATGTTTTCAATGTTCAAAAAATTAATAAAATACGATTTTTAGAATGATTATATTATGTATTTATTAGACTCAATATATTGTATATTATACTAGTACATAGACATTTTATATTTCATATTATTTTTTAAACTTAAAAATATTTTATATTTTTTATAAAAAACAAAAGTTATAATAAGAAATAAACAAAATCGCAGTTTAATATTACTTTTTAGAAGATATTTGACAACGTTTTTCACAAAGCAAGTCATCAAAATTTGGTTGAATATATTCAGCTGATGCAATTTTTAAAATTGATGATAAATGTTGATCGGTTAACCTCGACCTTTCTGAATTTTTGTTATTTTTTATTAAAGAAAATAGTTGCTCGCATAAATAAGTGCTTCCGAACATAGCCAGTATACGGGTAACAAACGATAACATTTTAGGAAACCGATCTACAGATAAATATGTATAAAAATCTGGAATTCCAACTTCCATACATTTTTGCTTCAGCAAATTATCACATTGGATTTTAATTAATTTCATTTGTAAGTTTTCATCAACAGTTTCAATATCGATAGATAGAGGTGAAGTAAAAAGACGAAATTGTAATTCACAGCTTTTAAAATTAGAAAATCTTCGATCAAATTCTGTTTCTGACAATTTAATTTGGTGAGCATATTCTGTAAATTTTAATTTAGGTGATTTAAGCAATAGATATTGACAGCTTTCAAAGCTTTCTTTTCCTATTTGTTTTCGCCAAAGTGAATAATTTTTGTTTGAAAGCGTTAATATTATCAAATAGCGTTGTCACAACACGATTTTTGCCTCGAAGCTTAAGATTAAGTTGATTAAGATGACTTGTAATATCAACTGAGAAAGCCAGGACCTTTATCCTTTGTCCATCTTTTAATTCAGCACATTCATAATTTTTTGTTTCCAAGAAAATTATGATTTCGTCCAGCAATTTGAAGAATCGGTTTAGCACTTTATGACTCGAAAGCCAACGAACTTCCGTATAATATGGTAGATCGGTGTATTCACATTCTATCTTCCAGAAATGAAGCGAATTGAGATTATTAAATCCACCTGCCCGAATATAATTTACAAATCACAAAAATTATGACGTTTACAAAGTAGATTCACACAAACAGTCAAAGTTCCGAAAGTCACTATTCCTGAACAGATCCGTCGAAAAGACACCTTGCGACGTATACTTCGGATACAGTCACTCGTCACGACAATAGTAGACGAAACACCTTACGGCAGAGCGCACAAACGTCCGCCTTGACGTTCCAGCAAACACTTGACTTTTGCGCCAAAACCTTTCTTTTTAAATGGATTGTAGCAATTGCTGATGGACAAATCGGCACGTAGCAGTCTTCCATGACGTCCCCTCTCGTACGATGTTCGCCGGCCAATCATCGTTCGTAGATTCAAAGCCGCGGCCATTATCCAACCGTCTTTCCTAGCGTCGACCAATTTGAATTGGTTGGACGAAATACAGACAGACAAACACAAAAAGGGCGGGAATCGTACAGTTCAAAAAAGTTCAAACTTTCCAACTTCAAGCGTCAAAGCTTAGTATTTAAAAATTTTTTTAAAGTCTCGGTGGGCAGCAACCCAGGTGTTGGTGGGCCGTATGTTTGACATGCCTGGTCTACAGCACAGACTTGGCACCTAGTGACTTTCATCTCTTTTTGCACTTAAAATCTTTTCTTGATGACTGGCAATACAAAACTGCCAACGAAGTCAGTCAGTGTTACCATGTGGTTTGCTTCTTAGGTGGCAGATATCTATAATGCCGGAATACAACTCGTACGCTGCTGTGATAAGTGCCTCAATGATGAAGGCAACTATGTCGAAAAATAGTATAAGGCATGTACATAATAAAAAAATTACATTTCAGTTTTATAATATGTATGTGTTTTATTTATTATACAATGGAACTTTTTTCTGGACATTCCTTGTATCATCAGTTAATTGATGCTATTGTGAAATTTCTATTTTCAACTTTTATAAAATAATGCTTTCAATGATGAATGATATCAGAATTGAACAGAATAAAATAAACTACTCTGTTTTTAGAATGTGTTGTAATGTTAAAAAAAGGATGGAGAAGATGTGAACATAAATATTTATTCTTTCTTTTCAGTAAAATCAAACCTCTCTAAAAAGGAACTATATCTGTTCTGGAAATGTACAATAAAATTTATGCTTTAAATTTTCAATCTGTCAGCATTAGTTTTGTTCAATTTATAAATTATACTTATAGCTAGAACACCAAAATTTAGATCTGTTTCACACATTTTCTCCTCTTGCTGGGGAATTCATTACATTTCTTGGTAATTTGTAGGACTGAATATAGAGATGCAGGAAAAGATTTTAGATCAAGCCTCGTGGATTACTCTTACTCTTGCATCATAACTACTTTATTTTCTTTTGCTCTGTCATAGAAGCAATAGTATCACAATTATTTTAAAATTAATCAAATTTTCTTAGTTCTACATTTAGGTTTATAAAAATTATTCAGGATAACAAATTTATTAAAAAATTCATTATAATTTTCAGACTTTTGATTACATCTTATTAAATTTTTATTTATAAGATGATAAAGTCAAATGTTAATTAAAAGTTATCAAAAATTGATAATTTTGCTTCATAATAGATAGAACAACACACAATTGGAATTTTTATTTTAAAAATAACATAGGAAATAGAATGAAATGTTTTAAGCTTCAGGTCAGTGTCCTAGAGTTGTGGAGGTGACACAATTTACCTCATAGCTGGAACTCCTTCAGAATTAAAAATAGGCACCAGTAAAGTGAATTGATTTTCCTTTTTTTGTTTTAGGATTATTCTGCTAGCAAAAAGTATTAAAATAATAATAATTTTGAGCCATTTTGTACATACGAATAATTTTTAGTATAATATAACTGAAAAAAAGAATAATACTTTGTTATTTAGCGATATCATAAATCCAAAAGATAATGTTTTAGATTAAATTAGTGGTTTATAAGAACATCAAATAAATATTGACAAAATCATGAACAATATTTTGTTTTCTTATCGGTAGAGAGGTGCTGGACAAACATATATATACAGTCCACTTGCATTAATATGAATTCCTAAGGAAATGGTGTTTTTTTGTTGATTGTTTGAAAAAGTAGAGAATTTTTTTTTGGTGCTAGGAAGTAAAAAAAGGAGCCAATTTGGTGCTAAGTAGTCAAACCTGGCATCACTTTATTAATCCAATATGCAAACTAGCATGTGTTTGTATGGGATCGCATCCATTTAGAGGGGTGGACATCCTTAAAATTTAACCCCTATTTTCTGAGTATGATAGAATGGTCTGCTAAAACCAGATAATGTGTTTGAATTGCTCTGCAATGGGAGGTCAAACCCATCTTTGTTTACTAGGGTAGAATCTATTCTCAAAATAGATCATTTATTACAGTACCACTTTGCTTTATACTTTTTTCAACGTAAACAATAAAATTATTTTATTGGAAATAGGGTTATTTCTTGGGGGTAGTGAATTTTGATTTAACAAATTCTGGTAAAATTTTTGTTTGCTTTATTGCTTGAAAATTACCACTGTGACATTGGCATTTTGCCATAGCAACGGGCAAAATTTACTTTAATGCTAGAATTCACTTCATCAGTATTTGTTTTAAGGTAAGTTGACAGTATTCAGTTTTATCTGTTCATGAATATTTCATATTTTCTCTGTATTTTGAATTGAAATGTAATGAAAGAATAAAATTACATTACTTCTGTTATATTAAATGAAAACATAATAAGTTAATCTAAAAATATTTCCTTTCGGATTTTAAATTATATGTAATTTTTCTATTACTGTCCTACTATTTCTATAATATTTATATTCCAAAATAAATGTGTAAGTATTAGAGAAAGTGAAATGTTTGGAAAAACATTTCACATTTAAGTAAGTTAGGAATGTTGTGTAGTCAATATTGTAGGATTTCAATATCAACACAAGTTTTCTTATTTATTTTTATCTTCTATATGGAATACACTACTACCTGTTTTCATATTACTTAATTTTATTTTTAAGAACATAAACTTGTTAAATTTGTAAGTTGGAACTAATATATAACACAGAAAAAGGCATAGATTACTCCTGGTGGAATTCCGGGACTTTGAGTATATATCTGAACTGAGGGGACCGAGATAAGTTCAATGGTACCCTACTTTTGGACCGGAGACGAAAAATAACAAAGTTATCATATTTATGATTTCTTGCCTTTCACAATGCATTCTATGCCATTTTAGAGTTTTCCATGGTAATGTATTTAATGCAACCACGCGTGGACTTGCAGCGTTGAATATTGATTGAGCTGAAATAAAAGGCTTTCTGTTATCCTAACTAGGAACGGTCACTTCCCGGAGGGGTAGGTTTGGTTTTTTGGACAAGTTACGAAAGCGGCGCATAATACTAGCCGACTGCGAGTGATAGCAAGTGTGTCGGCAGCCGAGGGGCTTTAGGCCCCGAGGTTGAGGAGTGTGGGGGCATGCAAAAAGAACTTACTCCAAATGCAGATGATCAGTGTGCCTGTGGATCAACATCTGCCTCTGTTGAAGGTGAGTGTACAATCTGTTTTCTTGGCCTTTTACATGGGTAGTTTTCTTTCGTCAATGTGTCTTTAGAATATATGGCTGGCTTGCCGGACTGCCTGTTAAACACTCTATAGGCTTAGCAGAGAGAGCGACGCAATTCCCGATCACAATGCAAGTTGTTAAAGTTTGATTATCAATAAACTTGATGAGATAATGAAATACTTTTTTAATATGGACAATATGTATAAAGAATCAGAAAATGCCACCTAGTGAATACCACCTAGTGGCGTAGAATGCATTATGAAAGGCAAGAAATTGTAAATATAACTTTGTTATTTTTCGTCTCCGGTCCAAAAGCAGGGTACCGTTGAACTCATCTTGGTTCCCCTCAGTTCAGCTATACATCCAGTCTCAAAATTCCACTGGGAATAATCTATACAACATCCCAGAAAAATCACACTTTCCACAGTAACTGTTTAATAAACATTTTTGGCCATATTCAGGGGCTGCAACAGTTAGGTGTATGCAAAGTTGAATGTCTGTAGCAAGTTACTGTTGAAAAGTTTGAGGAAAGTGCAATTTTTCTGTTATAAGAACATAAAATTTTAGAATAATAAGACTTGCATGTTGACAAATCACATACTGCTTCAGTGTGTTTAGGAACTAAACATTTTCAAGTTAAACAAACTTAAATATAATTTTATATCAAGATAATTATAACAAATTTGGTAATGTTATATAATTAAAACTTTTTTGTGAAATTATAAAAGGCTTATGCTTAGAAGTAATTTACCAATAGAAGTTTATTATTATAGAATTCATATACGTTAAAATGAAAGCAAGTGATAACATGGAAAGTGATCTTCAAACATCAAAACTATCTAAAGTGGATCTGAACATTGTTCAGATCCACTTTAGAGAATCTGAACATAAGTGATTACAACTAAAATTTTTGCTAGTTGTAATTACTTAAAATCTCAAATTTTCTGTTATAGAAATGGCATTATATTTATTTTTAAAGTTTATTTGGTAATTATGCATAAATCTGGTGGTATTAAAATTGCAAAATTAATTTTGAATATAATTTAGATTCTTTGAATAAAAAAAAAATTATAGTCAAACTTTGGGTTTCGAACACCTCTGTTTACAAAACAAAATTTTAAATGCCCTATTTGCTTTGGTTACCATACTATAACTCAGTTACCAAACAAGCTACTCGACAAGAGCCATCCACAGACTGTTAACTTCATTGACTTTCTTTAACACAGGAAATATAGGGTCTGACCAATCAATGACGAGACTACCGATTTAGAAGTTAGTTGTGCCGAGATTGTCTCGTGTCATTAGATGTCACGACACAAACCATCCATGATGATGTTATTCAAATTATATTTCAATATGGACGGGAGTAAGATTCTTTGAACATTTTTCAGTACACATCACAATTGAATTTAAATCAAATTAATTAATGTAAACCACATTAACTGACATTGGCATCCAAGAACTTGTGTTTAATTATGCTTAACAAAAATTTAATATATTATTATATTATAATATTAATATTTAGTATTTATTAATATTAGGTAGCTGCTAATTAAAACTAAGAATAGTCATAAAATAATTAAAACTCTGGACTTTACAATGAAAGTAAAATCAAAATTAATTAATTAAAATTAAAATGAAATTAATTGAAACAATGTTTTGGAAAGTGTGGATGAAGTACTTATTGTCCATTTGTCATTGATTTTGTTATATTTTGTGCAGGCAGTCAGAATTGAGTCTCTATGGCACTATTTTGTAAAGTGTTGATTTCAGTTTCTGTTTGTATGAATGATATATATATTTATTAAAATTAAAATGTTCCTTAATGCCTACACATAAAATATTATATATATATATATATATATATTTTATTTCATGTGTAGGCATTTATATGCATGAAATACAGCTAAAAAAGGTAAAAAAATAAGGCTTTTGTTTTGAGAGTCGAGAATGGATTAATCCATTTTATATTGTTTCTATGGAAACACTTTTTTTTGGTTTCTGAACCACTTTTAGGAACAAATTAAGTTCAGAAACTGAGGTTTGACTGTTTTAAACATACATAATGTGTTTTAAAATTGATATACATGCATACTGTTAAAAAATCAATTGAAAATGAGTTTTGATCTATTTAAAATAAAAAGGGACTGCAACAACTGTTCTGTTGTACAGTACATCAAACCTATGCAGTGACTCATACACTGTATGTCCATGTACAGTACCTCCTTTTCTTTAGCAAAAGAACAAAAGACAAGCTAGCTGAATAAGTCATTCTACTAATTATGTAAATGCAGTCCCCACAGTGCAAGGTTCTTATCCAGATTGCTCTTTCTGTTTGAAAAGTTCATTAATTATATAAATAAAATGTTGCTAATTTGGAATTAATGATAATTCAGACTACTATTTTTGCATTGGGTACTTATTTAAGTAATGAATTTGTCAATTTAATTTTGGACTTTAACAAGATGCATCAAGATGTGATCAAGGAATGATTAGAAAAGGAATTTTACTGTAGTCCTATAAATTCCCATTGTCGTCCATTGTCTATCTTTCTTTAATCTTGAGAATAGAGTTAGATAGATTAAATCCAAGACCAGATATGAAAATCTTAGATGCAGGAGGCCCCGATTATATACAAACTTCCGATGCAAACAAGAAGTCACATAATTCCTTTAAAAGATGATGACAGAAATTTTTAACCACATTACTGTTTCTGTGTTTAAAACACTCTTAATAAAAGTTCAAAAATATTAGAGGGTAAATTTTTTAAAATTTGAGGTTTATGTTGGACAATATACATTTTGAACAAATCTGCTGTACAAATTCTTTTGAATAAACATATAATAGACAAAACATCTGTACTTTTTTTTCTTTAGAAACAAAAGGTTAGCTTTTATGACCCTTACAAAATCATTTTTAATAATTTCAAAGGATTAGGGGAAAAAATTTGTTTTGCAAATGTTTAGATGTGTAAGTTACATGTTTTGTGTTCTAAATCACAGTAAATTTCAGGTTCTTTAGGCATGTTATCAAGAACTTCTGTAAAGAGTACATTTTGTACTATTCAAATTGACTGTTTATCCTATTTTCTGTCACCTGAAATTTATAGCTTTCCACCTCCAACATTTTCCTTCTACACTAACTGTTCTATCTATATTTTCTATTTTCTAAAGCTGTGGGAAAACCTTGTGATTTCCAGCCACTCAGGCAACTGCAACTGCGATGTCTGTTCTTGATAACTAGTAAATCCGACAACCTGTGCAACTGAACCACATCTATAAACAAATAGTTTATTCAACTCATGCCAAATGAAAATCCAATCAGCAAATACCTTTTGTGCCATGTCATATGGTGGCAACTTTGAAAATAGTTACCATTTTGATGGAAAATGAATACCAGTACAGCTTTAGAATCAAGATTGATTTGAGCTCATTCGGGCTCATGAATGCCTGTGGAATTTTAATTCTTTTTATCAAAGAAAGATAAGAACATAGGCATGACATAAGATAAGCAAGTCTCAGCATTGATTGTAAATGCCATTTTTTTAGATTTCTAAATATAAAATGTTGATTTGTTTTTAGTATTTAAAATAATAATATTGTTACTAAACATAGCTAAAGAACTGAGTACCATTATTTGTAAACGATATTCCTTTGCGTTAAAAATAGAAGATGGCAGTCGAAGTGGATGTGGAGAAAATATTTATGGACCAACGTGGGAACATGCCATGAATCAAGGAAAGATGTTTTTGGAGAATTTGGCAGTTTTATAGCTGCCAAACTAAGAACACTTCTGCAGAAACAAACCTTACATTTACAATTTAAAATATTTTTTCTTGTAGAAGAGGGAAATTGTGGAAAATAATGATTAATAATATTGATACAATAAATGAAAAACTCTATTTTTAACTCAGAGTTTTACTACTCAATTTTAGTTATTGTGAATTTATAAAGTACTATACAGCAAATGAAGCAACAATAAAAGTAGTGAGAAACCTCACTCAGATTATAAAATTTTTTAAAAATAAATATAGTTCTAAAAGAGTAAACCGTTTATAATATATAATGAAGTGTTATTTAATATTATTTACAAGTTTGGAATTGTTAAATTACATTTCGTATTTATTATTTAATAATTTTATGACCAAATTTAATGCCATTCGGCTTGGTCTATGGTATTAAAATAACTTGTGAATTCATCTTGGATTGCTTTTACTACTGTGTAGAATTTAAATTATGACTGCTTCCCAAGCATATAAGGGAAAACTGCTGTCGTCGTTGTTCTCCAAATTTGTCACTGGTGGTAGCAGTAAGATGCGATATTACTTTCCTGTAACATGTGAAGGACGCAAATTAGGATGGATTTTTCAACTTTATCTCGATATAAAATCACAATAAGGATGTAAAAAATAGGATTCCATGACTTTGTGACTAATACCTCTGTATATTGAAAACAATGTCCATGCTCTCTGATGCAACTGAGATGCCTGACAGATTTTAGCTCTAGGAGTCGAAAATAATAACAGCAATGTGTGCGCCTAATGGAAAATAGGCCATGAAAAACAAACACAAAACATAAGAACAAAGCAATTGCCATTGATTGCTTTGTTCTTGGATATGTTCTCCATGTTGGAAAATGCATGTCTCTGCGGCCAGCAGGTACAATGATTGCCCCATCTATGCCTAAAAGATGCAGGGATTGCTTCTTTTTTTCTGGCTCTGCCTCAATTCTGTTACGATATGACAAGATCAAGCAAAGTTCTAGTTTAAGTTAAATAGATTTAAAATATGATAAAATTGCAGTCTGATATTTTGACGATGTCATAATAATTTTTGCTTGTTAGTTTTGAAAACAAATATCAATAAAAAAAATTGTTCTGGAATTTCTTATTCAGTTTGTAGTGGTGGAATCTGATGATGATAGATGGTATCCTGAAAACATTTCATTTCAGAAATAAAAAATTATAAGAAACTTGTTGTAATGAGGTTCATTAATGCTAAAACATGCTTTTATTCTTCATGATGATCAACTGCGTGTGTTATGCATATCTTTAATGTTTTAAATATTCAGAAAATGTTCATTTTGTTAAACTTCCACTTCTGACATTGTAAGATAATTGAGGTTATACTAAATCTAAAAATAAGTGTTTGATAAGTTCTTGAAGCATTTTATGGATCAGAATTAATGAATATTACATACGGTAAAGCATCAATTATCCAAGTATCGATCAACCGAAACATCTGTTAACTGAAAGCGTTTCAGTCAGGTAATTCAAATTTCCGCTAGTGCTGTGGCACTGCAGCACTTTCCTCCCTCCCTGCCAGCCTAAACTATAGGCCTACCTTAATGTACTACTTTATGTAAGGTAGGTATTTGTGAGACGTGTGATACAAAATATATACAGTACAGTTTTGTATTCAATATGTTTTTTCGAAAAGGATCAGTTATCCAAACAATCCCAGTCCTGAATTGTTTCGGATAATCAATGCTCTACTGTATTTCCATACAAAAGAAATTTATATAAATGCTTTTTTTATGTTAAAATGTCTGCATATATTAAAAATACGAATTGAATGTCTTCTATTATTATTTTAAGTTTAATATCATAATTTCATTAATTTTAATTTTTTTTTCCAATAGCTTCAAGAGTGCTTGGAACAGTGA
Organism: Centruroides vittatus; assembly: GCF_030686945.1. Lineage (NCBI taxonomy): Eukaryota > Metazoa > Arthropoda > Arachnida > Scorpiones > Buthidae > Centruroides > Centruroides vittatus. Next base: position 1,538,524 of record NW_027120714.1, on the reverse strand, counting down.
AGTGGTTTAATGTGAAAAATGGCTATGGATTTATTAACAGGTAGTTTTCATTATTTTTAACATATTGCATACAGTAGACCCCCCCCTATAACACGGTAGATACGTTCCGTGTTATATGAATCCGTGTTGTACGAGTTCCTTAAATATATGAGCCAATCACAGCTCGGCACATGTACAGTTAGGGGCTATGGCTGTTTGAAAGGTTTTCTTCCATAAAATTAATTGATTCTAGAATAATTTGACTCAACATTTCTAAATCACATATAATTTTTTGGGAATAATCCACATAAACTATGCTATAAACAAAAACTTGTAGGATTACTTACTGAGTGTGCACTGTTCGAAGACGCCATTGCCTAAGCGTGTTATCGTCGCGGAGCGACTCATCAAACGGTGGATGCGTTTCCTGATAAGTTATTCTTTCTGCAAAGAATTTGCTGAACTTTGGAGACATCAGTAATAGAAATATAATTTTTATGGCCGTTGAATAATACTGTAAATGTTGTTTTCACAAGAACTGTATAAAAATTTATCAATACTTTCCCGCCTAAACTCTCCGTATATAGGCTTGGCGCTGGACGGCGGCAAGTAGTTCGGCTGCTAGTCCACTATTGGTCCATATTTGACCAATCTTGTCGCGACATGAGTCGGCGATGACATTTTACCGTGTTATACAAGTCTCTTTTAGCATGTTATACGAAACCGATTGCAATTTTTTCGCCGTGTTATAGGAACCCATGTTATGAGGGTCTACTGTATTTTTCTGCTGATATGTTGTCAAAAGTGTTTTTGTTGTATTTTAGATTTTAAAACCCGCATTAGTCAATTGTTTGGCATCTGTAGGATGCCGTGCAACTTTTGAAATAGTTAATTTTTTCTGAAATTTTGGTAAAATCTGAAAAATACTTTATTAACTTGCATTGCACTGCATGCCTAGTTCTGGAATAAAAATATATTGGTGTCTCAGATGCCATACAACTAAACTTGTACACTAAATTTTTATGAAATTGCATGGGTGCAGCACTTACAAGTGTTACAAATAATGAGTGCAATTCAACACAATATATAATCAAAATAAAATATAGTATTTTATTAAAGATATTTTATATTTATTGCTCTTTGTTCAAACCCAGATCAGTCCAATACATTTCCAATGGATCGATGTGTTTATTTTTGACAATGTTACTCTCTTACTATCATGTCGTATCACATTATTGCAGTAAAAACATGAGAGAATTTGCAACTATTTTTTTGTGTTAAATATTATTAGGAATTTTTTTAAGTTATTAAATTATAAATTTACAAATTTGACATGTAAATTGTCAAATTTTTTATGTTTCATTCATTATTTCTTCAATCTCTTCATTTCTCATATAGAAAACAGTCCTAATTAAACAAAAAGCTGCAAAGTTTGCAGCTTTTTGTTTAATTAGGATATTTCAAGCAATGCTGATTTTTGAAATTGCATGATTATATTGCAAAAAAAAATAAAGGTAATTCAATTGGACAAAACTGTTTAATTAATGTGAAAGAAAACATTTTTCTGAGTAGAACAAAACATGTTCATGTACGATACATATGGTGCGAATCAAGTGCATCTTGGGTTCTCAGGCGCGCACATATGTAATCAAACAATATGTCTTGTTTATCAGTTATCAATCTTGCAAAAAAGGCATCTTTTTTGCAGTATATATTTTTCTAGAAAATATTAACAATTTTAAAAATGATATTAACTTTAAAATCTTTGTAAAAAGAAACCGGAAGATTTTATATATGTAATTGTTTTTGATAGTACAGTTTCATATTTAAATTTTGTGTGTCAATATTAAATTTTTTTTCTAATAAATTGAATATACTCTTTTCTATAGGAATGACACAAAAGAAGACATATTTGTACATCAGGTAAGTATTACTACTATCTTTTTATTAAAATAAAAATGATAAGCTAATGTGTGAAATAATATTAATAGACAGCCATAACAAAAAATAATCCTCGGAAAGTCGTGAGAAGTGTGGGTGACGGAGAAATTGTAGAATTTGACGTCGTTATTGGAGAGAAAGGAAATGAAGCTGCAAACGTAACTGGACCTAATGGAGCTCACGTTAAAGGAAGTCCATATGCAGCAGAGAGACGACGCAATTTTAGAGGTCGCTATTATCCTAGACGACGTAGGCCACAATCTCGACAGTTGAAACAGGTAGAGATATACACATACATACATGATCTAAATTCAGATTTTATATATATTAGTTAAACCCATAATGGGTTTGAAATAAATGTCTGTTTAGTGTATTCTAGATTGAACTTTACAAGAGAGACATTTAGATACTAATATATGATTTGACTATTAATGCTGCCAATTTGCTTGTTATGTTGAAAACTTATTCACTGAAGTGAATAAGATCTAAAGATAACTATGAAAGTGAAAAGAGTTTTCAGTACTTAAAAATTACCTTTGTCTTTAATTTTAGGGTTTTGACTTGAAATTTTTGCCAGTTTCCGTATTTTCCGGCATATAAGACAACTGGGAGTATAAGACAACCCCGACCTTTTACAGTTAAAATGTAGAGTTTGGGATATACTCGACCTATAAGATGACCCCCGACTTTTGAGAAGATTTTCCTGGGTTAAAAAGTCGTCTTATACGCCGGGAAATATGGTATTTTGCCTTATCTATTTTGCATATATTGTTTAAATGAACTAAAACTAAAAATGTATATATGAAGGAAAAAATCTTCATTTTATTAAAGAGTATATATACACAAATACATTTATAAAATGTGTGTAGTAGATTTATTTTTTTATTAATATAATTTAATTTACTTATTCAATTTTTTTATTATGTAAATATTTGCTTTTCCGGTAACTTACACTAGTTTTTTGCTGGAATATTTAAGAAGTTAAATTTATGATCACAATGAAATCCAACTCCTTAGAATGTGCTTTTAACTGTTAATATTTCTCAGCAGTATTGAATTAATAAATAAGAAATGATTTTCTTCTTCACGGGTTCTATGACATTCATAATTCAATAAGCTTTATTAGAGATCACAGAATTAAGAAGTGAAAATTTAAGTTGTAATTAATTTGTTGTACTAAGTGAAGTAATTCAAAATTATAAAATATTAAAAGAAAAATTGAATGAATATTTGATTTTTATGATAAGTAACCAGTATTTTATTAATGAAACATTTTCTTGCAATGTTTAGTATAAGATTTACAAAAAGAATGTTGAAGTTATTGTGAAAGACATGTTAATCACGGTACTCTGAAAATTTTTTCAATTACAATCATTAATGCTCACGATCGAGTATACTCTACCGACCAGTCTTAGATGCAATGCTCAATTGAGTGTGACTCGATTACGTATAAACTTTACTTTTTAAATTGTACGAGATTGATTCTGACTCGATGTTTGTGTTCCATTGGTTGTCTTTTATAAAAGCTGAGTAATTTTCATGACTGATTATGTAGTAGATTTTCTTTTATTGATGATTGTATAAGCCCTTAATTGAGGACTGCAAAAGTTATATTTTTTGCTTAGTTGATTGTGATTTTGGTAAAACTTATGCAGATGGCAGATATGTCAGTTTTTTGGAATACAGCTACTTACTTTATGAAAGCAGCTCCTTTCTATGTCTACAATCTAGATGAAAGGATGTACTGGTCTACGGATGAGATTTTCCATTCCTATTTTCCAGAAAATGATGTCTCAGAGGCAATTTTTAGCTATTTGAAAAACTTACATTTCTGTAATAATGATGAATATGATTCATAAACCCATCCTAACCAAAAATTAAATAAGATTTGGCCAATTTTTTAAAATTTAAATGACAAATTTTTGAAATTATATATACCAGAAAAAATATAGCAGTGGATGAAAGTTTAATGCTATTCAAAGGCCATCTTTCCCACAAGCAGTACATCGCACTTAAAAGATCTCACTTTGGTGTAAAATTTTATATTCTATATGAATCATCATCTGAATACATGTACTTAATTGCAATTTATACGGGCGAAGGAACTCTGCTGAAGGACAAATATAAAAATATGCTAAATAGTCCGTTCCTTTTGCATTCCGTTAGGAATGCAAAAGGAACGGACTATTCCTGATGTCAAGCAAGCATTTGATTTTGTTTTAAATTGTTACATTCTATTTTTTTGAAGTATTCCATCGGATTCTTTTACATGAGGAAGAACTATTTTAAAAAGTTCAAAAACGTTTGTGAAGAAAGGTTTTTTTTTCACATAAAAATATGCCTATCATATAGCAAATTATTTTATCATTAGCAGATAATTTATTGGATAAAGGCTACTTTATCACTACATATAATTTTTATGTTTCCACAGTTATACATTGGTAGTTGATATAACAATGTATTTTTAATTGTAAGTATTTATATAATTTGATAATTGTAATTCTATAGTAATACATAGAATATTTGTTTGTAGTAATAACACTGAAGGGAGATCAAAATGCTATGTCAGTCCAAAATACCCTTGCAATAACAAAATGTAGTTAATAAAATTATTTTGTCGTCGTTTACATTTGGATGTTGGAATTGCTGGATGAAATACTCAACTCTAATAGTATAGAATAAGAACAGAAATACAGTATTCCTGATTTACAAAAAGTTTATTTTATTATCTTTTGATTGATAGTTGATATGCACATTAATTAAAGAAACAACAATATAAAACAGTTTAAAAAATGAAATAAATAAATCAAATGATGATGTCATTGTCAATAGTTCAAATTGGTTGGCATTATGACAAAGTAATTCTGCTAGGCAAACAAGATGAATCATTGCACAAGTCAAACTAGAATTATCTTTTTAAATATAAGTATTTTAGTCATCAAAAATTGCTCTATAGTGACATTGCTAGTGTAAAAATTAATGCATTATAGGTTTGTTATGGCCTTTTTGATGGGCAGTTAGTCTAAAATGATCTCGTAAATTTTCTCTCTCATTGGACAGATTACATTTAACCTTGTTTAACTTAAATGACTTTGTAATTTTAAACTAGTTTACTGAACTGATTTTGTTTTATATCATAACTGCCAAACTAATTTAACAATTTTATTTATACTAGGAAAGTTAAAAGGGGCAAAATTAAGACCGTTCAGGAGCCAATAAATGGATTCAGTTTGTCCAATTAATGTCCTAAAAATCTAACATTTGGCAAATCTTTCAGTATAATGGTACACAACTCTGTCGTGTACCATTATACTGAAAAGATTAAACTGTGTTCATCTCATGTTCAGAAAAAACAAATGGTCATATGTCCAAATGCACAGAACTATTGATTCTAATTTTCATAAAGGAAAATGATTGTTTACCTTTATACTTCAAATTTTTTAATCCCGAATGTTTTTATGGATGTGTAGTTACACGTACATTAAAACATTCCTCAGTCTAAATATGGCAGTTCTTCAAGGAGAGAATTTAGTTGAGAAACCCCAATTTCATTATTAAATCTTTTGGAACTTGCAAATAAGTTCAATTCTTTTTGGTTTGACATTTGATTGCAGATTGTGTAGCAGCTGAATTTTATAGGGCATTAAGCTTTAGTCTTTATCATATAAAATTGAACATAGTTAAGTTATTGGCTATAGTGTAAGCTGTCGTTCTTTGCATGATTCCATTTCATATCAGTTGGCCTAACTTATTTTTACTGTCTTCATGTGTTTCTTGTACTATTGACCAATTAGTAAGGGTCCTGTGGTAACTGCTTCTGCTATTCCTAAATACTCTAAAATGCTATTGTGTCAAAATCACAAGTTTGTGTTTCACCAGCTACAAAACATGCAGCTTTTTCTTTGTACAATAGTCATTGTAACACTTATAATGAAAGGTTGTTAGGCATAATTGACTTGTTTTTTACCTTACAATTTAGGCTGGGGTCCAACATTCACTGTGTGGATGTGTCATTCAGATAATGGATAACATAGAAACATAGTTACAGATTAAACATTGCACCCTGAAATGTGTTATTGTAGTGTTAATTGTAATGTTTATTTTACTGTAATCTTACAAAATTCCATCATTTATTTTTGAAAATTCTATATTATAAAGACTGTTTCATATTTAATTTAGAACTTAATTAATGATTACTTATTATAAAATAAATTTAAATACATGAAATTAAGAACAACTATTTTCTAATTTGCTTTATTGGGTTACAGGAAAATTCATATTTTAATGTTTCAAAGCATTTCTGTTTAGTTTATCTTCCGATTTTGAAAGAAACTTAGTAGATTGAAATTTTATTTTGAACTTTTTGAATCAATTTTTTTTGAAAATGGTTTCCCAAAACAAACCTATTATAAAATGCTTTAGCTAATTATCATATATTTTTTAAACTTAATTTGTTACGCACAACAAAGTAAAAAGATTATTTTTTCTGACTGTTTGACCTGATATATGCTTTTCGAAATTTTTATAAATTTTTGTTTATTAGGATGATGACGACGATGATGAAATTGCACCAGGAGAAGAAGATAATGAAAGGGATGATCGTCCACCACCTAGACGACCGAGACGCCCATTCGTTCGTCGTTATTACAGGGGTCTTCAAGATTCCCCAAGAAAGATGACAGATCCTAATAATTTTGAGGTATCTATAAATAAAATATTCTTAATATTATTAATTAAAGTACAATTACAAAGTAAAGCTTATAAAAATTAGTAAAAATAGACAATAACTGCAAATAATAAGTAGAGAAAATGTTTTTTTAATAGTGTGAAAAGTAGCAGATTAATAACTTTTAACATTGATTTAACAAACTTTGTTGAAAAATTTTTGAGTTCCTAAAGATTAGTTTTATAGTTGGAAGCACTAGAACATTGCCTTTTGTTTAATGAGCTTCTACTGTAGCTCATTAAACAAAAATTTATCTGGCATTCAATGTTCAGTAACTTCTCATCGTCTGAAAAGTAGCTGATGTTCTGGAATTGTCCAATAATTGGAATTTTAGCCACAAGATATAGTAAAACTCGGACAAAAATTCTGTATACTTGGAAAATGCTATATGCACATAACTTACGAATGTTGATTTTGTGCAATGATGTGTTCATTGACCAAAAATCCTGCAAATATGCAATCTTAACACGGTGTAGTCATACACTGTGTTGTTTTCTATGATTAAAGATCATGCATAAATCTGAAATGTGCAGCTTGCACTGATACAAATTATCTGCAAAGTCTGCAATATTTAAATTGCATATAACACATCAAGAATTTATAATGAAATAAAGAATTTTTTATAAATTTTTAAAATAATTTTTATATTGACTGTCCTTGTTGGTATAAAGATTGCCAAGCATACAATAATTGTTTTTTGTCCTTGAAATTGATGCAACAGCCCTTTTTTCAAATTTGAATATGTCGAGAGCTTCTAGTCACTGGTTTGGTCGTCATGCTTAGATTGTTCTATAACGGAAGCTTTGTCTAAATAGGCTTGATCATCGTTGTCTGTAGTGTACCTGATTAGTGCAGTGTTGTATTTTCTTTTATTAATATCATATTTGTATTCCTCAAGCCTTATTTTGAGTGATCACGTAGTGGTGCAGATGTACTCAATATCACACTTGATTCTATTGTGTCTCAATAGAATCCTATATACTCCTGGTACCCTAAGTATGCCGGTGTTGTCCTTTCTGTTTCTGAGGATATTATAGATAGTGGGAACATGTTTATAAGTTAATCTATCTCCTTTCTGACAGCAATTTCTTTATATAAGCTTCTCATGTTGTGGTTATAATCTAGAATGCTGCGGCACATGTTGTGAGTGTTTCCAATCTGCAATATATTGTTAGTGGGTGTAGGATGAGTACCCCTGTTTGAATATGCATTAGCTAAGTTATGAATAAGGTGTTTTTGGTAGCCATGTTTTGTAGCTGTATCCTCCAGACATTTTTAGTTCTTTTAATGTGTCTTTGTAATTCGTGCAGTGGGTAAAAGCATGTTTGGTCAGAGATCAAAATGCATTTATTTTGTAGATATATGGGTTGTAGGAGTTTGCAGGTGTAAATAATGGAAGGTGTGATGGTTTATAATAAATATTTTTATGGATAAATCTGTTCATAATGCTAATATTGATATCCAAAAAGTATGCCCTTGAATTGCTGGCTTAGTCTAATTTTAAGGAAAGCCCATATGGGTTGTTATTCATTTGTTCTATGAAGCCTTCTATATTTGGCTTTACTTTCCATATTATAAAAATATTGTTGCCGTACCTTCTGTAGATGATAATGTTAGGAAGGAATGATGGTAAGACCCACTTTTTCTAATAATCTAATGACCATCTCACAAAGATCCCCAATAGGGGGCTTTCCATAGGTACACCTTTTTGTATATATGTTTTGCCAACAAGGACAAGTCAATACAAAAATTATTTTAAAAATTTATACTAACAAGGACAGTTGATATAAACATTTTTTTATACATTCTTGTTTATACTTATGTTTTATTATGTATTACAGAATTTATATTATTTTGTACCACATTACATAAATTTGTGCAATTTTTATATATTTAGGTTTCCAAATAATTTTAAAATGTTCCTTTCCTCTCATTCCGTTTTGGAATGTATTAATCTGAAAATGATCTATGTAGATCAAAAGCATTTGTTTTTATTTGCAATTAAACTATGCTGGAATTTCATTTGTAAGGTTCAGAGGTTTGTGTTTTTTTATGACATACTTTATTCCAGCTTTGCAATGTTTGAATTTCTACTGCAATATTACTTCTTTGCTAATTTCCTGATTTTTTTTTATACTCGTATGTTAAAAGCATTTCCTCTGTACACAGAAATTTAATCTGTATTTTATAGCAAGGTTAATCCTTACGTGTTGACTGAAAACCTACATATAAGGTTTCAACATGTGTACAAAACATAAACCCAGTATTTGCCATATTTAATGTACAGATTTGAGTGGATGTCTAGAAGTGTCATTTGGAGCAGAGCATAAATAGTAGCATATGTACCTAGATTATTGGACTTATTGGGTTTTAATCTTGTTTATGTTAATCAAGAATAATGTAACTGAGAGGTCAATGTTGTATCGCCAATTAAGAATTACTTTTCTATTCATCTATACAATTTAATACTAAAGTAAGTTACAAGAACAGGTTGGTGCTTCAATTCAAATTTTGATTATTGAAACACTAACCTGTCATTCTAACTTAGTTCTTCATTTATATTGAAAAACTCATTGAATTATTTTTCACTATCTATGTTCAATACATAGTCTTAATTTATTGAAGTGTAACCCATTTACTGAAGCTTAATGACTACTATGATTTTATTGTCTGTCTTTAAATATGTCTGAATGGAACTACTAGTTAGTCAACTTATTACTGTCATGATTATGCAATTTGAGTTGGACCAGTTAGTGTGAAATTACCCGGATGCATGCTTTTCAAGTCTATAAATGTAGAGCTGAAAGTTAGGGTAAAGGGATCATTAACAACTTGAATGTAAACAAGCCAAAATTGCAGGCTACATGCAATGCTATTTATCTGTGACATTCAGTGATGAGGTCTGCTAGTTGTAGAATTTAAGTGACCTCCCATAAATCTGTCTGGATAAAAGTGCTAGAAGATTAGTGGTCAAGTTGTATAACAGGAAATAGGAAATAATTGAAATTTTTACAATAAATACTAAAATGAAAACTATGAAGAAAAACTGAATTGTTTAAAACTAGATGGAATTCAATTAAAAACAAACATCATATTCAAACAAATGTATTTTTAAATATTAGGCAACAATGTAACCATCTGTGACCGGTTTCAAATTCTTGTAAGTTTGAAATTGACAAAAAGAAACCTTTACAGTTGTTTTTAATAGAATTCATTCTGTACAAATGCTAATCTGACATATGAGAACTAAATTGCCACTGGTAAAAAATTAAATCCAGATTTAGATTTTCATCAGGTCAAAAGTGTTAAGATTAACTTTTGAGACTCATTTGATCTTGAACTCCCCAAAGGATGACAAACGTAAGACATACAGGTGCTCCACTACTTATAAACTGGTTAGGTTAGATTTCCGAGGTTTTGTCGTAAGTTAAAATGTTTGTAATCTAAAAAGTACATTTGTAGAGAATAACCGTGTGTTAGTGTTTGATTTTTCAGTGTACTTAATAGAATACATTGCACTCATTTTATCTGTTTGCAACTATTTAGTATTGGATTTTCAAACATGGTTTTTTTACATAATGAATTTGGTTTTGTAATGTCAAGTTTAGTTTGTACAATAATAGAGCCACACTTCTTGCATTTATCGCCACATCTTCATTGCTAGATTTAATATTGTTTTGGAAGCATTTTTGAAACACTAATTGTAAAACTATAAAAATTGCAAACAATAATGAAAAACTCCATTACTTCAATGTTACAGACTTCAATATGTTCTTATGAGTGGTGATGGAACATCAGTACTTGCACGAAGATGCAAAATGATGATACGCAGTAGAAATAAATCAATATTAATCATTTATTACTGGCTAAAGACTGACTTCAACACTACCTCACAAGTGGCAAGAGAACTTCAGAATTCACACAAAATTTAAATTTTAGATCTGTTCAAATTGTTTATAAGTAGGGGAGTGCTTGTACATATGTTTATCATAACTTTAAGTATTTGCCTGTTTCCTACAGGCATAGTAGAGTTAGATAATATAATACCTAGCTCCATCTGTTGACAAGATTTTAAATATTTTAATTTTTATTGAATTTTTTTGCAGCACAGTTTTCATTGAAATTGTTTTAATAACTAACAATAAAAATCTTCACTAATAAATACCAGTACATATAAGATTAAATATATCTTCCACAACCTTTTAGTTAGTTGTTAGTTAGTTGTTATTATTATTATTACATAATATTATGTTTTGTTCTTTTAATGATGTATATTGAACATTTGCAAGTCTTTGGTATTCAGGTCAAATGATCAAAAATCACAAGTATTGAGGTTTCAATGTATTTCTGACAGATCACCAAGCCTAATTATCATGAAAAAGAGGAATTACATTGAAAAAAATTCAAAAACTAAACTTCTACTTGGACACATGACCTTTTGTCAAATTGTAGAAATCAACCAATAGAAGGAAATTAAATCATTATTCAATTCGATTTAAGCATCAGTACTTTAAATTTTTGATTATTAAAAATAGTTAGTCAGTTTCATGAATAATATCTAGAGTAGAGCATCGATTATCCGATCCCTGATAACCCGACTTATTGGTTAACCGACCACGTTCCAGTCGGCAAATTCAAATGTCCGCTAGTGATGTGGCACTACAATATTTGGTTATGTCTTGGCTACTTTAATATTGTTTTTGTTAAATTTTTGCATGTTTTAGCTGGCAGCACTGGCTCAACCATGAAAGGGAGGCCAGTATTTAAACCAGGCCTAATACACTATACTAATAATGTATTTTTTCATACTTTTCGGTTATCCGACCAACCCCAGTCCCCAATTAAGTCGGATAATCGATGCTTTACTGTATTTAACAATCTGTGCATTGCTGCTATTACTTTTTATTTTGCAAAATCCCATCATATATTTTGCCATAAACGTGGTTTGGTTTCCTATCATCAGTAAGACATTATTTAGTAACAATTTCTGCATAGACAATATACTGACAGATGAGAAAACAAAATGCATTTACAAATGTACATGATAGTGATATTGAATTAAGCCTTTTTAATGCATTATTCTTGATCGATTGATTGAAGATATATAATATAGTTCCAATTATGTTTGACTTGTCTGATGTATATTCAACTTATTTTTTTAAAAAAACTTAAATGTAAAAAGTATTTGTCTTGCATCTCTAAAAAAGTATTTGATAATGGACATGCAAAATTCAACATTATGAAAACATTAAAAAACAAGATAACCTGTTTCTTTTATGAAGCTAATGTTTTAGTTTTATTTACAAATTGTTAAAAAAAATTTCCCGTAATAATAAAAAAAAATCCTCAGTCTTAAACTTAACATAAATATTAGATGTGAATAATAAAATAAAGTATTTTATAATGTGTAGGGTGGATTACAAGAACCGCACGATGAAGATAAAGGAATTCAGAGAGGTTCCATGGGACGCCGTCCACCCCGACGCTTTTTCCGTCGCTTCTTTCGTCGTAGGCCACGTCGTCCTCGAAGCGACACAGAAGGCAGCCAGAGTGGTGTCGAAGGTGATATTAATAAGGTATTGGTGTTATAATCTGTATATGCATATTAAAATTATTTTCCTCAATAAAATGTTTTTAAAAGTTTATATATAATTACACTAAATGTACAGTACAACTTTATAAATTGTAGAATTTGTTACATACATATGAAATACCATTGATGATTAGTATTCAAATATAAAAATTTCATTAAACTGATGTTAATTTATTGATTTTAAAGATGATTTAGTTGTCATTTTGAGAGAATTGGTCCTTAGTGATGAAGTCTTTGACACTTTCATGGATGACTATTTTTAGGTGTCCAGAATGGAATAATGTTAAGAAATATTGTGCAGTGAGATAGTTTTATTACATAGTTTTCCCAAACTTTAGTTAAGAATGATATCAAGTGTGCAACTGTAATTGTTGCACTTGTGTAACAATGTGGTATAGGTAAATTGAATAAATTATAATAGCCTCTTCACATTTATCACTTACATAAATATTCATTGTTTTGAATTTAAAATGTTTGTGAATTTTGTCATTGTCTTTGAAATTAATAAAATTGTCATTTGAATTTCAAATTTAACATTTAATACATTTATTTCTAAACATTTGCTATTTTTATATAAATGTAATTATCATTTAATTAAATATTAAGAAATTTTATATATTGTAGAAAAGATCCTGTGATTATATTTAGATCTTTTTATAAAAGAAAGAAGTAATTTTGTTTCCTGAATAAATAAGGGATACCCGATTTTTCCACAAAATTATATAAATAATACTGAATGAGTAAAATTTGACCCTAGGAGAGGTTATCAAAAATGCAATTAAATATTAAAATAAGTCTCTCGGAGAACAGTCACCAGTTATTCACATTTTCACTGTTCCACAATACAGCTTTTTACAACAGATCTATCTTTGTAAGCTGCTTTAGTTGCCACAATTTGAAAAAATTTCCTTTAAAAGCAATGCAAAAATATTCAACTAAAAACACAAACATTTAAATTGGAGCTAGTAATAATGCAGATATACATGGATAAAAAAAAAAGAAGATATTAGGACTATACTTGAGCTTTTTATCAGAAGTAAGTGCTGGTATATGTAGATTTTTAGCTGTCCTTTGGAGACGAATATTTGTAAAATACTTCAAATTTTTCATATAAAAAGTGTCTTTAGCTGGAAGGTAATTAAGACCAATTTGTTGACCAAAGCACCTTACAAAGAAAGGTCGGTTATTCTCCAACAGACTTGATCTTCAATTTTAATCTTAATTAAAACGTTTGGCCATCTAGTGAAAGATTTTTAAAAAAATTGCAATTAAATACAGTATATATTAGATGGAAAAATAATGGATTTTTTTTAGTATTTATTTTCTGTCATGTTGTTTTTATAGAATAAATTGTTCATAAACTTAAATCATTTTTACAGCAATTTCTGTACCAAATTCATTCTGTAAAGTAATCGTATAAACCACACTCGTACCCAGCAGAATTCAATATACAAAAAACTTAAACAAACACCTTAATGTTCGCTGAGAAATTTATTAATTTAACTAACGTTTTCGGCTTATTCAATAAGCCATCTTCAGGTTTTTAACTTTCGAACAAAAAACAATATCGTTCTATTAAAAGAATACCATAGTTTGAAAAAATTCAAATCATTAGTAACGGTCAAAAAATAAAACAAAGAGGATGAACATGGTAATAAAAATAAATAAATATACATAAATAAATAAAAATGGTAATATAAATAAATAAGTATACAAAAATATATAAAAACAAAAAAAGAAAAAAAGGAAGAACGTGGTAATATAAATAAATATACAATAAAATCGTAAAAGATACAACAAATGTAAGGTAAAAACGTTTTACTCGTGCCCATATATACTACTATCTATCCTAACCAGAAATACTTCCCCATAGAACTCACGTGTCTCTTATAAATTTTTAACTGCATATTTCCAAGCTGAAGGAAGACCTTCTGCGTCCCTTGCGTTAATACATTTATCTCTTAGTTTGCTTCTGTAAATTTCTATCTTTTCAGCCGCTCTTGCCAAAGTTGGGGAGTGTACCTGCTTTATGATTTTCGCCTCATTCCAATGTACTAAGGATCCCTCCGTCTGCCCCATCTGGGCTAATACCGTCGTGTTGGAACCTTTTCTAATATCATATTTATGTTCCTTGATCCTTATTCCTAGGTTTCTAGTAGTAACCCCTACATAATCTTTATTAATACCTAATAGCTGGTTCTCGTAGGGAATCTTATACACACCCGCCTTATCTTCTTTTTTAACTAACCCTTTATCGTTTCTAAGTATTTTATACAAATTCGGAGCTCTTTTCAAGATCACCCTTGTATCCTTAGTTCTTGCTATTTCTTTCATAATCCCTCCCAGATACTTATTGTATGTAAATTTCGTGTATCTGTAAGGCCCGTGCCTGGTGTTCTTATCATTACTGGCCTCAAATTTTCTAATAATTCCCTCAATGACTTTCCTCCTATAACCTAATGTTCCTGCTATCTGTATAATTCTTTCTATCTCTGTATCCCGGTCTATCACATTTTCACAGTATATAAAGGCCCTTCTAACCAATGCTCTAAATGCTGCTAACTTATATTTATAAGGGTCATTAGAGCTTGCAGGGATATATAGTGGGCTATGTGTAGGTTTAATGAAAACGCCGGTGGATATATGCCCTTTGTTAAATATTGTTTTTTACGATATTGTTTTTTGTTTTTTACGATATTTGTTGTTACGATATTGTTTTTTGTTCGAAAGTTAAAAACCTGAAGATGGCTTATTGAATAAGCCGAAAACGTTAGTTAAATTAATAAATTTCTCAGCGAACATTAAGGTGTTTGTTTAAGTTTTTTGTGTAAAGTAATCTTTATTTTTTTAAAAAAAAACTTTGATATAATACTGATGAATTGTATTTCTTTTAGGAAAATGAAGGAACTGAGGATAATGACCAAAAAAATCAAGGCCCGAAACGTAGGCCACCATTTAGACCACAACCTCAACGTCGTCGTCCTCGTAGAGGTCCACCCCGTCCAAGAACTCAAGATCCTAGTGACACTGCCACTAAAATAGGAAAGGATCTATCTACTATTGGTGATAATTCTGACAGACTGGTACAAGACAATGCAATGTACTCTCAAATAGAAAAAAAGTCTCAGTATGAACAAGTTGGTAGTGGTGAACCTGATTCTGCTGCTGTTGATAAATCTTTGGTTGAGCAGGTAATTTCCTGATTTTAATTTTATTTATTAAATTGATAAATTTAAGTACAGAAGTTATCTATATTAGAGTAAAATTTCATACTGAATGTATGTTACGTTTCCAGTAATGTAATTTATATAACAATGATATACTATTTGATAGTGATTTGATACTAAAATTTGTCATGTTAAAATTATAAAAACTAAAAGTGTGAAATTATAAAATTAAATGTGAAAATAATACTTAATATTTGAGGATGTGGGAGTATAAGTTTTGATTTTAGTAGATACCCAATGGTAATAGGCTATCATTTGAGTTTTATCCCATATATGTGACGTTAATGATATTTGTGATAGGTGATATTTGTGGAATTTTTTGTTTCTGGTAACATTCTATTGCAAACATCACCCCCAACAAATTAAAAAAAATTAACAACATTAATCCTTAGGAAACAGATAATTATTCAATTAAGATATTTAAGAAATATTTCAAATTTAAATACATCATTTTCAGCATTAGTGTTTATCATAATTATATTACTGGTTGTATATTTTTGAATAAACATTGAGCATATTCCACATCTATCATGCAATCTCATTGAGATTGCATAGTTAATTTCATAATATTGTCACTATACACTATAAGCATTGTTCATCTCCATTTATAGTATCCATTTAAGATGGAGCTATTTATTTTTTTTAATTTCTTGCATTTCAAAGATTTAATTGCAATGAATTGTGAAATCTTAATTTCTGTAGCCAGTTGACATGCATATACTATTATTATTAACACTCAGAAATGACTATGAAGTTTAGTTTGCACATTTAGAATGGTCAATTATTCTAATTTTTATTAAGTTTAGTGTTGCTGCCTGGTGGAAGAAATTACCTCAGTTTGACAGTTTGATACAATAATGTCAGAAATTCATTATGATTTATTTTTTATTTGATTTTGAAAATATTCTTGCTTTATAAACAAATCTTCTTAACCTTTTTTGTTCCACAGACCCCTCTGCCAGTCAGTGTCATGAGATTAGATGTGCTCTTCTTGACTGCATTGTGAGGGTATAGCTCCTGGGAAACTCTGATGTGATGGACTATGGGAATCTCCCATGTGATGGCATTCCCTTGTTGGGCCCTGTGGTGGGTGGGGTTATGATTCTTATGAAATAACTATAAACAACTTTCTTATAATTTTTTTATCATTTAGTAATAAAATTACCAAATGACAATAATAATTATAAGAAAGTTGTTTTAAAATTTTCAATACTTAACAGATTCATTTATTGTTCCTAGTTCTTAGAGAATATTTCAGTAAAAAAAGTATTACTAGTATTTTTGCAGAAGGTAGTATCATTTTATAACCCATTAAAATTTTAACACTATCCTATATTGGGTTGCAACCATAATTTGAGAAACACTTGCCTAGAGTATGTCTCATTTAGTCCAAAACTTAAGGACAAACACAATTGCTAATGGTGATAGCTACATAAAGTTACCTAACCAGCCGGAAACAAGCCTACCATGACATTGAGTGCTGCATCACAGTTCAAGGTAGACAGTCTGTATCAACAGGTCTCTCTGCCTGAGCCTTGGTAAGCACTTACATAAAACAATTGGACACAGGTGAAGAATGAATCTTTTTTATCAAGGACTTACTTTTGATTTGTAAAATCCTACAAATTGTTGTTTTACCCAGTGTTAGAGGTCGAGAAATAATTCTTGTCATGTTTGTCTTTATTTGTTGACTGTTCTCTCTGTTCACATACAAATGTCATCTAGCCTTAAGTTTTGGGTATGTGTATGTAGTAATTCAAAGATAGTGCTGATCTGTCTTATTAGTCTCACTACAGGAGATTAACATCGGGACACAAAAACATTCTCAGAGTCTTGAGTTGCTTATTCCTATACTTAATATTGTGGTTTATAAACTTGTTAATTGAGCAAAATATATTTTTTATTTAAAACTGTGTACTTTGGTTAGTTGACAGAAATGATTTTAGATATTTAGCTTAATTTGCAGATTGCAGATATTTTCTGTAATTGCTTTTAAGTGATTTTATTGTCTAAGTAACACTTGAAAATTATAACTTATTTATATATATGATCAAACAATAGAATTATTTAATTTCTTTTTCAGACTGCTTTAACTCCCAGAGAGAATTCTGCCGTCGAGCAATCTCCTACCGAAGGTACCGTATCCGCCTGAAAAAAACCTTTGCTGGAAATTCTTCTATGGCATTAAGAATAGACTGTGCTTTTTACATTTGAAATAAGATAACATCTTAGGAGCATTGGAAAAAAAAAATATATATATGAAAATTGTTTGCAACCATTTTACATTTAACACCAGTGGTTGCATTGAGTTGTTTGTCAATTATGAAATGCAAATACTAGTCCTGGTTTGCATGTGAAAAAAAACAAGGAAAGTTAAAATATAAATATATATATATAATCAGAGGACAGTTGACCTTTTGTTAAATGTAATTTTAATAAAGAAAAAAAATAAAGAAAAAAATGGGAGTAAAATATTCCCTTTTCAAGGTCAACACAATGTAATTAAATATTTGAAAAAAAAATGATTGGAGAAAATATATTTAGAGACTTTGTCTCATAATTTATTTCAAAAAAAAAGAAAAGAGCATATCTTCCATATTATGGAAGCTGAAGTTTAATTTTATTTTATCACAAATGTTTATTTTGATTGGTAGCATTATATCTTTATAACAAAAAAAATTCCAAAAAATGTTTCTGAAACTTGTATTTGGAATAAAATGTTATTGATTCCACTGATTTTAGAAGTTTAAAAACTTGATTGTATTTGAAATTTTTTCACATTCAGTCGATAACACGGCAACCTGTGACTAATTTTTTAAAATGCACCTTTGTAAATTTTTATTAAAAATTAATTTAAAAAATTTTTATAACAGTTTGATATTTTCATCATAATGAACTACAGAGTTGTTTTTTGTCTTCTCCAAAATGAAAATGCGAGTGATGTAAGGCAGTGACGAACAATTAAGAGCAGTTAAGAGTCAATTTATATCACACTATAATACTGCAGGATAACTAAAAGTTAATGCACTGAATATTTTAATTGTATTATTTTGGGATCACGATGTTGCAGACAATTGTGCAAAACAGTTTTATTTGATATATTTTTATATAAACAATAACAACTCATCCCTAGTCATGTAGAATGCACTTCTAACGATTTGAAATACTTCATCTGTAGCAATACTTTAAAGTGATAATGATCCGTAAGAAGTTTAATTGCATTGAAAAATTTTGTATGATTGGATCAAATGCCATAGTAAAATGTCAAACTTTTTGTTTTAAAGGTATTTTTTGATTTTTTTAATAGTCAAATGTATTATTTATATAAAATCATATGTCACTTATTTATATTTTTTAAATATCACACACAAAGTAGTAATTTTCTAGGTTACCAAATTTTTATATTTTATCGTATTTAAAATGGTCCTATGAAAAACACACGTGAAAAAAGCCCACACAAAAATTGTGCATAGAAAATTTCTCACGCGAAAGTGTCCAGACAGAAAAACCCACAGTAATTTTCATGTAAATATGAAAATGTATGTGTGTTTCAAGTATTGTATATATTTACAATTATAGATAACAAATATAAACCTGGAATAACCCAATCTTTAAGATTAACACCAAACAATTGTTGGATTATATCTGTTTATATTGTTTAATTGTACTTAATAAAATCACCATACAAATTGTACATATAAATTGCATGCATATATACATGTACGTTCATAAAAGTACAAAATGTTTTAATCACAAGATATCAATACTAATTTAGAATAGAGGTAACTCTCATAAATGGGAGATAAACGGTTAGTTACAATTAATGCCAAATATTTGCCATATTATATTGCATGGGTCCACTTATGAGAGTTACTTATATTATAAATTGATATTAATATCTTATAATTAAAATATCTTTTACCTTTGTATGCACATTCATGCAACAATTTGTCTGGTAATTTTATCAAGTATAATTAAATAATAATTTTGTTGTTTACAAAACTGGCCTGTGTATGAAGAAGGCTTTAATGCTCTTGAGTATAAATGTTTGTAAAGGAAAATACAGAAAATAAAAGTAAGCAGTTTATTAACAAACTTTATTTGGATGAAAAAACAATAAAATATTTGGAAAAATAATGTCAGGACCCATTGAATCCCACCCCATTAGTATTTAGTAGGGCTTTCAACCAGATCCTTTACATCTTAATTGGGAGGGTTCAAAAATTTTTTGTATGGAGGGAAAATAGGTGGGATTTTTAAGAAATTAAATTCAAATTATTTTTAATTTTAATAAAATTAAATACTTTAAATTCATTTGAAAAGGTTGACAAATTGTAAATTAATGTCGTTATGAAATCTTTGTCTTTAAAAATTACATTATAAATTAACAGTAATGTAGACTGTGTCGTATACACAGATTTTTAACAACTACATAACTTAAATATTAAGTACTTCAAGAATTTTATTTATTTACTTAGTTCATTATTAAAAAACATTAAAACTATGACATACCATTTAAAATTTATTAATAAATATTTTGTATTGTTTAAGTAAAAGTTGAAATTCCCCTTGTATTTTAAATATATTGTGTTACACCAAATGATCACAAAGGACTAATCCTAATAATTACAAGCAGTTATTTATTGTGACATTTTCACAATGCTGGACTGAAATTTTTAATCATATTTTTAATTTATTTAATTTAAAATATATGCTCTCCACCTCTAATTAGCAGTAGCTTGTCCCTGTACATCATACTTTTCCTTTAACAATAGATGCCAGCATCTAACCCTTTCACAGGAAAATTTTTTTTAATCGAAATAACGTGATTTTTGGCTTGTCAAACTTTATATATAGTTAATCGGGACCTCTTGCCCTAAGGTTTCCACACTGGTCTCGTCTTTTACCTAACTCCGTTCTTGAGATTGATGACAGAGGGAATGGATGACAGTGGGAATTTATAGGTCTGCAATTTTTCAAATTGCATCCCAATGAGAGAGAATTCCTACAGAAAGCAGAGAGAAATGAAATATAGCAAACATCAACTGGCTACAATTGCCATTCCACACAGAACTTGCAATTATAGTTTCTTTACTTTATAATAATGCGAAGATGAGAATTTTTCTGTGCACTTATTTTTCTACGTGGGCATTTTTCGGTGTAAGCAATTTTTCACGTGCGTTTCTTCTAGTTAGAATTTAAAATATGTATTCATAAGCTGTATTCCTTATTTAAAAACCACATTGTAAATATTCTAAGTTAACTTTTTAACATTTTTTAGAGGCTACAAAAATAATGATCTAAAATTATCATTATATAAACAATGGATATTATCACCATTCAATAATTCTGGAAGTTTAGCAATATATTTCCTACTAAAAATGAGTCGAAAAGATAAGGAAATTTTGATACTAATCCAAAGAATTAATGAAAACAAATGTTTTCCTAAAAACTATCAATAACAATTTGTAATTCAAATTTATAAACTTCAATGTTAATTTTACATTCAACAAATATTTCTCTAACTCTGTTTAATAAAAGATTGACCTTTTCAAGTTTTCTTCTCATTGACGATTAAGATGCGATACAATTATCATCATGCTAATAGACCTTAGTCATTACTACTATTACAAATTGAATACACTGATAAAATAGTTTTGTTGATTGATCAATGATTATATTAAAATTGAAAATACAATAGCATTATTTTCTGCCATTTCCATTTATTTTTTAATTCTACAATATAGAAATTTGCCTTACGTGAATTAAAGTAACATTTGTACATATTGAGCCATAACTCAGTTTGTCAGATTCCCATTCAGTAAATGTTAACATTTACAAACTAATTGGCTGAACAAAACAAAAATAAAGTCCTGGCATCCTATTGGATGGTCCAAACATTACGATCCATTGCACCTTTATGTTTCATAAGAACGCTCTCTTGCTATTAAACAAGATCTAGTGTAATATATAGTTCGACCATGGCTAAACTATAGCGTGTTAACTGGATCTAGCCCAAAGAATGTCGATTTAACAAAACACTTTTAAGATCATTTTATTGAAGCTTGCTTAATTTTGTACTACATATTTATATTATTTTAAATACAAATATTGGAAAAATATAAACTCTTCAGCAATTCTAACTGTACTGTCTTGCTAAAAAAGCCTTCGTGGACACGAAGGGTTTTTTAGCAAGTCTGTTGTGGGCAGCTGTAGTTCTGTTGGCCCATAACGGAGGTGGTTGGTGGTGAGGGACTGGAACCGACATCTGGACAGACCCCCAAAAATTCCTGATGATTTTTCGACCCGTCGAATCCCTTGTCTCCCAGAGAGGTAGGCTGCCATCACTTTGAGCAATTTTGAGTACATGTTGGCCCATAACGGAGGTGGTTGGTGGTGAGGGACTGGAACCGACATCTGGACAGACCCCCAAAAATTCCTGATGATTGTGCGACCCGGTCGAGGATCGCCTTGTCTCCCAGAGAGGTAGGCTGCCATCACTTTGAGCAATTTTGAGTACATTTGCAAGCTTTGACTTATTATGTATTGAATACAAGTCAAATTAGCAATGCCTTTCAACAATTCAAATTATGTAAAATTCTGATTGATATGTTAATTTAGAATTATTTTTATAACATATATCCACGTTGTATGTTAAGTGTTTTCTGTTAGTTTAGACTGGTGATTATTAAACAGAAAATGCTATAAGTTTTAGAGCTTAAAATGAGGCCAAGAAAGTGATAAATGCAAATTTAGATTGATCCAAATAGGTGAGCAGTGGACATGTGCAATGAGTTTCATCAGGATAATGTTAGTTTTTAAAAAGTAAATGATGTTTGTGTTAAAATCACTAATGTCAATTCTGTTTTTGAAGTTTTAAAATTCAGATACAGAACACAATAGTGGACAAGTATGTAAGTAATTAGTTGTGATTACATGCCAGATGATGATACCAGAAGCATTGAAAATGCTACCACCATATTCTGTAAAAAAAAAAATGCTTGAAGAGGTTCATTGTATTCAGAATTTTAAGTAAATTTGTTGCTTGAAGGTTTTTGAATGTGTATGCAGTTGCAGTTACACATTATGTACAGTACAGCTGATGGAGTTTGGAGAAAGATTGTGTCATCGGGCTGAGGAAGGCAGGGTAGTTTGTTTTGCCATCTAGGTCATTTTGACCTGACTAAGGTGTTGTAGTGAATATGTGAGGGCACACATACACAACAGACAGCTATGGACATCCCAAACAGATCAACATCCAGAGATGGGATTCTGCACTGAGGTTTTCACTTGTCTCTTCCCTTACTATTGGCCTGCAACTATCAAAAGCAAATGTGCATGCAAGGGACTTGTGTGTCTTACCTATAGCAGCCCAACATTGTTGATTCAATTTACAACAGTATCATGACAAAGAAGTACAGGCTACTAAGGACTATAAGCATAAACTCTAGTGATGAATTCTAGTTACATTTGGAAACGTTCAACCACCATGTATTCTGGAAGAGCACTTCAATCCCACTTTTATTGCTGAGAAGTGCTGATCTGGGAGCCATCTCATCTGACTATTACTAATTGTATAGTAATTGTGCAAAGGACATTGATGGCATGGTGGTATGTTCAGGAAACCCTGTATCGTGTTCCTTTTATGGCAGTTTGCAGTCATTTTTCATCAAGGTAATACTTGGCCCTACGGCTATGTTTCCCAGGACTGTCTCCATCATTATAGCTTGAATCTGAATCATTGTTGCATCATTTATGTCATCAATAAGGAGCTGCATGCATAAAAGTACAGTTAAACTGGTAAATTTGATATCATTAAGTTGCTAGTACCCCCACTATTGTGATATTTAAACCAATAAGGCTGGCTTTTGAGATAGTTCTGTCCAATTACAAGAAAGGTTTCTAAGTTTTTTGTTTATGGTAAATTCAACATGCTAGAAAAGAAAGTTGCAATAAAAATTTACAAATCTGCAAGTAAAAATAATGGATTGCAGAAATAAAACCAAGTGTGAATATTTGAATTGGGAATAAATATCCTAACTCGAAAGCATTAGTATTACTTTTTAACAATCAAAATCATTATTTTTATTACAAATGCACATAATCTATTTAAAATAGAATACTGTACGCTACCTGTCCTTATACACTTCTAAACTCCGACTGATCTGTATCAAATTTTTCATGGTTACTCTCTAGGACCTTGCAGAAAATATAGGCTATGGAGTAACCTGAATACATCAACCCTCTCAATTTTACCCCCTTGATACTTACACCCAATTACAGAGACGGCATTTTAATTCGAGTGGAAGTCGCCATATTGATTTGTCCGTTGCAAGTTTAGTTAAAAATGGATCTCGTTCATTTGATAATTGTTCGACAAAAGTGTTCATCGCGGCAATTACGAAGGACGAGTGTAATCCGAGATCGGAATAATCGTTTAAAAATCTATTCTGAACTCGTAGATATTATAAATATGGATTTGGTCGCCATTTAAATCGCATTGGCAACGAAATTAAACATCGAAATGGAAAAAGATTGTAGGACACAAAGAGTTAGAGTAAAAAGGTTGATGGAAGATTTCATCTCTGTACTCGACCGAGCCTAAAAGAATGGCGACACAGAACCCTTTCTGCCTCCCGTACATTACTGAAGTTTATTTAATCGCAATTTTTTCGCGAAATCTCAAAGAAACGCGGAACTTTCGAACAAATTCACGTTTAACAATAACCACCTACAATGGAAAAAGCCTACAATACATTCTAACAATTCGTTACGTATTGTTAGAATATATTGTTTAGAACGCGTGACGTATTATGATCCGGTCATATTTTTACGTCACGTGTTACGTAAAAATATAATCGGTTTGATATATTTCAGAAAAGATCATTTTGTTAAAATAATATTCGTTAGAAACAGAATTATTTCAGTTTTTTAACTTAAAATAATGCTTTTTTTTATTTTTAAATAATACTGTAAATAAAATTATAGAAATGTCGAATCATTCATTTATTCAAAAGTAATGTCTGCTTTTTTGAAAATCTAAAGAGGAATTTGTAATGATTGTCGCCCTTTGCATCCCAGATGATGCTACCAGAATGTCTTAATTCACAAATTTCAGAAATTTTCGACAAAAGGTGCTTAAGCCCACTTTTGCCGTTCTTGATCGTCTGTAACACTTTTTCCTCTTGCGCATGCGCTAGATGTAGCAGACGATACAGGAAGTGAGAGGAAAGCTGATGACAGCCATAATGCGTTTCTTAGAAGGGAAGACGACGTAAAGAAGCAACAGGTATCGTTTTCATTTATTTTGATTTAACATGTTTACAATTAAGTTATAAGAAAAGCATTTAATAAACTTTTATCAATCAACACTCCAAAACTATAATCACGTGAATTACAGTTGAACTTCGTTAAGTCTTCGTTTCACGTTGTCTTTAAGCCAAACGACATATAACGAAATTAATTTTGCCACAGGCCAGCTGATATAAACAAGAGTTAAGTTCATACGCCATATTTCCGGTCACAAAAACATAACCGAACATCTAGACCCAAAACAGTTTTAATGTTAAAACATTGAAATAAATTTCAGCCCCGCGCACGTTTTTTTTAATCTGTGTTAAATGTAAATTAATTGATTGACGAAAATTTGGGCAAATACTCGGTGGTGAGAGGTATGGGGTAGGAGGTTTAATTCCCATCGCTGGTGATAGGGAAGATGAATAATGAAGAATAAACGCTTGCAAAAGTTATATTGTAAAGAGCACCCGATACCGCACAGTTCAAAAACAGTCAACTGGTTTTCAAAATATAAAGAGCGCCGTGTGAATTTAAAATGGTAAATGCAAACGTGTTAAGTATGTTTATAGTTCGACATTAAATGTTGCCTTACGTGTTAACGTGAACATACATTCAAGTTATTTGAAAAGAGATGAAATTATACTGAATGCAAGATCTATTAATCTTTTTTTAACAAAAAAGTTTGTTTTTGGATCGTGTTTGCAATCTCCGGCATTTAATTTCCACTTCGTGGAATCAATTTTACTATTTGTAAAGAAAATTCATCATTGTAGATAGTTTCCAACTTTCCCGGAAAAACACCCTTAGTTTTTAAAATCTCCCGGATTTTTTGCCACTTTCGCAATGAAAAAAATCGGAGCTGCTACTGCCCCTCAACCTTCAAAACACAGAATGACATAGCAGCTAGCGACTCGGGCTCCGGCTCAGTAGCTTCTCCACATCGGTGTAGCCGCTGCACCAACCGACGCTGCTACTGAGTCGGAGCCCGAGTCGCTATAGCTGCTAGCTGCTGCTGTTTTCGTGTCAGCCAACACGTGTCCGATCACTCGCCCGCACCCTTTGCGGCTTGCGGCCGCCACGCTCGGCTTTCTCTCACCGCGCATCATCATTTGCGTAATTAGTGGCCAGACTGAGACAGAAGCAGAAAGTACGCGCTATTATTACATAATTACTTGTATTTGTAAACGCTGTAAGTAGGAACAGTACGCGAGTATTGTTGTTGTTTTGGTATTTATACAGCATAAATAGCATAATGTCGGATTCGGACAGCTCAACTCAAATGACTCCATCGTGAAAGATGAAAGTCAAATATAGTACAAGCTTTGACGAAAACTGGTTGAACGATCCTCTGTTTAATACCTGGCTTAGAAAACGAGACAATTTCGCTGCTGAATGTAAATTATGCACGACTAATAGATAATACAGTTAAATGCGAAGGTAAAATAGTTCTGATCGTGCATCCAGAATGTAAAAAACATAAATTATTTTTAAAAACAACTCTTCTGTGGCATCAATTTCTAGTTTCTTTGTGAAAAAACATTCGCAAGATGAAGATCAAATAACTGCCGCAGAAGTTACATCTGTGTATCATGGAATTAAACATCATCACGGCTACTCAAGCCAAGATTGGACAAATAAGTTGTTTCCTACGTTATTTCCTGATTCAGAAGTTGCAAAGAAAATAGCGTGCGGCCGAACTAATGCTACAGCTATTTGTGAAAATGTCATAGCCCTACTGTCGCAAAAATACTGCTGTAAGGTTGCCGACAGGGTGCTGACCATGTCAAGAGGGTCGCGCGGTCGCGAAAGGTCGTATGTGGGCGATCGGCACTGAGACAGACCCTACGGTTACAAGAAACCGTTTATTTGACACGAAAGAAGCTTACAAGATTTCCGCGATCTTGGAAGTTCTAGGTCGGCAGCAGCCTCTGGGTCTTCCTCTCCTTTCGAATATAGTCTCATTTTGAAGGAGTGTCCCTAGGTTGCGAATGGCCAGTTCCCTCGACGTCTCGACGACTCCAGGACGATGCGGTCGACTTCCGTTGATGGAAAGATGTCGATCCGAGATTGGGAGACGGAGACGAAGATGGGCACCAGACACACACACAACAATAGATCCGTCACTTGGAACTTTCGGGAGAAGAAGCCGTCGCGTCCTTGAATTCTCAGGTTTTATCTGTTTTCCTCCGATCTCACTTTCCGATTGGTCTCTCCTCGTCACATGGTGACAATTCGAAACCCTTCGGGGGCGCGGGAGAGGTCAAAATCGAAGTTTAATTCGATTCCCATTCGGAGATAGACGATCTACGTTTCTCCATTGTTCTATTGTTTAAAAGTTCGCGTCGTTTTCATTAAGAAAAACTATTTCTAACTTCTATTTTTTTTCCTCTAAAAAAATAATTTTTTCCTAAAAATAAATGATTTTAACGCGAATTTCAGTGAGGTTTGGACCTATCCAGAGCCTCACACTGCTATTCGAATTGCATGATTCAACATATTTTTCTGTTGGCACAGATTACGCTAACAAAGGAAATTTAAAAATGTTTTTCAGTTACGGTGCAATGGTTTTCGGTTAAAGATGGCTTGAAACAAGGATTATTTGACTTTTATCAAGACCCCGCTGAAACTAGTGAAGCGATCAAAACACAGCTCTGTAAAGTTTTACAGGAAAATGAATTATCGTAGGAATCGATATCTTCACTATCTGCGGATAATGCTTCAATTAACTATGAAAGTCATAACTCAGTTTTTAGTAAACTTAAGATTGAAAATCCAAATATTTTAAAGGCGAATTGTAAGTGCCACATTTTACATAATTGTAACAAATATGCATTAAAAACATTGCAATTTGATGTGGAATCGTTTGTATTGAAGTTTACAGTGAATTTTACGCGCTTGCCAAGCTTAAGGAATTCTTGGATTTCGCTCATATGGAGTACAAACCTATTATCCGCCACGTGCCTACACAATGGCTCTCTTTGCTTCCAGCTTTAGAAAAAATTCTTTTGAATTGGCCGGCTTTGAGAGAATATTTTCTTAATGAAGGCGATAATGAATGTATAGCAATCATTTGGAGGGCCTTTAAAGATGAGAACTGTCTTCCATTATGTTTCTGCCATTTTATTCACAACACAATGCAAGTTTTTGACGTTTTAATAAAAAAAAAAAAAAACTGGAAAGTGACTATATTACATGCCAGTGGTGTGCCGTCATTGGAAGCGGCGCTTCCCTTGTATTTCCTAAAATATAAATTCATATTGGGCAATTATTTTCATATTTTAATGTATTTTGAATTAATTAAAATTAATATTTTATTATAACCGCATTATGCATGTTATTACAAATTTCTGTACTACATATGAAAAAACGATAAGATAGCTATTGTATATTCGAATATTAGTGGCGGAATGGAAGCGCTTCCATTGGGAATACAGCGCTTCCATTCTTCTACCGATATTCGAATATACAATAACAATCTTTATTTATTAATTTATTAGAATTTATTAGTTTAAAAAAAATAGGTAAAAGTCGTTTGTAGTCGGACACCCATTATTTATATCAAACTGCGAGGCAGAAACCATTAATCGCGGAAGGAAGTCGTCCTATGATATGATCGGTGGAAGATCGAATTCATCTTCAATTTTGACTTTTCTCCCGCTCCGGATAAGAGTCTCGTTACGCTTAGTAACGAGGGACCAGCCACTCGGGAAGCGTAATTGAGGGAGAACGACCAATGAAAATGGACGAAAGAAAGAACGGAGATCGGTATAATCCCCGACAATCGTGGACACCTGGCACTCGGTTAACGTTCCGAATAACCATAACGCCGTGTGTAAACGCACAAAAAAAAAAAAAAAAAGTTCTCGTCTATTGTGCCAACCTGTAACCCGTGCCACTTAGGACTTCGACCGTGTCCCCGACGCCAACAGAGGAAGTCTCCCCGTGCCCTACAGACTTGTCGACGCCACTGTCTCGGGGCCACCTTCGATCGACCATCGAAGAACCACATCGACGCTCAGGACGTCCGAACGGCTGATTGTCCTAAAGCAAACTATTTTGTACATAGTGTATATTTATTTTATGTTAAGATAAACGGTTTTTTTCAGATACTTGTCGTCTTTGTCTCTTCCGCCACCACGCACGTATACGAATGGACGGACCCTAGACTATCACTGATGCGCAATTAACTGATTGCCCCTGGAAGTCGGCTTCTTACAGAAACACAGCTTCCCTATCATCAAATGTCACGGCACGCCACTGTTACATGCACTGAACTACACACGATTATGACTGAATTGCGAAACAAAATGACTAACCGAAAGAATGATAAGTTTTACGGACAGTCAGAAACGCAATGTCTGAAGAAGTTGACGGTTAGTAATCAAAATACTTTTAAAGAACATGCAGAAAAATACTTGGAGCAATGTTTGACTTATTTGAATAAGTGGTACGAATTTGACGACTCTACGAGTATTTACAAGAAAATGAACATTTTGACAATGAGACGAAGAAATTGACTGGAATCAACTAAAAGATCTGAGTTCTTCTCTCAACGCGCTTATAAATCAGGGATGGGGCAATCTTTTTCTATGAAAGGGCCGCATTTCAAAACTTTTGAACTGACTCGGGCAGCACGCAAGAGAAAAGAGGGGGAAAATGTCGGTAAATCACAATTCTTTATTCATATGTGAGGTCGCCGAATTCAAGATATCCAAATGTCAGGACTTATCGTATGTGGGATGAAGGAATTTGAGGCAAATAGCTACAGTGACAAATAAACCCGTTTATTTATACTGTCTTACAATCTAGCGTGTCTTGTCTTCTGGTGGCTCGGGATGGTTCGATTGTTGACCCTTGGGCAGTCAGTTGATGCTCGACGGTGTGGGAGGTTGTGACGAAGGGCGAAAGCCCAAAGTTCAGTCAGGATGGTGTCCACTTGTGGAGGCAGGGAAAAGTCTGGACAGTTGACTATAGTTGTTAGCTGGGGAAAGTGAACAGAGGTCGACACAGACAGAAGCTGGGAGAAGTGTGGAAGAGGTCTCTACATTTAACTTACTAGGGAAAGCAGGGAAAAAGTCTCCTTTGTCCTTGAGATCCGGGTTTTTATAAGATTTCTCTTCCCCGGATCTCCAGCTTTTGATTGGTTGGTTTTCTGTATCTAAACAGATGACAGACCATTTCGGGCTACCAAAGGTTTAATTCGACACTGTTTTAATCCGATCAAGGGAAATTAATCGCACCTTGAAACTCCTGCTCGTATTTAATTGTTTCGAATTCTTATAAGTGTGACTCATAATATCAGCACTGCCTCTCCTTTTAAGGTTATTTAAAAACTGTTTTTCCTCTCGATTAATAATTTTATTATTTCCCTATTTCATTTAAAGTTTTCTTCCAATTTTTACGAGCGTTAGAATCAAAGCTTGATCCATTGATTTGACATTTTTATATTTTTAACACGTGAGCTTGAGTATCGCTCGGGCTTCACACATATATAATTATAAATTAGTATAGGTATACCTAATATAGCTTCTGGCACTGATCTAAACGTAATATATTGGAGATATTTGGTTAAATATTAGTCACTGCTAGTTTTAAATTAGTTTCGATGTGTCTTTAAGCCGGTTTGTTTTAATTTTTACTAAATTCATTGCGAAAAATCTAGTCACAAACATATGTTGAAGAAAATAAGGTTTGAATTTTTGTTGAATACTTCCTTAAGCTGGGAAATTGATATATTTATTCAAATTTTATGCCACGCGGGCCGCGGGTTGCCCATTCCTGCTATAAATGAGGATAAATGGCATGGTGATTACTGTTTACTGCGAGAAGTTCGTTAAGTTGTGGCAAGCAAAACAAAGAGAGTAGACGTGCATCGGGTCAATTTTTTTTTTTTTTTGAAAAATGTGTGGGTGAATCTGGCAAAGAAATAAAAAAGCTTCTTGCATTCGCTCTATCGATCCCTATAGCAAACGTCGCTGCTGAGCGTGTTTTCAGTGTAGTAAACAAACTTTGGTAAAAAAAAGTCGTAATCGACTGAATGAAACACACGTAAAATTTCAAATACACCTGTAAAGAATTTTATGATTTTATCGTCTCCAATCAAAAAGGTCCGGGAACTATTTTTTAGGCTGGATGGCCGAAAGATTGAGATGAGCCTACTACTCTGGGAGACTCGAGATCGAATTTCATAGTTCTAGTGTTTTATGCAGTTGATTATGAAAAATCAACTGCATAAAACAGTAGAACTATGAAATTTGGACTATAAGATACACGAAAGTGTTTATTTTCTAGTGAAAAAGTTTCAAGACGGTATCAATTATATAAAAACAGGTTTTGTGATAAACTATCACTCTTAGGTAGGCTACTGGAAGTTATGTCTTTTTAAAACCTTTCTATTTCCACTAAAACATAAAAAATATTTGTGATAAACACTGTAAAACAAAAAATATGTGTGATAAACACGAAGGTAAAGATTTCTCACAAATTTGTTAGTCAACCGTCAAAATAACGTAGGAGGTGACACAGTATTCGTCTGTATGGTGTTCACATGAATGCCGACCATTTGCACAATAATGGATAGGCGAAAGATCGTAATGTGGCAATATAAAATCAAAAGTGAGGAAAGAACTGGCAAAATTTTTTGATTTCTAGAGGAATCATTGAACTATGATCACCCTATGAAATGTGAATGAACTTGTTAATCGTGTGTTTAGAGAGTGCGCAGTTAGTCGATTTATGTAGTATAGATAA
This sequence comes from Centruroides vittatus, assembly GCF_030686945.1. Lineage (NCBI taxonomy): Eukaryota > Metazoa > Arthropoda > Arachnida > Scorpiones > Buthidae > Centruroides > Centruroides vittatus. The sequence continues at coordinate 1,507,011 of NW_027120714.1, read as the reverse complement.
GGTGTCAGTGGTTCAGTAAAACTCTGGGTAAGATGGGTACAAGGAACAATTTATCAGACTGATAAAGGGAAGATGCGGGTGCTTGAAGAGATGGTATCTTGGTTTTTCAAATGGCTGAATTGGTGAGTTGTTTGAGTCACTGCAATAGGACTGGAGTCGAAATGATCAAAAAATAATCTGATGGCAAAAGCTTGATTTTAGACATGGGTACTGGGTTCCAATAACAACTACAACTGAACAGTACTGCATCTGTTCAACAGCTGATTGCCTAATACCGTATTTTATGGACTATAAGACGCACTTTTTTCTTCCAAAAATTGCCTCCAAAATTCAGGTGCGTCTTATAGTTCGTAGTGTCTTATAGGTATTTTTTTAAAAAAAAATTGCTTAAAAATTAAGGTGCGTCTTATAGTCCGTAAAATACGGTATATGTTACCTAGAACAAAATTTTGCATGACCATATGTTAAATACTTGCATGTATGAGCTATACTAGCAGAGAACAACAACATTCTCTCCTAACCAAGATTCATTTCAATTTTTTGTGTAAAAGACTCATCTAGTGCAAAGAGCATGCAAATTGGACATTTGGCAGACTGGTAGGTAGATGTGCTAGCAGGTGAATCACATCATTTTTATTCCCTTTTACAGATGGTTGTGTACAATATATATTTAGTTCAACATAAAGCTCAGCCAAATCATCACCATAATTAATTGGGCTATTAGTTTCTAATTATTAATTACAGCATAATACGTAATTTGGTACTAGAGATAGATGTTAGGTGGAAAGTGTTATCTAAATTATAATTATTAAATAATTATAATAATTTTATAATTTATTAAATAATTTAGAACATTCTGGAAGAAAAGAACTAGCCCAGAGCAGGACTCAAACCTGCAGCCTCTGCATGGCGCTTGCCAGTTTATGGTGATTGTTTGGCTTAATATCAATACATTGGGATTCAGGATGTTGATGTAAACACAAAGACCTTTATCATACATGATATCAACAGTGTAGGCTGGTGGTAGCTTATGGTATTTAGTATGTGCTTTTGAAAGAGGGTGCACAGCACAATGCTAATAGCATTTTTTTCTTTTTGGTATAATGTTTTGATACAAACATTAATTTTAACTAAAAATTAATCAAAATCAGCACAAATCAGAATTTTTATTTCATGTAATGTTTATCAATTTATTGCAAGCCATGCATCATCTTATGACAGCACCCCATATTAGACTGCACTCAAGAGAGATATCTTTTAACTGGAACTCTCAAAAATTCCTTCCAATACCTCTGTTGGACCTGTGTTTATGGAACACTGTAAAACTGACCTTTGCTATCACCAACTGCTGTCTGACTGTAAATTCCATTATGTTACCATCACCATTTAAAAAAGTCTTTCTTCCAAGATGACAATGCACTGAGCCATTCGATATCTTTCTACAGAAATGGTTTGAGGAGCAGAGTCTGACTTCCAGACATTGACTGTCCTTTGAACTCCCAATATCAATCCCACAGATCCCTTGTGGGACAATGTGGAGAGACATATCGGACATCTGGATATATCAATCATCTCTATTCTTGCATTGCAGGTTACATTACACACTGCTTGGTTGACGATACCTCCTAAATGTTTGCAACATCTTGTTGAATCGAATCAATGTCACATTGGATAGATGCTGTACTGAAGTCAAAACAGGACCTACAAAGCATTAGTTAGGTGATCATAATTCAGTGATCATTGTGTGTAGATATTTTTTTTTATGATGTATTTGATGATATGATTATTGATCTTAGTTCTCTAGAGAAAAACAGAATTCCTATTTGATTTTTAAGGAATTATTTAATGAAGTATAGCTATATTACGTTATTAATAAGTAATAGAATAATTAACATGCAACTTCCTTCAGAATAATACAAAATGGCATGTTTCTAGTAGGAGAGTGACACCATATATACAATTTTACTACTAATACAGGAATGAAGTTAAGAACTATTAACAAATTGAAAACAATTTGGATGAGATATTCATAAATGATGGAATACGTGATTTGTAAAATTCAATGGTAATAATTATATTTTGATATCGTTTTTTGCAAAGATTCGAAATGAAATTTGGAGTTTTCACCCTACAAACATTTTATTGATAAAGAAAATCATATTGTATAATGATGTTATTTCGTTCAAAATAGTCATACAAAACTAGAAATACATTATGATCCAAAGACGACACAATTCTTATGAGATTTATTGAATGACGAAATCATCGAATGACAAGTTTTATGTTTGATGTACTTTATACAATAATAGTGTCATGTACAGAATATTTTGATATTTCCAAGCTGTGCCGAAAAATCTAAAATTTTTTATAGAAATGTATACCGTTGACCATCAGTGTCTGCTCTTCTTCGATTTATGAGATTTACGTGACGGCGATCCGGAAGTACGTCTCTTGTGGGGGGAATGAGAACTATTCCGCCTGGACCTTTTGGGACTGCGGCTCTTTGACCTGAGACATACAGATCCGGTTAATGTTTACATTTTATTAAAGAAAAGAAGAAAACGAAAAATGACTAACCTCTGAGACTTTTTGGGCGAACGTGATCGGTGAGATTTTCTCCTGGGAGATCGTGACCTGGAGTGGATTTCAGCAGGGGAACCGGTCGAGTTACGGGGACTAGATTTTCGATCCTTTTCGCGTTCCCTCCCCCGTTCCCTGTCTCTGAACGATGTCGAGTGCACTGGACTTTCTTCGGATGACACCGATTGGGATCTAGACGGCGACCTTGACTGAACCATTAAAGACTGGATTTCTCTTTCTCTCTCTTGTTCTTCTTCTAACTTTTCTCTTTCCTGTAAAAATAAATTTACTTTAGCCTCCAATGACAATAAATTAATGATTTTGTAATACATCATATAAATTTTTTTAGATAATTTGGATTTCACATTACTCTATTTAACTACTGAAAAATCTCCTCTTGTATATTTACCATTTTAGCTATACATAAAATAATGTAAGCATCATATATAATGCTAACCAGATACTTTAGTAAGATCTCTACAAACATTATTTTAATAAATTATCAGTTTGTGCTGAATTTCAAAATTGTAACTCAAAACATTGAACAATGAAATGATAAGAACATTTTGGGGAGTAAAAAAATAATTTGCTAACGATTAAAATATGAGCTGGACTAGCACCAATCAAAGTGTTGCTGTCATTCCTTTAGCTATCAGAATCTATCTATAATTGTTTCTAATTGACTAATAGCAAGAATTCAACTACTGAATACACCAGGTTGTATATATAAAAAACTTCTTACTTGAACCAAATAAAATAGCAAGAAAAAGCAGCTAGCCTGATTCTTGCTATTTGCTAGTTATTAATAAAAATAAATATTTAACTCTATATGTATATGAAAAAACAACATTTTGTATTTTTAATGGTCACTGGTAGGAAATTTGGATAGTTCACCAATCTATAATCAATACTAAAAGTCAAAAACTGACAATGATGACATTATATTCAGATTATTATGCAAGCTCCGCTCTGGAAGCCACCAACCATTTTTAACTATTGTTAGCCACATAAAAAAATTGTAAAAATTTAATGTAAACAAGATTTGAGTAGCTTGAAAAAACCAATGACTTAATCATAGAAAGTTTTTCTAGACTAATTCACAGAGTTGAAATACAGTTTTAAAATTTAGTCAATTATCATGCCAAGCATAAAAATTAGCTTTTATTTTTTAAGGTAACACATTTAAAAAAAAATTTTTCCCAGTGAAAACAGGACAAAATTTCTGGATTAGAAGTGTGCTATTATTGATATTCAATAAAAAAAAAAAAAAGAACCAGTACTTAAATTTTTTAAAAAGATCTTGTGATTTTATAAAAACTAATATTTCTACAAAATATAATAAGTAAAACACTTTTTGTATAAATCTTCCAAATAGATCAGATTTTAATCTTTGAAATAGAAAAATGATACACAAATTGAATATTATAATTTTATCTGCAATAACACTCATGAAAGAAAAGAATATTTAAAGCAAACCTTTCTAATAAGTTTCTGTCGATAATGTTCTATTTGTTCAGACACGGTCATTCCCGCTTTTCTGTTTCTTTTCCCAGATTCTAACTCGTCTTGAAATTTCAGCACTTTTAACTGTAAGAAAAAAATATATTTTTATTTTTATTAGCAAAAGATTTAATTCTTCTAATAATAGAAATAAAAAAATGAATTAGAATCTGTAGACTTCCTACACAATGTGTATGATTTTGTGGTTCTATGAAAACAATATAATCAGATTATATAATCTCTCTATTCACCGGAACTTGTAATAATAAAAGAAACCCTTCTAACCTTTTTTTACCCGGTGTGGTTCTATTTTTAGAATCGCTTCGTTCTATTTACAGATTAGCAAACGTTTTCACAGCCCCTCCTGGGCTCTTCTTCAGGCTTCGTCGAATAGGCCGTTAACATTCGAAAATATTCAATTTAAATTTCTTTCCGGAATATTATCACGTGCGGCAGCTGGATATTTGTACTGCGCATGCTCGATGCTCCTCTCCTTTAAACGCTGTTTTCTAGGACAACCTGCCATGCGCTCGATAGGATCATTTCGTCCTTATGATTAACGCAGGTGTTACGTAATCCAGCCTTAAATATCTCTATGGCTTCTAGCCATTTCAATTGCTGTGGGTTATAGCTGGGTATAATGATTTTTGCCGCATGCAGGTCCGCCGTTATCTCCTCTTCCGACGCGTACGTCGCCAGGGCCGTGGTGTATCTACCGTGGTGTATGTCTGACTCGTGCTCCTTTAATCTCACTTTTAACGCACGTTTCGTGGAACCAATGTATGTTAATTGTCTATCGCACCTGTGATCTTCTAGTGGTATCATATATACTCCCGGAAGCCTGTCGGGGTTTGGTGGGTCTTTGCCGTTGCTTAATATTCTGAAGAGAGTCTGACATCTTCTGTACACGATGTTAATTCCTTGACGGTTGGCCACGGTTTTGTAAATGGATTTCAGCACTGGATTGTATGTGATAGATACCTATCATAGATACCTATCTCACAATACATGAAAGGATACCTATCACATACAATCCAGTGCTGAAATCCATTTACAAAACCGTGGCCAACCGTCAAGGAATTAACATCGTGTACAGAAGATGTCAGACTCTCTTCAGAATATTAAGCAACGGCAAAGACCCACCAAACCCCGACAGGCTTCCGGGAGTATATATGATACCACTAGAAGATCACAGGTGCGATAGACAATTAACATACATTGGTTCCACGAAACGTGCGTTAAAAGTGAGATTAAAGGAGCACGAGTCAGACATACACCACGGTAGATACACCACGGCCCTGGCGACGTACGCGTCGGAAGAGGAGATAACGGCGGACCTGCATGCGGCAAAAATCATTATACCCAGCTATAACCCACAGCAATTGAAATGGCTAGAAGCCATAGAGATATTTAAGGCTGGATTACGTAACACCTGCGTTAATCATAAGGATGAAATGATCCTATCGAGCGCATGGCAGGTTGTCCTAGAAAACAGCGTTTAAAGGAGAGGAGCATCGAGCATGCGCAGTACAAATATCCAGCTGCCGCACGTGATAATATTCCGGAAAGAAATTTAAATTGAATATTTTCGAATGTTAACGGCCTATTCGACGAAGCCTGAAGAAGAGCCCAGGAGGGGCTGTGAAAACGTTTGCTAATCTGTAAATAGAACGAAGCGATTCTATAAATAGAACCACACCGGGTAAAAAAAGGTTAGAGGGGTTTCTTTTATTATAATCAGATTAGTTTTATAAATTATGATTTAAAAGTAAATGAGAAATAATGACAGGTCTGTTTCACAAGATATTGTTTTTGTAATAATTAAATTATCAATAATTATAAATGGTCCATTTTTTGTATGGCATAAAATGTTGCATCTATATTTACAATTGATTTATGATAATTATATATGGTTGCATTGAAATTCTCAATACAGATATATAATTAACATAAAAGTTTGTATTTTAGATGATTCAAAATACTTGGACAATCTCTAAACGAATAAAGTATCTGAAATGTAAATTTTAGGTTCTGTAATTTTCTGCAACTAACTCATGGGTAATCTGTTTTAATATCAATTTGAAAATGGAAGTGTGTTATCTGTTGATTTAAATTGCAATTATGAGCTTGCCCAAGCTTTTCCTTTGTTTATGCTTACAAAAAAAAAAATACTTTAAGACTTTTTTGGAAATCATCAAAAACACAGGTCTCACCAGTTTTGTATACTAATCACGATACCTTCCAGAACCTAAATTAATTATTAACCTTAACACAAGATACTGCTTAACTGCCAAATACATTTAATTCTGTGACTTAATTAATTAATAATTCTAGCCTATAAATAATCCAACTAATTAAGCTACAATTAGATAGTAGGAATCAGGCAATGGCTGTTTGTACCTGTTCAATTTTGAAACACTGAAAATTCAACTTTAATTTCTCAGAATTTGTTCTCTGTGAACAAGTACTGTACTTTCAATTCTTTTAAAATTCATCTTTGGGTTCATCGAATATTATAAAACCATAGTACACAACTGTTATGAAATAAATTTAGACAAACAAGTTTAAAATTCAAAATTAAACAGATGATATTTTTCTGTAATACACTGTTGTAAATAACATTAAATAACCTTAAAAATAAAAGTTGTTACAGATCCATTCTGCATCAGTTCTTATAATTGCATAGAATGCATGGAGAATTAATGTGAGAAGAATACACACTAATATCTTCAGTAATCCACTAAGATATTAGTATTACATATGTTATATACGTCTGCTATTTTGGATGATCCTTGGATGTACAAAACTGCTATTTTCGTGATGCATTCCAATTCTTTTAGTGTGAACAAGAGCTATGAAAGTTCTTGTACATACTAAAAATAATTGGAATACATCAAGAAAATAGTTTAAACAATGGATATAAAAAAAAGTTTCATAATGACGCATTCAGAACTAATTACAGTGTGATAAAAAACATTGAAAAATGAACGTTTTCAAACCCCTTCAGGACTCTGCATCAGGTTCTTAACTGTTCCTATATGGTTATTCGATTATGGAATGATGTTTAAATAAGAGTTCAATTATAAGCACATCTGAAAAAGTTATTATTCAATAACCTTATTATTGTTAAGGTTATTCAATAATAAAGTTGTGCTTGAATAATAAGGTTATTTTATAACAGAAGATAAAAATTAATGACAATGATAAACAATGGAAAGTGGTCATGTATGTGACTGGAGGGTCGGAGTCTCTTTGACCCCTCGTCTGGATGTGACACCACCGAGTCTTTCCGGACTCGGAAATCGCGACGGAGCGTTCTTACGTCACGCGAGCGGTCGTGAGCGGATACGTCTGTTGTGGAGGTGGAGGTAGGAGAATCGAGGAAGTAATTCACTTGGGATACTGGGTAAGTAACAAGAATAAATTTAATAAAAATTTATAAAAAATTACAGCACGGCGCATAGCTAACAATAACGTATTCCTAGATATATGGAGAGAGAGAGAGTTTACAAATGATCCACGAGTTGATAAATACCTTGGTTAAGGAGATGTTATAGTTCCTTGAGCAGCCGGGTATCCACGATCTTGACAGTATATTCCTCAGAGGCACACAATCCACAGTATAAAACAATCCACACAGTAATATTTCCACGGTATTAATTCCCGGTCTTCTAGGTGGGGTAACACTTGGACGTAGATCGGAAGGTTGCGGGAAGTTTTTTCAGGGTTGGGCTCGCGGTGGCTAACCAAACGACGACTGCCTGGATTTGTCATCGTTCCCTCGTATTATTTTTCCACTTGGGTTTTTTCTATGAGGTTAGAATCTCATTGTTAAGGGTTGGGTGTCCAATAAGTGAATTACTTCTAAAAGTTCCGGGTGACATACACCTAATGAGATGGATCATCCTCAACAAGGAAGCAAGTTTGTGGGAAATAATTTTTATGGTTTTCAACAGATCTTTTGATAAAACGGTGGAGGGGAAACAATCGAAAAAATTTGATTGAACACCTTCGCCCATTTGTCCGTCACATGTATAATGGTAAACTTATTCCGGCCATTCTTGGAAGTATTTTAGACCACTCAGAGATTTCTTCGATTCAATTGAGTGTTAGAATGCGAATTATTTTATCCTAACTTGTATCAGGCTCCTGACTTAGAGAAGAGAGATCGGTAAGCTCTCTCCTTTTTGTCTTTCTGATATACATTCTTATAAGTGTCAAGGTCACAAAAGAGTCGTTTTTCATGTCCATCAAGAGTAGTTAATAGAGATTCCTGATCCCATTTGTTTTATCAAACACATGGGTTTCACATATATAATGTTTTTCACATTATATATGTGAAAAACATATTTTTAATATGATTTTACTACATTATAAAAATATTTGACTACTTGTAAAATTGTATTACTATTTTAAAATTTGTTGATATGAAAACAATTGATTAGTTATTTAAAATTAATTAAACTTAATAATATCTTATGTTAAACTTATTCTGTATTAATTTCAATTTTGAATTTTAAAACTTGTTCTGCTAAGAACAAGTTTAAAATTCAAATTGGCAACCTTTGTTTGATAACAATTGTGAACTATGTTTTTATAATTTTACTAGAAGATGAGCCCAATGCTGCTCGGGCAAAAAGTAACGATAGAAAAGATTATTATTAGATTATAGCTGATCTTACCTGTTTTCACCAAGTGCAAAAATTAGGTTTTCCCTCTTCCAAGGCTAATTAGAGAATTTTTTGATGAGTCTAAAAATATGTTCAATTTCCCACAAAAATTCAAAAAACTGCATCTAAAACAGTACAGTAGAAGCCAAGTTCTTTGGATAATCCGGTTAAGGATTATCCCAAAGAACTTGGCTTCTACTGTACTGTTTTACTGTACTGTCTTCTCCCTCTTCTAAAAATCTCTTCTTAGTGTATGGTACATTCTCATGACAAACCCTAACTGTGTACCAAATTTCACTTTTCAACTCCTAACTGTTTGGACTCTGTGCTTATTATTATTATTATTATCAACCCATCTTGATTATATTATAAGATAATATTTGATGAATCTGAAAATGATCCTTTTAAAGGATTAGAAATACTTGTTTGCAGAAAACAATTACTGGGAAATTAAAGGTGGATTTTTAATGGCAAATATTCCAGTTAATTTATTAATTTTGAAACATATTTTAAATAAGTGAATTTTAACGATATAAACTGACAACCAATATGCAAATTAAAATTAAAAAATAATAAGATCATAAAACAATTGATATATTGTGGATTTACAAGTATACTAAACATCCTGAAACTTGACAGGTAGATATTCAACCAAACAATCGGGCTATAAATCTGCTATTATTAATTATTAAATACTAAGTAATTTGGTACTAGAGGTAGACGTTAGGTGCCATCTCTTATCTAAATTAATAATTACTATAATTTATTAAATAATTTAGAACCTTCTGGAAGAAAATAGTAGCCTAGAGTGGAGCTTGAACCTGCAACCTCCACTTACTGTGCAATGCACTTGCCAGTTATGCCATCCAGATGTTCAAGCAAGCCTTTGCTTCCAGATGTATTTATAATAACAGTGGATTTATAGCCCAATTATTTGGTTGATGGATCTACATTTTATCAATTACTTTATATCAGTCATACATCAATTCACTGTTTGTTAGTTTACTGAATGCAGCTCAGTTTATACAGGATGAGTTTTTTATTTTGAGACAATGAAATAACTTAATTGGATCTCATTATTTTGGGAAAAAGGTATAGACAAAAGTTGTAGGGTTTTAAAGGGCCAATCAATTGGTGACTTTGACCTTGACATTCAAGGCCATTTGAGGGTCTAGTCTTTTTTTCAATGGGAACACATATTTTTGACCCCGGCAATGGACAGTGCAAGAAATTTCACAACCAGATATACCTTTGACCTTATGGTCTAGGTCAAAGGTCAAGATTATTTTAAGGTTTAAATTATAAGCTGTTTCTAATGGGAAACCATACTTTTTATTACTAGAATAAGCAGGGAGGTAAAAGTTAATTTTTTCATGGCCTTATTACTTTGACCTTTAAAAGCATTCACTACTTTTAGCACTACCCAGGAGTAACGATGTGGACATAGTAGTTTTCTGCTCCCTTTAAGGTGCTTATTTTCAGTGAGTCCCCTTGCCTCTGACTATCTCGATGCTTGTTTTCGGTGAGTCACTTTACTTCTTGCCATTGCTTGAGATGTTGGTTTCGGGGGAAAATTTTATAACAAATGTTCAAAATGATGCCCTTCCCACTTCGATGCATTTGTTAAGCCATGCTTAAAATTATCACATTTAAGATGACCTTTGGAGGTCAACGTCTACCTACCTCTAGTATCTCTATACTCAAGGTCATGGCTGATTGTGAAATTTCCCTCTCTTTCCATGTAAACGTAACTTTTATCTCCCTGCCTATTCCAATAATAAAAAGTATGGTTTTCCATTAGAAACAGCTTATAATTTAAACCTTAAAATAATCTTGACCTTTGACCTAGACCATAAGGTCAAAGGTATATCCGGTTGTAAAATTTCTCACTCTGTCCATTGCCGAGGTCAAAAATGTGTGTTCCCATCGAAAAAACAGACTTGACCCTCAAATGACCTTGAAGGTCAAGGTCACATTCAAGATCACCATTTGATTGGCCCTTTGAAACCCTACAACTTTTGTCTATACCTTTTTCCCAAAATAATGAGATCCAATTAAGTTATTTCATTGTCTCAAGATAAAAAACTCGCCCTGTATAAATTTAAGGCCAATGCACGAGTGACAAAATTAAGATGACAAAGAGCATCACTGCAGGATTAACCAATTATTTTGGACAAGTGATGGAAACAGTCATCAACACTGACTGTAGTCTTAATTTTGTTTTCCATATGCATTGAACTTTAGTGTGTATCTAATTTATTACTGTTGTAGTTAGCTGCCACTTCAATATTTAAATGGAATTTACCTCAATTTCTCTTAATTTTGCTCTCCTTTCTTCACTAACTTCATTTTTGAGTGATTCTAAAAGAATGGTGGAGTCTCTGCTATTTTCTTTTTCATCAGGTAATTCAGTTTCCTCTGTTACTTCTTCAATATCTTCTTCCATAGGTCTAAAAAATTAATTAATGCAATATGTTAAAAAAAAGTAGAAAATATTTTCTGAAATAAATAACCTTTTAATACTCACTTTCCATCTATATCATCATCATCGACCTCTTGTTCCTGATCTGCTTGCTGATCTAACAGATCCCATTTTGATGTTGTAATGGCTAGATTTAAATGAAGATTTAAAAATTACATATATAATTAAAATTAATTATTTCCTTTGAATTTCACTGACTAATTAACATTATTATAATTTAAAACTCTAAAAGAACTAAGTAGTTTTTGTAAACTCAAAGTTGTCATAAGTATAATGCATTGACATGTATTTATTACACTAAACTGGGGTTTGGCAACCTTTCTCTGGTGCTGTACAAAAGTGAAACAATGTTTACAGAATGCCAGTGTTATTTTGCAAAAAGATCGCTGCTTAATTTTCTAACAGAATGTCTACTTTATTTGGATGTAGAATAGCCTAATATAACTCAATCATTATTAAAATACTTGAAATCTCCTAATTTGTTTCTATGGTTTTAATAATGTTTTAATTAATTATCATTTTGTGAATTATGAACATTGTCATTAATACCAATGAACAATTATTTGAAGATTTGTGATTTAATACCATGAACTTTCGTGAGGTAGCAAAAGAAAATTTTTTATTTATAGTTATATTTGCTTAATTTATTTATTTTTCCTTTTCAGTTATTTTAAGTTTTGGGGATGTTAAATCTAATCTCAACTGCTATAACAACACTTCCCAACTAAGAGTTTCATTTGCAAAATTTCACACTGATATTTGAATAATGAATAGAATTGCATCCTGCTAATTTAGGGTTTAAATATTATTTAATATTTTATTATATTTTTGCACAAGTTAAACATTTTATTTTTTTTGTAATCATGTTTAATGGTCTTTAATACATTGTTGATTTGCATATTGTCAGACTGATATACCAAGCTATTCATTGCTTTTCTCTGGTCACTACACAGCTACTTATTTGTAAGTGATCAATTGCTGATTAAGGGTTTTTATTGTGCTAAGTATTTTTCTCTAGTCAGGTTAATTGTTTGAGATTTTGTATAATTATAATTTTGTAAATTGTACTAATTATCAATTTTATTGTTTTAAATACTGAATTTGAAATTTGACTACAATACAAAAATTATAATTTCAACAGCAATAATTAGTATAAAACTTGATTACTATGGTAATGGAATTTATAGTTTTTTGATATTTTGGATCTTGCATTTTTCAGCAGAAAAGTACATTATTTTAAGCAAAAATCCTGTTTGATGTTGTTAGTGATATCAACAGACATTTTGATGAATTGGAAAATTGATAGACAATTCTCCAATTTACGAAAATACCAGTAACATTGTTAAGAATGTGTTGTGATTTGTGTCAATTTTTATCGTAAATTTTTGACTGCATTATCTAAAACAAATCTCTTTATTGCTTGCATTTATAGTTTTCTAACAATAAAGTGCTCTTATTATTTAGTGTTCTCGTCATTAGTGTGCTACAGAACACCAGTTGGAAATACTGCTTTAAACTAAATGAAATCATTTCTAACAAAACAATTTGTGTAAACACACCAGACAAAAAATTAGTCACCCTTAACAGAAATGACAGTAGGTAGTTTTTGATTGCACAGAAGGTGCCATGAGAAAATTGTTGGCAGATTAATAGCACGGATGTGGTCTACAAGATCATTTTTTGTTTCATGAAGTAGTGGGGAGCAACATGAGTGTTGAATTGGATCTGCAATACCTGTCAAACAACAGACATTATTAAGTGGCAAAAAAGAAGCCATCATTTGTACAGAACTCAGGAATTGAAGTTTAAATTCAATAATAAATTTTCCAAGGTATACAAACAAAAAGTTTGAGTCCTTTTTTCTATTTTCTTCCTTTATTCCGGTCAGGAACCACTTTGCAGCTAGCGACATGAAGTCAAAAAAACTTCTAAAATAACGAACAAAATACCATTAGACGATTCACAACACAATTAAAAATGATCTTCGGCGCCGACCTGTTTCTGTAGGCTACGGGAGCAACATGAGTGTTGAATTGGATCTGCAATACCTGTCAAACAACAGACATTATTAAGTGGCAAAAAAGAAGCCATCATGTTTGGCATGCCCACAGACACAAAGTGAATGAAGTTGCCCAAGTTGTTGGTGTGTTGAAGAGTACTGTCCAACGGATCTACAAATAGTGTAGTCAAAATAATCTCAAATTATACTGGAATGGAAAACAATTATATAATGAAACACACCTTTTTAATTTTTAGTAGTATTTTATTATAGTAAAATACTTTTTTTTTTATTAATCAGGTATAAGTGATATGTACAGTATTGTACATACCCAGTACAACTTGGCATAACTGGGTGGCAAACTACATACAGTCAACATATAGTAAAATACTAGTGGAAATCAAAAAGTGTGTTTCATTATATAACAGTGGTGTTGTTCACAGTTAAATGAAAATCATCAAACAGTGCAAGAGGTATGCCATCTATTATTAGGTACATTGATTTTTTTGTCCTAGGTACTTAATTCTGTAATGTTAATATATAACAAAAGAAAAGATGTTATTATTTGAAATAATAATTCAATATACAGAATATCAAACAGAAATAAAAATACAGTGAATTCAATTTTTACAAGTTAATTTGTATTTAATGAACTATCATTAAGCAAGCCAGAGTAAATCAAAATATAATTTTACTTGGCTGTGTCATAAATTTAGATTACATTTCTGAAAATGCCATTTGAACTACATAATACCATAAGAAAACAAAAAAATTGTGTTTTTTTTGTGTAAACATAGCAGAAAATTATACTAATTGAAAAGTGGAAATCTTAAAACTAGTGGGCATAAATGAAAATCTACTGTGCAATTAGATGTGCAGAATAAAACTGACAAATTGAAATAAACAAAATCTGTTAAATCTTTATCAAAATCTTTACAATTAAAATTCATAAAATAATTCAGACAGTTATTGTAGATTTATTTATATTATTTGTAAGATCAGTAAACAATGTATGAAAATATAGTGCAATCTCAATTTATGGGTATTTGACCTACAAGAATTCAATAAAACAAGCCACTTTTTTCTTTGTTGCTACAATAGTGACTACATTTTGTTAGAATAAGTTAAGCTACATTTTGGATAGTTTCGTCCACAATTACATATTTTATTTTGTATTTTAATTAATGTATTGATATTAAAGTAATTTATACAAATTAAGAAGGGATTTTATCTTCACTAAGAGACAAAATGCAATTAAAAAACAAGCAAAATATAAATGTATAAGCAGAACAATATTATAAATTGAGTAACATGGCTACATCAGATAACCGAGACGCTACAGTCTTCATTTAAAATAAGACACAGAAAAACATATATAAATTTATTTTATAGTTAACTGTATTTGCACATTATGTAAACAGCGTTTTATTTTTTATGAGTATACCTTGAGCTTCCACTGTTTCAGGATCAACCGTTTCCCATTTTGACGGTATGAATTTTAATTTAGGACTGGGAGATCTTCCAGACGATTCTTCCATTGGCTGGCCGTCAATGTCTTCTGAAACTAAAACAGAAATCATAGATGTGAAATAACTAAACATATGAAATTTAATTTTTAGAAAGATATTTGAAGTAACATTTATTCTATTATATATATCAATATACAGTCAAACCTGTTTTTATGTGGTGGATAGGGACTGCATAAAAAAAAACGCATTAAAAAAAATTGCACGAAACTTCACGAGTGACTATAAAAAATAGTTTTCGCAACACAATTAAAAATATATATTTTTTTTATGCGGTCAATAGGGACCGCATAAAAAAAGTCTCACATAGAAAATAACTCACAACCGTACGAAATAACTAGGAATTGCTTTTTTAAACAAAATCATGACGAGGCTTGGCAGCTACTTGGAATCTCACCAAACCTATTGGAATCTGATTTAGAAAATACGTAAATAATACAGTACATTTACCTTCAATTTACGCTTTGAACTGAATCTTATCTTGATGGTCCAGGAATGTGAAAGCACTTTGAAAGTTTAATTAACGTAATTAAAACAGACGTAGAATTTATTGACAACAGATGTCAGCACTTGACTGCATCGTCTCGTCTATCATCTGTTTTACATATTTTTGTCCAGGTGGTGTTTTGTTGACTTAAAAAATAAATTATTTCATTTTTTGCATATTCATGAAATAATATTGCTATAATAAGTTCATTTATGCTATAATAAGTTTATTTAGCTATAATAAGTCAATGTGAGACATGACAAATCGCACGAGACTAGTCGCCAACTATACCGCACAAATAAAAAAAATCGCACAAAAAAAAAGACCGCATAAAAACAGGTTTGACTGTATATTTAAATATTATAAATAAAATTATTATATATAAAGATCATAATGCAATGAAGGATGCATTTTTAACTATAAAATAATAGCTAATCTATACTCTATCAGCCTGAAAGACAGTGGAATCTTTGTTATGTTATCTAATTTTTATAACCTTATATATTTATTTATAAATTCTTAAGCAGTTACGAATACGTAGGAAAAAATAAAAGTAGAAAATAAGTAAGTTAGTTAAAACTATTTTGTAGTTTTAAAGAAAACCAAAAACAATATTCTCCATGTAACAGAAATCACAAATACAAATAAAATCTCATTTATATTTATGGTTTTATAAAATTTCTTACATATTTTCTAGATAAAAATTGATAAAACAAATAAGGGATATCAAATGTCAGATTTGCAACCGAAAAATGATCTGAGAAAAACTAACATTTTGTAAAAAATATTAAACAATTATGAGTTGAAATTAAATATACGGAACAATCAAAACAGAATATCATATTTACTCACATATAAGATGAGGTTTTTTATTCATTTTTCACTGCTTCAAAAACCTATGCCATTCTATATGTGCGAGCAAAAGATTCTTTGCATTTTTGTGAACCGTGTATTTGCATTTTTTCCGGATGCTCACCCTCTTGTATTTAAAAACATAAGTATTTTATCTGGGTTGTTTTAATCGTTCTTGTATATTGTCAAAAATAAAGATGAATAGCAATAGGAAAAGCAAAGCTTTTCAATTGAATTCCACATTGAAATTCCAAAATCACATGGAAGCCCGATATAAGTTTTACTCCATTCCCACGTAAAAACATGATTATTTGGAAATCAGAATTCGGAGAAACTCATAAATGTAATTGATGGATATTGGATTCGACTGTTAAGAATTGGCAAAAGAAGATTCTCGATTGTCCAGCTTTATGTGAACAAATTATGCTGTTGAATTTACAAGATTTTTTCTTAAAGTTTAAAATGCCAGTAATTTTTGCGGGACAATGAGTGATTTACGTGCATTTGATATTTTACTTGTGATTAAACGAAATAAAATTAGAAGTGTATTAATAAATCTAATTTTCTTTATTTTGATCTTTAAAATCACACCTCATCTTATATGCAAGTAAATACAGTAGTTTGACTTTTGTTCTTTTCCTACATGTTTATTGTAATAAAAACAATATATGCAATACACACTGATCGATTTTCTACATAGTCACCGAGTTTGTTAAAAATCTGTTCCAGTTCTAAGTAAGTTTTTTGATACCATGTCTGGAGAGCTAAGGGCCCAGACTCTTAAAGCATTCCCATGCTTTAACTTCCAAATGTTGACATTGCAGAATGTCTTTCAGCTTGGGAAAGGGATGAAAATCACTGGGAGCAAGATTTAGGACAGGTTCAGAATTTCCAAGTAAATTTCTTCAAGAGTGGCTTAACATTTTTGATGATGTGTGGCTACACATTGTCGTCAAGAAGGATCATGCCTTCGGTCAACAATCCGGGCCTTTTAAAACAGCTGCCTTAATTCTTGCAAAGTTTGATGATACCTTTGACCATTCATGCCCTTGGTGCATCCAGGATTTCAACTTTTGTGTTGGCATCTTTGTGAAAATGCACTGAGATATGAGCAGGCCCACTTTTTATGGGTCACAACTCGCTACCGATTCTATTTTACCAGAATATGATCAAAAGGATGGCCATACAAGACAATCACAGGAAGAATATAGTTACATATCAACGTAAGTTTAGCAGCAGTATTTGCATTATGATAGCCAGGAAAAATCATTAAACTTTTTCCAATTCTCCCTTGTACTGTACCATTTAAATGTTCAGCATGACATCTGGTAAAAATTAATAGTATGGAAAAAATCCATTCTTTTTGATTTTCGTTCCTTAGTTACAATAGTATAACAAATAATAAGCATTAGTTTATATTTTAAAATACTGGACAAAAATAAATTAAAAGCAAGCCTTTCCAGAACTACTCCAATCCCAGCATCACATCAGAATGTAAGCCATTTTGAGGAATTAGAACACAGATAGGGGAATTTGGAATTTAATAAATTCCCCTATTTCTGTTACTTGATTTTATTTTCATTTTATCATACATAACTCATTTCAAAATATTAGAATTCTTTAAATTTGTAAAATATAATATAATGTTATATAAATAACATTATATTATATTTTACAAATTTAAAATATTTTTAAAATTTAAAACATCTTTGAAGTGACACGATGCAAGCATTGAAAGAAAACGTATGTACAGAAATAGAGCTGACAAATGTTATCAATGAGGGTGAGTCAAAAATTACCTGCATTCTACTGTAGAATTTATTTTAATCTATTTGTTTTATCTGAAAATTGATTATTTTTTATGATAATCACCCAGCTTTTTGATATATTTTGTCCATCTATCAGCAAACTTTTGTATTCCTTAGCTAAAAAAAATGTTTTTTTTTTTTTTTTTTTTTTTTTTTTTTGCCAAGCTGCAAGCCACAAATGCACTGCTGTCTTCACCTTTTCATCAGATGTAAATCTTTGTCCTCACAAGGCTTTACATTTAGGAAACCAAACAGATGATGGGGTAAGATCGGGATTATAGAAATGATCCTCCGATGCCTCAAAACAAAGTTTTTGGAGCATGTTGACAGTGTGGGCAGTCGTCTGTGTTTTGTCCAAAGTGCAGGCTTCAGCTCTCCAGTGAACATGTCAATGTAATGAGTACTGTTGATTGTTGAACCTTTTTCCTGATTATGTTCCAATACTGCTGGCCCTTGAGAATCTCAGAAATTTTCCAGCTGATGGTTGACTTTTGAACTTTTTCTTTGTTGGTTATTAAAGATGTTTCCATTCCATAGTCTGCTATTTACTGTCAGACTCATAGTTATGAATCCATGTCTCATCACCAGAATGATTCTTTGCAAGAAATTTTCACCTTCTTTAAAGTATTGGTCCAAATGTTATTTGGAGATGTCCAAAGACTTTCTGTTTGTGCTCTTCCACAAGTTGTTTTAGTATCCACCATGCCAAATTTTTTGAATTCCAGCTCCGTCACAGAATACTATAGATACGTAATAAAATTAATTTAAAAATTTTTTTCATAAAAAAATCTTGCATCTTAACTTTGAAATCAAATGTTATTTGGAAAACAATACTGAATTATTTCTTTTTATTACATTACACATTATAAACACACTTAATCAATACATTTGATCAGAAAATTTTTTATTTAAAATTTTCAATCACATGTGTTACTTTAAAAACAATATATCTTGATAATGGATGCAAGTATACTTGAAAATAATATGTAAAATAAATTTTTTTTCTCGGAAGTAATATTTTATTCATGATTTTGTAATTCTGTTTAGCTTTTTTTGAATCTCTCAATTAATTCAACATTATTCTCTTAATTATCCTCTCTTCAAACTCCCACTGACAGTATACATCAGTGTTTCTCAATCACTGGTTCAAAAAATTTCAATTATTTTAAAAAATGACACCAAATTTCAAATGCAAAAAGTTTCATAAACTAGCCACTAGTTTTTGAGTCTTTTTAATTCTAAATTTCAAAAATTACTTAAAAAAAAAAAACAGTACAATTTACAACAAAATTTACTCTTTGTTTATTTGGATAATTAAAGAACTATGTGTAGAAGAATATACCATGTTTGGTTTATATTTATGCTTTATGTTTGCCAGGTATAAAATTTAGACAATTCGTCTGTCCGGAATAAGTTTTGGCTAGATGACATGGAAACAATATTTCTGATCTCATGAAAGATATTATACGGTCAGGTGTTGCAATACTTGTCGAGGATATGTATGAAATGCATACATGTTGCAATAGAATTTTAGTAGAGTAATTAGCATAATACGTTACATATTATAAAACAACACATTTTTTTTTGTCAATTCGAAAACATTGGCATCTAAACATCATTATTTTATACATCTCTGCTATTCTACAGCTGTATTAATCAAGTTTTGGTTCTATCACTTTTCAAATTTTTTCCTTTTTGTAGGCACTGAAATGGCATTCTTCTCATTCATCAAGGCTTTAGCCACATAATCAACGGAAACGGTCAGTCATGTGGGATAGGGTCTGACACATTTGGGTCGATTCACTCAAAAATCTCTGAACTAAACTGAATTCAAACCCAAGTCTCTTGTAGTGAGAAGCTGGAATCTTTACTGCCTGAGCCACTGGGCAAAAATTATTACAATTAATAACTGGATTATCTCCAAAAATTTGATTAAGGTTATAAATGGCCACAGTCATGCTTAGCAATATTTACGAGGTGCAGTCAAAAAGTTCCAGGACTGATGATGTGGCTCTACAATTGGCCATGTGCTGAACTTGCACAAACTAGAATGTGTAAGAGACATCGTTATTTAGCTTCCTACTAAATTCCATGCCATTATCAAATGTAGTTTTTATTTCTTACTATTTAGATTAGATCCATTTTTGCATCTACTTGCAATTTTCATTGCTTTGTAAAATAAATTTTTCTAAGAAACAGTGTATGAGCAAGAAATTTTGTTTCAAACTTGGCAAGATTGCAACAGAAAAGAAATTGATTATAGGAGACAAAACATGGATTTATGGCTATGGCCCTGAGACTAACGACAATCGACTCAGTCGAAAAATCATGGCTCACCCAGACCAAAGAAAGCATAACAAGTGAGGCGCAATCTCAAGAGAATACTCATTTTTTTTGGCAGGGAGGGAATTCTTTGAGAATTTGTTCCACAAAGCCAAACTGCAAATCAAAATTTTTATATGGATGTCTTGAAGCACCTGCATGAAAATGTCAAACAAAAAAGACCAGATCTTTGGAAATCTCAAAACTACTGCATCATAATAATGCTCCCACCAACACAGCTATCTCTATTCAACAGTTTCTCACCAAAAATAAAATGGCTGTGGTTTCCCACCCTCCTTATTCACCAGACTTGGAACTGTGTGACTTTTTTCTACTTCCATGGTTGAAAAAAGTGATGAAAGGACATCAGTTTGAGAACATTGAAGACATTCAAACAGAATCACAGCGAGTGCTTATTAATGTCACCAAAAAGTTCCAGGAATGTTTTGAAGAGAAGCTTGGAATCCATTCTTGAAGGCAACAATTCTCAATAAATTAGCATGTACTGTACATCAGACATTTTTTATTGGACCAGTCCCAGAACTTTTTTGACTGCACCTTGTATATTATAAGTAAATAACTATTAGATTTATTAATATAATTTAAAAATAATCCTGCTGTATTGATTTGTACCAAATGTTTTTAGTGGAGACCCATTAACTTTTACATTATTAATAAAACTTAAGTAATTTTACATGGCATTCCATCCAAATCTTCTTTCTCTTCTAAAGGAATTCCGTCAATGTCGGTTTCATCTGCAGTTAAAGGTACGCCGTCGATATCTTCCTGACACTGTTCGGGTAGCACTTCTGGCATCGTCACTCCGTCGACATCCGTCGAGTCTTCGTCCACTTTCTAATTAAATTATAAATTTTTTTAAAGAATATTTAAAAAATTTTAAACATAAAAAATTAAGAGTGAATAATAATGATTTTTTCCCCCACAATATATGATTAGTATACTATCAATTCACAATCAGTCATTTTAGAAATAAATATAAACAAAATAAAATTAAATTAATTTTAGAAAATACATGTTCAAATTTATAAAAAAAGTCTATTACTCTTACCAGAGTTTTTACAATACAGATATATAATTATTCTATTTACTATAAAATATGGATTGATTGTTAATTGTATTATGAGAGCAAAAAGAACCAGTTCTGTATTCCCGTATTATAATCATTACAGTTTCTGCTAATTGTAATAAATAGATGTTTACACAAGTGAATAAATTATTTCACTAGCAGAAAACACAAAATAGTTTATTTAACTAAAATAAGAAATATGTGACTTTTTCAAAACTACCATTTTTTTTCTGTTAGCAAACAACAAAGTAAAGTAAAATGAAATAAGACTAGAATAATAAAATAAGTTAAAGCTCCATATATGACCAAATTTTCTAACATATCAAATTTATAAACAAAAGAATAGATTTGCTTCTCCAGACAGATTCGGGAGCACTAAGGCAGGGCCCCCCCATTTATCGAAGAATGTTACTCAATTATTACCATTAGATTTAAATCTGACCACCGTGCAATATAAATTATTATTAACAAAATACATGACTTCATTCCATATAATAGCCATATTATTTCTGTCCCTAAGTGGTTGGCAATTAAATGTCCTTTGTTATGTAAATTTCTATGCTCTCTTGACTGGTCTTTTCTACCAGATCCTTTGTTTAATATTAAACAAAAAATATAATTTTATTTGTATTCTATTAATCAGTTTTTAAATTATAAAAAAATAAACCTATATAGTCAAAGATGGCATTCAAGATATACAATCTTTCCAAGTCCTTATTCTAAATTGATTTTTTAAATCTTTAAATTAAAAAATTTTTTTTTATAAATTATCAAATTTAACAGATTTTTATCAGGTATTGATATTTCATTACTGAACATAAAGTATGATTTATTGACATAACCCGTGTTTAAAGATGAATGTTAAACAGATATATATATAAAATATATGAGCTTTAAGTGATAATATATTTCACTATTAGTAATAAGAATTATTTATGACAATATATTTAAACATATTATATACTTAAAGAATTAATTCTGATTAAATCATGTTTCATTTTAATTCTTTTGAAGAAAATAATAGCAAGTTTATGCATTGATATTTTCTGTTATAAAATGCTTTGTTATATTCTTACAAACAGTCATAACATTACATTAAGCCCATTATAAAATAAAGTCGTAATGGTAGCCAGTCGGAGTAGTCGTTTGCTTATAACGAAGCCAATAAGACATAACAAAACATTGGCGTCACTTTATCAAACATGCCGACAAAGATGATGATGATATTTTGAACACCAAAAGACAGAACAATTCGCAAACTGCTCAATAATGTTTGTGAAGATATTTCAAATGACAAAATAAAGTATAGAGAAATGTGCATTCTATTATTTAAAGATATACTACAGTAAGAAACACAAACTACGTTAAATATGATAAAATCTAATTGACAAAAGTCAATATCTATATTTTTAGATTCAAATTTTATAATCTAAGATTATGAAAGGAATGTATACTTGATCGAACAAGGAAATCTATGAAATATGATAATATTAAGGAAATTGAAAGCGGGTTGAGAATGACTTAACATAGTCAACAATCTCATTTTCAAAAATAACATTGTAACTAGTGAGTTATTACACAAACATATTACTTATAAACATAAAAGCATAATAGAAAATGCCAATGTGCAGCCTCATTAATAACTTTCCCTAAACTATGTAGTACTAAAGCTAGGACACACAGTAACTAAACATCTTACAAGTTACAATTTTTATGAGTATTTTATATGATTTTTAGTACCTGGATGTCCTGGCTCTATATTACAGAGAAAATAATTATATAAAAATATTACTTACCGACGGTAGGAGGCCCAGAAATATATTCTGAAGTTTAATAAGGAAGTCGCTAGGATAAATCGCCCAGTCTTCCCAAGCTCGAAAACAATTCATAACTTTTTGCTGAAAGAACGTATTACATAAAAATATTAGCATCGATGTTTGTTTAAAAATATTATATTACTGAATATTGACATGCTATTTATTTTAAAATTAATTTAAATGGACCCAAACATAAAAGATAATTTAGTTCTATGAGTCTGTCTTATTAAAAGATACTGCAAAACGGATGAGATTACAATAATGAGTCTGTCTGATTCCAAATTAACTAACTGGAGCTTAATGACATTTTTATACATGATAATTATTTATTTTAATATTATTATTAATTATCACATTTTAATCTTAACTTCTACCCAAATGATTGTCTAGATTAACACATTCACTGCCAGTATAAAATGAGCAAAAAATTACACTTCACTCTGACACCGGGAATGAAATACTAAACACTGTTACCGGTGTAATTTGCGTGAAAAAATCTTCTTTCCACAAACGTTTTCGAGCTTTCCAAATAGCTCTTCTTCAGGTAGAGAAAAATTCCGACGAAACACTTCGAAAAAAGGAACGTAGACATTTAAATAAAAAACCGAATCTAAAAATAGAACGCAGATGTTTAAACAAAAATATGGAACTCGCATAGCAAACGAACATTAAGGTGGTCATGCGCATTCGTGCGCTGATGTTGGTATTTATAGATCGTTGTTTATGAGGGCCTGCCACGCTATAGAAAGATTAATCTCATCCTTCCGATTTATACATGTGGTCCGGTGGTTAGCCTTACAGATGGATATAGCTTCCTGCCATTTTAGTTGCTCCAGGTGGGGCGTAGTGTCGATGATGTCAGCTTTGTCGAACTCCGGTTCTATATCGGGATCAGATGCAAAGGTGGTTAGGGCCGTGGTGTACCGCCCGTGCCGAAGGTCCGCTTGATGTTCTTGCACTCTGGTATTTAAAGATCGCTTGGTTGAGCCGATATATACAAGGCTCTCGTTACATCTGTTATCTTTCAGCGGGATAGAGTACACGCCAGGAAGCCTGCCACGAACTGGACTGCCTTTTCCATTTCTGAGGATGTCGTAGATTGTCGGGCCTCTTCTATAGGCTATTTGTAATTGTTGTTTTCCAGCGATCTCAGCGTATATCGCTTTAACATATGGGTTAAAGGTGACTGGGAGGCGTGTACGTTCATCCTGGTCAGTGTTGGTCTTCGTGCGCGTAGTGGGTGCGTATTGTGAGCGTTGAAGTCACTCAATTAGACGGTGTGTTAGACCATGGTAACCGTGCTTGGCTGCTATCCTCTTGATATAATTCAATTCGGTGTTGAGGGCTTGCATGGTGGACGAGTGGGAAAAGGCCCTTTTAATCAAAGTATTAAATGCTGCAGCCTTGTAGGTGAATGGGTCAGATGAACCTACCGGTATGTATATAGAGTCGGCATAAGGTTTATGGTATACCGACGTAACGATGGCGGATCCTTCCACTTTAATGTTTATATCCAAAAAATGGACCTCAGTATTGCTAGATTGCTCCATTTCCAGCATTAGGCCGTAGGGATTATCGTTAACGGTTTGTACGAAATTTGAGATGTCAGGTATTGTCTTCCACATGATGAGGATGTCGTCCACATACCTCCTATAGAGTAAGATGTTCGGGAGGAACAGCGGAAGTATTTTTCGTTCCAGTTGCCTAACGGCCATTTCGCATAGGTCCCCGGATACTGGGCTACCCATGGGGACTCCTCTTTTTTGTTTGTAGATAATTCTATCTTTGCGTTCGACGGAGAAGTCTACAAACAAAAAAGAGGAGTCCCCATGGGTAGCCCAGTATCCGGGGACCTATGCGAAATGGCCGTTAGGCAACTGGAACGAAAAATACTTCCGCTGTTCCTCCCGAACATCTTACTCTATAGGAGGTATGTGGACGACATCCTCATCATGTGGAAGACAATACCTGACATCTCAAATTTCGTACAAACCGTTAACGATAATCCCTACGGCCTAACGCTGGAAATGGAGCAATCTAGCAATACTGAGGTCCATTTTTTGGATATAAACATTAAAGTGGAAGGATCCGCCATCGTTACGTCGGTATACCATAAACCTTATGCCGACTCTATATACATACCGGTAGGTTCATCTGACCCATTCACCTACAAGGCTGCAGCATTTAATACTTTGATTAAAAGGGCCTTTTCCCACTCGTCCACCATGCAAGCCCTCAACACCGAATTGAATTATATCAAGAGGATAGCAGCCAAGCACGGTTACCATGGTCTAACACACCGTCTAATTGAGCGACTTCAACGCTCACAATACGCACCCACTACGCGCACGAAGACCAACACTGACCAGGATGAACGTACACGCCTCCCAGTCACCTTTAACCCATATGTTAAAGCGATATACGCTGAGATCGCTGGAAAACAACAATTACAAATAGCCTATAGAAGAGGCCCGACAATCTACGACATCCTCAGAAATGGAAAAGGCAGTCCAGTTCGTGGCAGGCTTCCTGGCGTGTACTCTATCCCGCTGAAAGATAACAGATGTAACGAGAGCCTTGTATATATCGGCTCAACCAAGCGATCTTTAAATACCAGAGTGCAAGAACATCAAGCGGACCTTCGGCACGGGCGGTACACCACGGCCCTAACCACCTTTGCATCTGATCCCGATATAGAACCGGAGTTCGACAAAGCTGACATCATCGACACTACGCCCCACCTGGAGCAACTAAAATGGCAGGAAGCTATATCCATCTGTAAGGCTAACCACCGGACCACATGTATAAATCGGAAGGATGAGATTAATCTTTCTATAGCGTGGCAGGCCCTCATAAACAACGATCTATAAATAGCAACATCAGCGCACGAATGCGCATGACCACCTTAATATTCGTTTGCTATGCGAGTTCCATATTTTTGTTTAAACATCTGCGTTCTATTTTTAGATTCGGTTTTTTATTTAAATGTCTACGTTCCTTTTTTCGAAGTGTTTCGTCGGAATTTTTCTCTACCTGAAGAAGAGCTATTTGGAAAGCTCGAAAACGTTTGTGGAAAGAAGATTTTTTCACGCAAATTACACCGGTAACAGGTTCAGTGTTCAGTATAAAATGTCATAGGAAATTTGACTTTGCATTTTACTTGAAAAAATAGGGCACAATGCTCAATTTGTACCAATAAAAATTAATATATGGGATACTAACAAAAAAAAATGAATGAAATATATCCTTCGAAGTATACAATAAACAATAAAAAGAAACCTTTCTTATAAACAAAAATTCCCAAACAATAAGATAATCAAACTTTGAGGATGCATGCAAGCATCTTTGGCATATTGTGTGAGGCAGAGTAGAGCATATTAAGAAACTCCTGTGTAATGTGCCTAAACTTGTTACATCTGATAACTGACAAACATTAATGTGTTCTGTAAATAATAACAGAATTTCATATATTTTCAATATTAGTATAATAAAATTGTGCTCAGTTTCTTGGATTATAATTTTGTTACTTTTTCAATGAATTATTGATATAATTTGAATACAGAAATATATGATGCTGCAATCTCGTATTACATTTAACAATTAAAATTTATATAATTAGGATATCTATAAGAAAGGAATTGACAAAATGAGATTCAAACTGTACAATTCTGTCGTACTGAACGGATACATCATTGTAGAACCAAGCTTCAAGTTATTCTTTCCTTTCAGGAATTTTTAATTAATTATAATCATTAAATTTGATGGGACATGACAACATTATTAATCACTAAATTTAATTTATACCACATTGGTAATTCAGTCAAAAAATAATAGAATCATAGAGATTTCAAATCATCAAAGTACATTGTATTACTGTTTATACTTTTACTTTTGCAGTGACATTAAAAAGTTTAACATAATGTAAATATTTAGATAATTAAAAACTGCAAAAATTCAAATTGCATTGATTTTGATTCGAATGTATTCTGTTTGAACATTCTGCTAGAATGTATATTAGAAGTTTTTAAGTTGTGGTTTGGTGAAAACTGATTAAGTAAGTCAAAAATGTTTGTAGATTAAAAGATTTTTGTTGGAAATGACAAAAGTAACTTTTAGTTTGGACAACAGCAGAATTATAAATAACAATACTATCTTTCAGCATTATGATAATTTAATGATAACAGTTAGCATGCACTTTTGACATAACATTGATGTCCTCCTTGTAGAATTATAATTTTTGTTAACAGAGTAATATCAACTTAAATACAATATTGACAATATATTGAATAACTGTACATATGCTGTGATTTTATTAGTTTAACCTGTCCTGCGTTGTTCCCGAACATATTCGTGTTGACCTTATTTGACCTCCGTGGGCATTCCCGAGTATGTTCGTCTCTGCATCGGAATGTTTTTTAAACATCAGATGTCGCTATTTGTACAGAGTTTCGAAATTAGTGACTCGTATCAGAGCCGTTATGCTATCTAGTTTTTGCACCACAGGATATTGCAATTCTAGGAATGGTTGTTTACAAGAAATCATAAAGGAAATTAGACCGTTAGTTCGTCTCTGTTTCGACATGGCAATGACTGGTAGAAATAGCATTCTGAATAAGTCAAAATTGATTGAATATTTATTTAATTTACGTTCTGATGAATCTGAATTTTCAGACAGCAACGACAAATACATACAAAATGAAAATGTTAGTGATGATAGTGGTGATTTTGATCCCAAAATACCAACTACAAGTGGATATAGAGGCCAATCTCACAGTAGTACTCGAGGTAATAATAGTGCTAAACGTCCGTGATTTAGTAGTGACAATGGTTGGAACCGTACAACCTTCAGAAGCCCTCAAGTAAACAGTTTCACAGGACCAGCAGGAATCCAATGTAATTTATAGAGTGATGCTACACCATTCGATGTTTTAGTATATTTTTCAATGATGAACTGCTGGACAAGATCGTTAAAGAAACAAACAGGTATGGTGATAGTTTAATGAACTGTGATGATTTATGGGAAAATAGTCAGATAATAACTGGAAACCAACAACAAATCCAGAAATTAGAGAATTTATAGGACTTATAATGGTCACAAGTATCATTAGAAAACCGCACCTAAGCATGTATTTTACACAATTGAAGATCTTTTTTCAACACCACTTTTTTCGAGCGCGATGTCGAGCAGCCGCTTTCAGCTCTTATTGTCATGTCTGCATTTTACAGACAATAATCAAGCCTCTGGTGGTAATGATAAACTGCATAAATTATGCTGTGTTATAGATCATTTATGCCACAGGATCAAATATGCTTACATCCCAGATGAAAATGTCTGTGTAGACAAAAGTCTTATGTTATGGAAAAGCAAACTGGGATTTAGACAATATATACCAAACAAGCGTGCTCATTTTGGAGTAAAAAGCTTCAAAATTTGAGTCATGAACAGGTTTGGGACTTTATAGTTTACACAGGAGCTATGACTGAATACGAAAATTTTGAAGGTGGGCAAGGTGAGAAGGTTCCTCGCCGACCTTAGCAAAAATGCTTCTGGAGAAACAAACCTATGTATATGGAACCGTGAACAAAAATCAGATTGGAATGCCATGCAATTTTCCTGACCGTAAATTGAAGGAAGGGTAATTTATAGCCTGTCAGAAAGATGAATTATCTGTGTTTTGTTGAAAGATAAAACGGATGTGACAATTCTAAGTATGATGAGTGACAATGAATTCTCTGATTCTGGTAAACATAACAGATCAAGAGATGTCATAATGAAACCAAATTGTATTTTAGATTATAATTGTAATATGGGTGGAATCGATCTCTGTGACGGAGTGATACACAATTATCCAAGCATGAGAAAACTGGTAAAATGGTATAAAAAAGTGTTTTTCATATGGTAGATATTACACTATATAATGCTTGTGTTTTTTATTGCCAACACAAGAAAAAACAAATCATTTTTTGATTTTTGTATGTCTGTTATTAGAGAAGTGATGGAGAAGTATCACACAAACAGACATGTAGCCCGTCGCGGTCAATCATCACACAAAAATCCGTTACGTTTATCCAAACGGCATTTTCTCAGTTTTATACCACCAACATCCAACCAGAGTTTGTAAAGTATGTTAAGTATGTTCGGCAAACAAAAAGCATGTAGAATCACGTGTGTGTACAATGTTCAGTTCCACTATGCCTTGTTCCTTGTTTGAGATTTATCACACTAAAACTAACTTCTGAAATAAAATTTTTTGTATTTACATTTCCTAATATGTCTATTTTGTGTGTGTAAAATATAAAGTAATTTGGAATGATACTATAGCCACAATTATTATTTTTCTAAAACGTGGGATCGCGTTAAGCTTAACATTGAAAAAACTCAACGTGGAGTGAAATGCAATGGAAAAAATATTCAACATTGGATAGGTTAATATTTTTAAAAACGATGCTTTGTAATATTTAAATTTTTGGTTTTCTTAAAGTTCTGTTTATAATTTTCAGATTTCCTGTTTTTTAATAACAACCAAAATACAATAGGAAAACTTAAAGAAGTTATGTTTAAAATTAATGATTAATGCAGGAGCTTCTGTAGTGAGGAATATCTCAGTTAGATGTATCCTTTCACAGGATATATGTTTTGGGAAATTTACATTACTCTAAGTATTCTAATAAATTAATCTTGAGTAAGATTTTTAGGAATCATGCCTATGTAACAGATGTTATAAATATTAGATAATAATCTTAATATGGTAAATTTTTACTAGCTTGCATTAATATGAGGTAGAGGTTGTCCGAGTTTATGAAAGTCTAAATTAGTGGGGTGTGCTCTATGACAATGTGGTAAATGAGAAGATGGATAAACAGTATGGTAATTTATTATGATCACTTCTATACAGAAATTTTACTGAACTTTAGCAGGTTATACTGCTGAATTCATTATTAAGAGAAATGAGCTAAAAAAAAAAAAAAGACAGTACAATATACAGCAATGTACAGCACTTAAATAATTTATCAACTACAATAATAAAACGCATGGTATCACAAAAACTTCTAGATATCAAAAATACCATAATACTTTGGTTTTCGTCAGTTTCGGTTTTTGTCGTTTTTTTTTCCGGAAAAATTTGACTTGGTTTTCGTTGACATGCCCAAGTGACCATGGTGCTAATTTTGCGAAAACAAAGGGCAACTCATGCGTTTTCCGGCTCAGTGTGGCGTTATTTCTCGTTCTGTGAGCATTACCCCACTAGGCCCACCATTGGCCAACGTTTTCGTTTCCTGAACACTGGGAGTTCTGTCGTGGGTTCGCACTTTGCCAGGATGGTCACGTGGAGTTTTCCGAGTTTTCTCCATGTGTGTAACGCCTGAACGTGGGCCAGTTACCTTAAACAGACCTCCAGGAAGGCATTATTCCCCGCAATACGACCATCATAAATGCATATGACTATTATTACATGACAATTATGTCATACTTTACCACAGAGCGATATAGGCTAGAAGCCTATGTCCAACTAGCTTCTAGAAGACAAGACATTACCCCGCACTTCTAGCCAAACAATTCCATTGCTTTCCTTTAGAGTAGTTTTTTTTATATTAATTTCTTATTGCTTTTAGTATTTAATGCTATATTAATTCTCTATAAAATGTGTTTTTGGAATGTATTTTGGACTGTCTAGAACGAATTGATTAGATTTACATTGATTCATGTGGAAATAATTGCCTCGGTTTTCGTCAGTTTCGGATTTCGTCAATTGTTTTCGGACAAATTATCAACGAAAACCGAGGTATCATTGTACTCATTAATTTTGTTATAACTGAGCAGAGTGCACAAATCTAATTTCTTTACACTGAAATGTCATAGAATTAAATAAACTCCTCTGAAACCACTAGACGGATTTTGACCAAATTTGTTAGGAACATCAAGTCCAGCTAGGTTGGTGAACAGTGGCGTGCCATCATTGGAAGCGATGGAAGCGCCGATTCCACTTTCCAATGACCTTCCCTTGTATTTTATAAAATACTAGCTGACCCGGCCACGCGTTGTTGTGGCTCAAAATGTATCTATTATAAATGTGTAACACTTCCCCCATGGGGGAATTTCAAAAAATCCCTTTTTAGTGTATATTCTGTTGACGTCACCTATTAAAACGCAATTAAAAACGCAAAAAACCGCATGTAAAATAGTATAAATAGAAGCCGAGTTCTTCACGGTAAGCCTTAATTCTGTCCCTTTCCCCGCTGGGGAATATCGAAAAATCCCTTTTTAGTGTATATTCTGTTGACGTCACCTATTAAAACGCAATTAAAAACGCAAAAAACCGCATGTAAAATAGTATAAATAGAAGCCGAGTTCTTCACGGTAAGCCTTAATCCTGTCCCTTTCCCCGCTGGGGAATATCGAAAAATCCTTTTTAGTGTATATTCTGTTGACGTCACCTATTAAAACGCAATTAAAAACGCAAAAAACCGCATGTAAAATAGTATAAATAGAAGCCGAGTTCTTCACGGTAAGCCTTAATCCTGTCCCTTTCCCCGCTGGGGAATATCGAAAAATCCCTTTTTAGTGTATATTCTGTTGACGTCACCTATTAAAACGCAATTAAAAACGCAAAAAACCGCATGTAAAATAGTATAAATAGAAGCCGAGTTCTTCACGGTAAGCCTTAATTCTGTCCCTTTCCCCGCTGGGGAATATCGAAAAATCCTTTTTAGTGTATATTCTGTTGACGTCACCTATTAAAACGCAATTAAAAACGCAAAAAACCGCATGTAAAATAGTATAAATAGAAGCCGAGTTCTTCACGGTAAGCCTTAATCCTGTCCCTTTCCCCGCTGGGGAATATCGAAAAATCCCTTTTTAGTGTATATTCTGTTGACGTCACCTATTAAAACGCAATTAAAAACGCAAAAAACCGCATGTAAAATAGTATAAATAGAAGCCGAGTTCTTCACGGTAAGCCTTAATCCTGTCCCTTTCCCCGCTGGGGAATATCGAAAAATCCTTTTTAGTGTATATTCTGTTGACGTCACCTATTAAAACGCAATTAAAAACGCAAAAAACCGCATGTAAAATAGTATAAATAGAAGCCGAGTTCTTCACGGTAAGCCTTAATCCTGTCCCTTTCCCCGCTGGGGAATATCGAAAAATCCCTTTTTAGTGTATATTCTGTTGACGTCACCTATTAAAACGCAATTAAAAACGCAAAAAACCGCATGTAAAATAGTATAAATAGAAGCCGAGTTCTTCACGGTAAGCCTTAATTCTGTCCCTTTCCCCGCTGGGGAATATCGAAAAATCCCTTTTTAGTGTATATTCTGTTGACGTCACCTATTAAAACGCAATTAAAAACGCAAAAAACCGCATGTAAAATAGTATAAATAGAAGCCGAGTTCTTCACGGTAAGCCTTAATCCTGTCCCTTTCCCCGCTGGGGAATATCGAAAAATCCCTTTTTAGTGTATATTCTGTTGACGTCACCTATTAAAACGCAATTAAAAACGCAAAAAACCGCATGTAAAATAGTATAAATAGAAGCCGAGTTCTTCACGGTAAGCCTTAATTCTGTCCCTTTCCCCGCTGGGGAATATCGAAAAATCCTTTTTAGTGTATATTCTGTTGACGTCACCTATTAAAACGCAATTAAAAACGCAAAAAACCGCATGTAAAATAGTATAAATAGAAGCCGAGTTCTTCACGGTAAGCCTTAATCCTGTCCCTTTCCCCGCTGGGGAATATCGAAAAATCCCTTTTTAGTGTATATTCTGTTGACGTCACCTATTAAAACGCAATTAAAAACGCAAAAAACCGCATGTAAAATAGTATAAATAGAAGCCGAGTTCTTCACGGTAAGCCTTAATTCTGTCCCTTTCCCCGCTGGGGAATATCGAAAAATCCCTTTTTAGTGTATATTCTGTTGACGTCACCTATTAAAACGCAATTAAAAACGCAAAAAACCGCATGTAAAATAGTATAAATAGAAGCCGAGTTCTTCACGGTAAGCCTTAATCCTGTCCCTTTCCCCGCTGGGGAATATCGAAGAATCCCTTTTTAGTGTATATTCTGTTGACGTCACCTATTAAAACGCAATTAAAAACGCAAAAAACCGCATGTAAAATAGTATAAATAGAAGCCGAGTTCTTCACGGTAAGCCTTAATCCTGTCCCTTTCCCCGCTGGGGAATATCGAAAAATCCCTTTTTAGTGTATATTCTGTTGACGTCACCTATTAAAACGCAATTAAAAACGCAAAAAACCGCATGTAAAATAGTATAAATAGAAGCCGAGTTCTTCACGGTAAGCCTTAATCCTGTCCCTTTCCCCGCTGGGGAATATCGAAAAATCCCTTTTTAGTGTATATTCTGTTGACGTCACCTATTAAAACGCAATTAAAAACGCAAAAAACCGCATGTAAAATAGTATAAATAGAAGCCGAGTTCTTCACGGTAAGCCTTAATCTCTGTCCCTTTCCCCGCTGGGGAATATCGAAAAATCCCTTTTTAGTGTATATTCTGTTGACGTCACCTATTAAAACGCAATTAAAAACGCAAAAAACCGCATGTAAAATAGTATAAATAGAAGCCGAGTTCTTCACGGTAAGCCTTAATCCTGTCCCTTTCCCCGCTGGGGAATATCGAAAAATCCCTTTTTAGTGTATATTCTGTTGACGTCACCTATTAAAACGCAATTAAAAACGCAAAAAACCGCATGTAAAATAGTATAAATAGAAGCCGAGTTCTTCACGGTAAGCCTTAATCCTGTCCCTTTCCCCGCTGGGGAATATCGAAAAATCCCTTTTTAGTGTATATTCTGTTGACGTCACCTATTAAAACGCAATTAAAAACGCAAAAAACCGCATGTAAAATAGTATAAATAGAAGCCGAGTTCTTCACGGTAAGCCTTAATCCTGTCCCTTTCCCCGCTGGGGAATATCGAAAAATCCCTTTTTAGTGTATATTCTGTTGACGTCACCTATTAAAACGCAATTAAAAACGCAAAAAACCGCATGTAAAATAGTATAAATAGAAGCCGAGTTCTTCACGGTAAGCCTTAATCCTGTCCCTTTCCCCGCTGGGGAATATCGAAAAATCCCTTTTTAGTGTATATTCTGTTGACGTCACCTATTAAAACGCAATTAAAAACGCAAAAAACCGCATGTAAAATAGTATAAATAGAAGCCGAGTTCTTCACGGTAAGCCTTAATCCTGTCCCTTTCCCCGCTGGGGAATATCGAAAAATCCCTTTTTAGTGTATATTCTGTTGACGTCACCTATTAAAACGCAATTAAAAACGCAAAAAACCGCATGTAAAATAGTATAAATAGAAGCGGAGTTCTTCGCGGTAAGCTTTAATCCCGTCCATCTCCCCCCGTAGGGGAATTTCGACATGTATATTATATAAAAACACGTGCATATTCGAATGCAACGTTGTGTCAAAATTTCAAAGGAATCGGTAGGAACAAACAAACGTTGTATTTTATTTATATAGATAGGTAGAAAATGATCTGCTTAGGTCCATTCTCACTGAAAAGCATAATGCCTTACAGAAAAGCAAACTTAGGTCGTCGGAAGTTAGCGCCATCTGTTGGACATAAAAGCCTTAATCCATATATAAATATATTTTTGAAAGGGGGAAATGGTGATCTTCACATATGCCACAAACCTTCGTGGGAATGTATTAAACAACTTCCCAAAGTTTCATGGCAATCGGATAAATGGTGTGGTAATGCATGAAGGACAAACACACACACACACACACACACACACAGACATACATTCGTTTTTATATATATAGATAAATTTTCATATTTTAACGTACTTTGCATTAATTAAAATTAATATTTTATTATAACTGCATTATGTATCTTTTACAAATTTCTATACTACATGTGAAAAAAATGATAAGATTGCTATTGTATATTCGAATAATTCAGTGGCGGAAGAAATGTCAAAACTGGGTCAGTTTCCAATCAGCCAGATTATAGGCATTGGCGCATGCCCTTTACAGAGCACCAACGTCACCTGGTTTAGCTGGTGGATGCTTCACACACAAAGCTTCTAATTTTATATCCCGGACCGGTTGTGGGCTGTTAGCCGCCTGCCTGCTAGATATTCGGCCGCCCTTGCCCGATTATGTGAATCATGAGTAGACTAGATCAACGACGGGCAACTCCCGGCCCGCGGGCCAGCTATGGCTCGCGAAAAGTTTCTATCCGGGCCGTGAGATCTTTAATAGATTATTAAATTGGAAAAATAACTAATTAATAGTTATTTTTACAATTCTTTGTAATTTTCAAAACGATAAGAGAAATAAATGTAGTAATTAACTTTTTATTTATTTATTTCATATTTGCAGACTAAAAAAATTACAAGTCACAAGAAGGCGTCAATTAACTACTACGGCCTGCGGAAAAAACATAAAATTTATTCTGGCCCATGTTATACAAAAGGTTGCCCACCCTAGACTAGATTTATGACTTAACCCAAACGATAGGAATTTACTGGCATATTTTTATGATAGTTCTGTATAGTTGACAGGAGTTTTAAAAAAATCCATTAAAATATTTGATATATTTATTCTGCGTTCATTCTGCTCTCCCATCTTATATTACATATGGATTTCAATGTTAAACCTGTGATATTACGATTTAGTATGTCCCATCTGTAAGGGGATGCAGAAAAATGTGTAAAATTCTAGTACAGTGTTAAAAAATTAACTGTTACTTTGGCAGCATCATTTACAATCAAATTTAATGAATAAGACGTACAATGGTACAAAAAAAGCTCTAGAATTTATTTTCCTTAAATTTACGATTTATGTATCGGTCGTCATAAAAATTCCTTTCCACTTCTTTCCCAAGACTACAGATATTCAAGTACAAAGTAACCGGTTTCAACTTATTTCTACTTAAGAAGTAGTTAAATAATTAAGCGATTAGGGAATTAGAAACATATATAAAACCTTGATGAAAGAGCCAAAATTTTACTTAAACAGAAGTTTAACTGAACCAATCTCTTGCCGAGTTCAGTGGGATCTGATCTCTTCATAATATTAGATGTAATAAAGACAGAAATTTTTCCAGTTCAATGAGAGTGACCCGAAAAGTTGTAAATTTTGGAAATTTCCGTGAACACTTGGTCCTAAAACCAATTAGTCAGAAAACGAACGAATGGACAATCTGTTAAGTTTAACATATTTAGATTTTTACAGCTATGGTGAGAAACGTTTAAAATTTACAACAACCCCGTCGCGTCCTTTGATATATGCTAATGATGCGTCAAAAGAGGCATTTGACATTGACCGGTATCGGCACCCTCGGGATTTGGCACGCACACACCTACCTGGACCATCTCTGATTCCATTCATTAGCCACTCATAGGGAGCTATTTCACCAAGTAGATTGTTTTAAGATTTAAAAAGTAAAGAATATTTTGTTATATTTATGTATGTTTCTTCACAAAGTTATATTTAATTATAAGTTTCTTTAAAAGTATATTCATACAATTGAAGAATTTTTTTGTACTAGGTATGTGTATTCGTCACACATTTTGTTTTACCAAGTAAGTTTTTCTGATAATTTTAATTTTAGCCCTTATATTGTGGCTAGTGATTCAAAAATTTATTTTAAAAAAGTTTTGGCTCAAGACCATATAATAAAAAAGAAAACATTATTAAAAGAGAAAGACCAATGCCTAAATTAAATATAAATACGTCAACAAAAAATTTCGACATTTTGACGATAAAATTTATGACGAATGACGATTCTTTCGTAAAATTGAAGCAATTTGAAAATCAAAATAGAATAGAATTTAACATTGGCAGACAATATAAAATAAATATTGAAAATTATAACAAGATAATTAGGATTAATAGATATATCTAAATTAAT
Organism: Centruroides vittatus; assembly: GCF_030686945.1. NCBI lineage: Eukaryota > Metazoa > Arthropoda > Arachnida > Scorpiones > Buthidae > Centruroides > Centruroides vittatus. The sequence goes on along the minus strand of NW_027120714.1, from coordinate 1,469,997 downwards.
AGATGTTATGTTTTTTCTCAAAGCAAGAATTGGCATTTAGAGGGCATAGGGAATTTATTGAATCTAATGACAGAGATAATTATATTGAACTTTCTTATTTATTAAGTACGTCAGATAATCTGTTAAAAATACATTTAAAGAAGTATACGGTTTTTACTGGCTTATCGAACAAACGAATACGAACGGGCCCTGATGCACAATTACTTGATTGCCCCTGTAAGTCGGCTTTTTACAGAAACACAGCTTCCCTATCATCAAATGTCACAGCACGCCACTGTTGGTGAATGTCATATGTTATTTGTACACTTGACCAGATTGCATCGTAGACTTAAGCAGGGATTTTGGGTGAACAAGTGTGCACCCAAAATTCCAACTTCAGCTTTCTGTTTACAAGCATAAATAAACATGTATCACCCAAAGTTTGCTTCATATGTCTAGAATTTTAAACAATTTAACATGACAACCAAATTTAAACTCCAGCTTAATAGTTCTATATTCATTCCTATATTCATAAATGTCGCTGGCTGATTGGCAACAATGAACAAGTTCAAAAGCTATTACACACGAACTAAATTAAGTTGTTATGAAGTAAAGTTTAAAAGAAATTGAGTTTCCAAAATCCTCCACTAAATCAAACATCATTGCTTCTATTTTGAAACACACTAAATAAACTTTAGATTGAAACATTTATCTTGTTCAGCTCAATTTTCATGTGTTGAAAACAACAAACGTGATCCTAGTTATAATTACTCATTAGTTATAATTTTTGTGTTGTAATAAAAGCCAAAGTACTTGTATTGCCTGTTTTTTTTTTTGTATTATTTAGTTCATTATCTTGTTTTTTATCATTACTGATACTAACATTTTCTCATCTATTACTTATATATAATTTTCAATAAGTTAGAAGCTGTAAATTATTTAGTTATAAATCACTGATGTCAAACACTAGTAGAACAATCTGATTATACTAAAATGGGTATTACATTATTTCACTAGAACCAATACTGCTGTCTTGATTTTATATATATATATAATCTATGTATTTAAAGTAAAAAAATGGTTGCTTTTACTATCTAGTGAAGTACCAAAGCACTGTTCATTTGGATATGCTCCTAAAGAACAGGAACAAATATTCCGAGTTTTGTTATCAATTAGGAACATTTAAATATGATCTTTCCACATCTTTCTAAAAATAATCTCCTACCATAACAAATACATTTCATTCTTAACTTAATTAGATAATATAAAGAGATCAAACGTGAAATACCTTAAATTGTTCTGCCTTTAATCGTCCTTCGATACTCTTAAAACATTCTTGAATGTATGTAAAAACCTCTGGTAATTTGGCTTGAAATCTAAATTAAACATTACGTTAATGAATATTAAAATTTAATATTTTATAATAATTAAAAATAACAATGACAATAATTAAATTACCCTTTTCTATAAAATGATGCATTTGCAACTTTTACGCTACAGTTATGGAGAATGTCAGAAACCAAATAAAGTCGCGCTATCTGTAAAAATAGATATTGTTTAAAATTTAAGTACTATTATGATAATTATTAATATTTAATGCATTTCTTTGATTAATCATGTTAAATAATATGTAATTATTATTAAAAATAAGAATTTTAAAATGAAATCATCTCTTGGTAAATACAAGGACATGTTTATAAAAAGTAATATTACATGCCGATTTAAACAGTCCAAAATGTTGTAATTCCATGGAAAAAATGAATTTGAAAAAGTCAATTTGATCATCAAAAATAAGATGAAAAGTTTATGTCAAAATATTTTTTTTACTGTTTATTCATTTATATTCAATTTCATCTTGTATTTATCCATATTATAAAAATAAAGAGTACAAAGTAAAATAAACTTCTTAAATTTTTCCTTGACTTAGAATAGCGTTTGCAAGAATGTTTGATGACTGCTCCCGAGAACAATAATTCTCATTAAAAAATCAACAGATAAACATAAAAAGCAAGACAAAAACAATAAACACAAATGTAAAAAATAAAAGAAAAATTACTTTAAAATAATTTGAAGTAACTGATGCTCTATAATCCTAACAATTTTGAGAAAACAAATAAAAATGGACTTACGAGTAAAAGGGTGCATATATAGAACTGATTCCTTGAGTCAAAAGATGAAACAAATAAAAATATAATTTGAATTTAAAATACTATTAAGATAATGTATTTATATAATAACATGGCATCAAAATAACAAATGCAAAGAAGGGATTGAGAGAGGAAGACGAAGAAGCATGCAAGCACATTGCTACTTTTGGTTTGGGGAAAGTGACTGAGTCCATCAAGCAAAAGATAAGATTTGTTAAGCTCAGATTGAATTTTGTCTAAATTAGAGCCTGAAGTCATAGCAGGAGACCGTAATTGATGATAAACTTGATATTTGCAAAAGACAATGAATATAGAGTAGCTTTCGAGTAAGGAAATTGGTTTGCAATTGCACCATAACATCCATCTATCAATTGAGAAATTTTTAAGTAGATGCTGAACGTGACTGTTAAAATTGAGTTTTGAATCACAGACGATGCTTAAATCATTAAAAAGTATTTAAATAGATTTGGTTGCCAGAAATGTATAAAGGGAGATGGGTAAAACAAATAAGCAAAATAACACAACACCAATTTATCAAAAACTTGTATTAAGATTGTAATGTAAAAAGTAAGGAGAGAGACATCATACTGCAAAGTTAAAATTATTTTAATGCCAGCAACACAGAGGAGGATTTTTGAACAATGGCAGGAGAAAATATTAATGAGTTGAGCACTGAATAAGAGAGTACCAAGAGGGAAACCCCAAGGAATGTCAACTAGAAGAGAAAATGGAGCAAACGAGAAATCATCCAGGCATATAGTGTAAATATGGATTGAGACGTACTTATTCAACAACCGTAGTAAAGCCAAGGAAATACACTCATTGTCATGAAAATTAGCACACCAAGAAGTTGTTGAATCACTGTGCAACTTGGTATGCAGGTAAATCTCAAGTATATATTGAAATTATTAGAGTTATAGCATGATGGCTCATTGCATAAGGCCAGCAGAGGGTGGTAACATGCATCCCCCCTTGGCCTATAAAAAAGTATGCAAAAACATTCATCTATAGTTTACCCGTTGCAACAGAATGCCATATCACTACATATGACTTTACATTACAATCAAAGACCATATGAGTGACTAACTGAGTTTGAGAGGGAAAGGATCACCAAGTAAAGAGAAGCTGGATGGACATCTTGTTGAACAGCCCACCACCTAGACCGTTTTGACAACACTGTCAAGAGGTGTTGAGCCCAATGGACAAAAGAGAGCAGGAACATGTGGCACCCTGGGTTGGGACACCCCTAGCAGACTAACCAAGAGAACTGTCTGGTCTTCTGACCAGCGTGCACATGCACATGGCTGAACATATCTTTGTCAGCCATCCAGACACAGGTGGTGCCATTATTATGGGCCTCCATGACTGTATGTACCATTTAGAAGTTCCTAGGTCAGGAACATTTGGTACTGCAGTGGCCATTGCCTGTGCTGCCATTGACATCCCCTACCATTTCCTCCATTTGAAGTCGTATCACTTCCAACAGGATTGGAAACAATGGAATGGAACTGGGTCATCTACAGTGACAAATCCAGATTCAGTTTGGACACTGTCAATGGCCGTGTTTGTATCCGGAGGCTCCATGGCCAATGCTCAATCCTGCCTATGCTTTGGAGTGGCACACTGCCCCCATGGCTGGTGTGCCATCACACAACCTCTAGTAGTGATCTGAGGGACCATAACGGCCCAGTGATATGTTAGTGACAGCCTGCAGCCACACATGTTGGAGCTCCAAAGAGCCATTTTCCAATGGGATGATGCTCAACCACATGTAGCAAGGATGTCATGGAACTGTTTTTATCATACAGTATACTTGAGATCGACAAGGAAAGACCAATCTATCAAATGTACATGTTTTGAAGTTTCTTTCTGGTGGTAATTGTTCCATCTAGGAATTAAAATAAAACTGCTGGGATTGTAAGATAGAATAAAAGAGTGGGTATGGTCAGATTTAAAGTCATTGATCGGACGAATTGTGATATGAATATTATGAAAGAAAATCAAATTCTGAAAGGAATTACTGTGTGTAGGGAATGTGGAAAATGCAACGAGTTGTTTAAAATTACAAAAGTAATAAATTATATGCAGGAAAAACTGTCCGATATATTTGGAATGAGAATAAGATGGGAGTCTGGCAGGCCTTTGGATATTTGTGCAATTAAAATCACCTAAAATAATAATTTTATGGGCTGTGAGAATTAAAAAAAAGTCTTGGTACATGATAATCATGATACAAAAGATTGGGACCAACAGAAGCTGTAAACAACTACAAAAGTAACGAAATATTGTGGAGTATCAAAGACAAGAATGTTACTGTGATATTCAACACTTTGGCAATTTGTAGTCAGATCCATAATGGGAATTGAACCATTTTTTCTCATGGTTTAAACCTCCAGTTTGAATTATACATATGAATTTCTCTTTTGACAATATTTTATTTAAATTATTAATAAAAATTAGTTAAAATGAGCAAATCATTATTATCAATAATTTGTTACCAGAGACTCAATGCTGCTTTTATCTAACAATTAAACCTTTTCTTTTTTTAATGCATATAACAAAAATAATATAGTAAAAACAAAAGTTTGACTTTTTTAATTTTAAAATTTATGGAATTAGACAATTATGTAAATCTATTTTCTTTTCTCTTTGCTGACTATTAAATACTGTTGCATACATAGAGATAAAGAGGGTATATAGTCTCAATTATTTATAGTCAATTATAGTCTAAATCTCAATTATTTTCTAATTAAATCCAAAATCTTGTTAATGATAAATAATTTTATAAAACCTTCCAATATATCAATCATAATTACTATTTACTCCAATATTTTCAATCACAAGAGCCAAAAAAATTGTCTTCTGATCAAAATGCTTACTAAAATATATAAACAAATATTTTAATTAAAACTGAATTGATTAAAGTGATTTAATTTTATAGAAGTTTCTTAAACAATATAAAAAGTAATTGAAGTATATAATAAATATTTAATAGGAAAAGATATAAATTTAGAAAGCGGAGACGTTCCTAAATTCAGATCTTTTTCGTAAATCCTAAGTAGATAATTTTTAAAAGTTTTTCCCCAGATCAAGTATTTTTAGATTGTCTCGGCCTATCTTCAATGGGCATAGAAATTTTGAACAAAATCAAAAATTAAACAAAAAGAGAGCAAAGATCAACAAGAATGATAATTAAAATTTTAAAAATTTGCATCCGTTTTTGCAGTCTTGCTCTATAAAAATATATTAAGGAATACGGAATATTCGTTTTGATCAAATGCTCCCGAGTAATATTGACATAAAACGAGAAATTATTTAACATTCATTTATAACTTTTCTTTAAATGTAAATGGCACTCGAGAATTTAAAAGTAAAGACCAAAGCTGCCAATACCAAGTTTAATCCCGAGGAATGAGAGGAAAAATAAATTTTAGTGGACATTTTTACCCTAATTTATTCAAACTGTTCCCTCTTTTTTTCTCTCTTTAGACTTGAAGTCCCGTACTTTTATCATATTCTGTATTTGTTGTTTTTTTTTAATGCTATTTGAAACAATTACTATTGTATAAAAACACCACAGAAAATTTATGATAAAATGCAGAAATATAGAAAAGGTCAAAAAAGATCTAATTAATTAATATCCACATCATACAGATTATCATCAGATGATTTTTAGTCAATTTTAACATGTTAGAGGCAACTATATAGCCACGTTAACATTTATTATATACAGCCATTGTTAACGTTTTTATTTATGCTCATCTACATAAAATGGATATTTTAAAAATGCCTTAGCACATTTTTAGGAATGCAAAGCATAAAATTTGAATTTAACAGAATTAAAACATCAGTAAAGTCAAACAAACAAATTCGTTTTACTATAAACTATTATTATTATTATTATTATTATTACCATTACCAAAATAACAGAATGATTTCTTTTAAAAAATGGCTGATGATTTTTACACATCAAAAAATACAATGGAAAACTGTTGTTCCTGATGAACATGACGAAAAATGAAGACATTTTAGCATCTTCTATGTATTTTTTTTAACAGAATGATTATTTAATAACATATATAAAAACTTTAATAAAAGTTATTTTTAACTTAAAGTTTTGAAAAGATTAACTCAATTCTTGGGTAAGTAAAAAGTGGACTGATTGCATAAATTGCTATCTCATTTACATACAGGAAACATTGTGTAATGTTTCTTAAATGTATCAAAACAAGCTTATAAAAGTTAAACTTCAGACCAAAGAAGTTCTAAATGTTAAGGAATGTGAATTTTGTACTGTTATTCTCAACTGTTGGGGGCGTCACATCGTCCCGTACCTTTTTTTGTACTGATTCTCACCATGTTACAAACTGTCACAGAAGGTTTGTGCTGGTCGGCTGTTCTTTGTATTTGTTCAATTAAACATAGTTTACAGTCAATCGGTGTATCATTATACACAATCTCTTCACTTTTAACACTAAACAATCTAATAAAGCTGATTTAATTAACTTTGAGCATGCTACACTTGCTACAATGTCCATCTGATGTTCTCTTAGGCATGTGGCCAACGTATGGATGGTAGCACTTGTATAATATTTATTAATGTCCAAAGAAGGAATGCAAAAAAAAAACTTTATAAATTTCTGATTTTTTGAATAAAAACAAGACATTTTTCACTGATAAGTAATTTTCTTGAGAAGGCCTAGGGCAAATGGATAATATATAGCTACTATTTCTAAATAAGCATATTAGTTTTTGTGATATGACATCTGAAAAAGGAATACGAATTCTCGAAAACATCGACATCAAATTAGTGTATGTCGTAGAACGAGAAAAAAGTAACTGCAGTATCGAAGAGTGTAGCCTGTCTTCATAACAGCAGAAGTGACTTGTATTAATTGAATAGCAACTCCATGTTTGTGTTGATAATTATAAATAAACGAGATGTGTTAAAGCAGCCGTAGCAGCATTCCTGAAGATGGAAAAGTAAAAATAAGAATTGGTAAAAACCACAGAATCTAAATCAAATTTATGAAAGATCTCAAAGACTAAGCAGGAAGAAGTCTTTTTATGAGATATAAAAAGAGCAACAGTATTATTGTCATTCTCCTTGAGTGAAAATTTAATTGCAAGATAAACAGACTTTAAATCATCTCTATAAAGCTACCATTCTAATCTGTTAAATTCAAATTTTACATTCTACTCGATACCTAAAATGAATATTAATTTGGTATTAATGAATGAAACCTTTCAACGGTTAGGAATATAATAATTTTTATTTTTTTCATTTTAAAATTTCTAAGCACGTTGGAGATAGTATCCAAAACATTCAAGACGAATAAATGTTTAAAAATTATCTACATGAGAAATTTAAGATGCAGATTATTAAAATTAAGAAATATATTTAAGAATAGCTCAAAATGATTTAAAAAACATTAGTTTATGCCTAATGTCTGAGATAGGCTTTTAAATTTTTATTTTTGTTTACATTATGAATGTAATAAATATAATGATTAAAATTATAAATGTTGTTAATTTTTTATATATCTAATAATAATATTTATTTATTTATTTATTGAAATAAATTTAATAATTATATTTTCTACTATTAAAGTTTATTCTGTTTAAAATAAATTATATATAATGGCAATAACTATTTTACAAATGTCTTTACAACTTAATGCATTTTTACTAATGTTAAAAAGTCAATTTTGAATGGTAGAATCATAAATACTAAAATTAGTAAAAGATATTTAAACATAAACACAAACTAATACAATGTGATTCCTATTTACAAGTACTATATCTACAAGAATTGGATACAACGCACTGTTTTCTTTTATTTGTTTCCTGGTTACAAAACAAAATATTCGATACAATAAGAACTGCAACGAGATTGAAATTTTTGTGCGTTACAAATAAATGGCTCATAGTTTCCAGTCTCTGTTTTCTTTGTTTCGTTCAAATCGTGTGTCTGTTTGCCGAGGTTAGTGCTATTCATTCTAATGTGGTTTTTGCAGTTTGGTGAATTTCATTTCTACATTATGACTCCCCATGTTTAATGATTACGATTTCATTAATTAAAAAACAACTTTATTTTTTTTCTATTTTACTTGTTTTCTGCTCACTTATTGTCTTAACTAAATTTCCTTTTCCTATTAGGGGCATTCAAATGAATCCTGCCCAGAACACTGTTATTGGTTACAAGGATGACAAAATATGAATGACTTTCATTTAGCAGTTTCTCGTCTGTTGATTAAGTTATGGTCATCTTTTATAAGATCTGTAGTTGTGTTTGCATAAGACTATAATCATCTCTTACTGGATAAAACATCTGTATAAGAAAGATCAAAGTGCAGTTATTCAGTTTTGAGGAGTAAAGAGGTGCAAGTTGGATGACGAAACACTGTATTTAAACATGTACAAGACACCAATACCAGCATACCTCAAATTTGTAATGTGTTTGTAATAGCTTGTTCAATTTTAATTCATCTGTTTTGTTCTGTGTTATAAATACTTGAAGATGTCTGTTATATACAAATGAAAACATTAGTAAAAATTAGTGATTTAAGGTATGCTGGGGTAGGTGTCTTGTATGTGTTTAAATTAATATATACCAGTTCTGGAAAGTTATAGACTCATTATAGTCATTATAAACCAATTCCTAAAAATGCAGTCTTTGATAGAAATATCTATCTTCATTTAAACACAAAGTTTGAGATGTCATCATTGACAAGAAAAGTTATGTGGATTTTTTCCTTTGATGGTAAAGGTCCGATGCTCAAAAAGCTCAATGTTGCCACATTAACATAGGCGTTAGACTGCCTTATACTGAGCATTAAGAATAAGTGGCCCACCTATTTGTTCTAAGGAGTTGTCCCAAGAAACATGCAGCAAGTGAAAGGGGAAACCTAAGAAGATTACAGCACAGATATGTCACCACGCAATTATCACACTTTTAATCCAAAAAACAGCCCTTAAAGGGCAGTATTTTGCTTTGGATGCCAAAGTTACTTGGGCCATTCAACACTTCACTCAGTAGACGTAAGACTATTTTAAGAAAAAAATTAGCCACTTGATGGCACAGTGGGATGCATGCCTCAATGCTTTTATTTAATTAAATATCTATTGTGCATTATCTATAAACTTAGACAAGCTGATTTCAATTGAATATTCCCAACACTGTTAATTAAAAAAATAGCCAACGCCTTACTTTGCTTACATCATAGTCTCGTCTCTCATTTCTTTTATATCAGTGAATAACTCAATCAACATGTTATTTTTCTTGATTTCATTTATAATTATTGGTTGAAAGGTAAATGGCTATTTTGTAGATAGATATTTTTAATGTTACTTGGGAACTTATATATATATATATATAACTAGATTATATCAGAATTTAAATTTCAATCATAAGAAATAGTGGAGAAGTTCATCCTATTTATGAGATTTTGATTTACAACTTTTCAGGAACAAGGTATGCTTGTAAATCAGAGTCACACTGTATTATAATTATTATTATCATCATATTTATAAATTAATTCAAATATTGACATTGCTAATTTAGATTAAAATTATTCAAAACTAATTGTATTTCTTTAAAAGCTAAATTAAATAAAGAATAATTTAAATTAAAGATTAATAATTAAAATACCAATAAAATCTTTGAGCAGAATTCTACAGAATTGAATTTCTAAGAAACGTAAAAATATCAATAAAATTATTTTGTAAAAATAGGAAAACTTAAAAACTAAAATATAATTCTATGGTAATATTTACTAATCTATGATCTATAGTTAGGATATTTTTAAGAATTGATCTATCTAATTATTAAGTTTTTAAACAAGGTTTTCCCTCATTATATCCCAAATAAAATTATTATTTTTGATAATTATCATGTGATATACCGAAATATAAAGCATACCACTTGGGCATTATCATCAAACTTTAATAATCTATCAGTATTTTTTCATAATTACTTACATTTAATGCTAATTAATATCCCAATAAAATTTTGACAAATCATTAAAGCTTAATATCTTAATATTGTTGCCAATGTTTTAAGTAATTGATATTAAACAATTTTAATTTGTAATTTTAAGTGTAATGTGATTAAACTTTTCAGCTACTTTAATAACATTTTTAAATTACATTATATATATATATTTTTAAGAAATTTAGTTCCTATATATTTTAAGCATTTTCAAAAGCAATAATTATTTTGTATGTACCGTATATACGTATTCTTAACATTAACGTACCTTCTTGTGTAACGGAGTTTGAAGAATCGACAGAGATTCCGTAATACAATCGACTATTTCTTCCGCAGCTTCTGCGTGATCAATGCAATAAATCATGGCTTCTGCAATATTTTGTCTTTCAGGAGTTAGATTTCGTAACAAACCTTCTAGCTTATCTCTCTGACTATAAATGTAACATTAACATTAACATAATTCTCAGAATCGTTGGTAGAGATTTTAATTAGCATCAAAGGTGAAGAGTAATTTCAGACAAATTTTCAAGGCTTATGCTCAAGACTAACAACCTGTCATTTAACATTCCCTTTTTGGGTTCTTCTTTAGGTGATTTTTCCACTAATTCTTCTGGCATTCCTTGTAGATATGGATTTAACGGAGGTGGTTTCCAAATAGATCCGTTTTTAAACATTCGGAATTCTTCTGTACGCCATTTGCTAGGGTGGTCGCCCTAAAATTCAAACAATAATATGTTGTGTTAATATTGTTATAATAAAATTTTACACTTGATAAAAGATCATAAAGTTTAATTTTCCAAAATATAAATTGAATACATAAATATTTTCCCAAAACAAAAAATTTTAATTGTAAAAATAATTCCTTTTAATAATCTTTGCCATCAGAATTTCAAATGACTGACACCTTGGAATAATATTTGTTGAAGACAAGTACACAATTCTTGATTTATTATTAATACGTCGGACTTAGTGATGTTTATGTGTGTAATATTTATTTTAACCACATTTATTCCTTTTTCAACGTAATCACCATTTACATTAGAGACGTATTTTTCCAAATGTTCAATCTATGTTTGCATTCTGCACATAAAATGACTTTCTGGTTTTCCTTGACCCATTTCACAATAATAGTTTGAACTCCAGCATCCAATGAAAAGTATTTGATCTTTCAGTACCTTTAATTTTGGGAATGAATGGAAGTCTGATGGATCCAATTTAGACTGTAAGGAGGGTTGGAATAACCTAAAATTTCGGTTTTATAAGGAATGATCAAAAACTTTTTGTTTGATAGTACTGTAGTTATATGTATGATATGTACTGTATCTGAAATGAGCCGATGAAAAGCAACTGATCTAGCTGTGCAATTAGTAAGGTGAGTTGCACTCAGAATTACACATGGAATATGTAGTACACATTGGCATTGTTGCTATCAAATATGTCCATACAGATCAATGTGCCATTATCCTGATTTTGGCTGCAGAAGGACAAATTATTGGACATTCATTGCAGAATGGTAAAGATGCATGGGGATGCATGACTGTCCAACGCCACATTTTGATATAATGTGCAAAGTTCTGTGAGAGTCGTAACAAAATACGTCCCATGTTAACAATGCCGTCAAGCAGAAGTTGGACACACTTAAATGCGAGATCTCCGGAGCATCTGCCATAAAATCTGAATCTCTAGCCATTCAATTTTCATACCTACAGTCCTCTAAAAAAGTCTCCGAAAAGAAAATGGTTCCAGTTGGACCGTGACATAGAGAGAGGCACATTAGACTTTTTGTGCAGCAGCCAACTGACTTCTACCAGAAGGAGCATTGTTAACCTGGGCAACTATCTTAATACCAGTGGTGATTTCTTCCAAACAGAATGAATTTACCAGGTCTGACAGCCTTTGAACGAAAACTTCTTGATCAATAATTATATGTCTTCATAGTTTTCTTGCTACAGCAGGGTTTTGCATTGTCATAGTACCAAAAAACAACTTTCTATTCTTACCCTACAAATAAGTGTCTTGAGTGCTCATCACGTTATACTCGTATAATACTTCACTGATTTGATTCTCCTCCGTTTGTTAGATACTTTGTGTAAGTAACTCCCTTTCAATTTCATAAACAAAATGTAAAAATGTTTTATTCTAAATGCTTGAAATTCAATAATTCTTTGAAAATTGGACAACTGTAAGTGGAGATTATGTTGAAAAATAATGGTTAAAATAAATAATTTTTACCACTTTTCAAAATTGGTCACATTATTCTGCCTATTTTCAAATTAATTTTATGAAACTGAAATACTTAATTGTCAATCAACTGCCTGAATTTTTTGATAGAGATTTTTCATTAAAAAAAATTCTATTTTGTTTACATTGCTTATAAAAATAAAGAATTTGATGTCTGTATGCACATTCTATGTAAATAGCCTTAAATATAAATTGAATGTAGACCAATATTCACATACCATAAATACCAAAAACTGCATTATTAAAGTACAGACAAACATTTTCAGATGCTTTTCAAATCTGTCTCGGGGTCATTTTGTTCGAATGCTGCGATTTTTGAACATTTAATTTTTAATTTTATTAAAATAATAATAAATTCATTAAATTTATAACTCTACAGTCAATTTTACAAAAGATGAATGTTGAAAGTATCTGTCTGTGTTTTGTTTTAATAAAGTTTCTGGTATTAATGACAACACAACCAAAAATCCAGCAATTGAATATAAATTTAATGGAAAAACTAACATTTTCTATCATTTACAATGGTCATCTTTGTTAGTTTTCCATTAAATTTACATTCAATTACTGGATTTTTCTTGTTGACATTAATTACAGAAACATATCCAGTCACATAGTTATTTAAGTTTTTGGTATGTGAATATTGTTCTAATTGTAACCAGTTGAATTTGGAAGAAATTGAATATAAAGAGTTCCTACTCAAATTTTTGTTTTAAATTCTACGAGTTTCCCTGACTTCCCCTGGCCAACTTTCTACAAATTTCCTGACCCTCACGCCCCTTACAGTATGGCACATAGACAAAATAAAACAGCATTTGACTTACTATGCACATATGCTATTGCATACCCTACTTTTTAATTAGTTATTTTTTCTAATTAACTGTTAATGTATTTTTTTTTTATAATTGCCAAATTATTAAAACTAAAAAAAGGGCTTTATGAAATTAAAGTAGTTTATTCTGTTTTTTGTTTTTATATTGTCTACTTGGACCTTGTTTATTAATAGGATTTATTATACTGGTGTAGTTTCTGGTTAGCACAGAGAGGAAGTCTTAGTCAAAAAGGTAAAAGAAAATATCAAAAGTCAAAATATCTTTATTTTATTTTCATAAAATAAAGATATTTTGACTTTTAGAATTGTAAGATCCAACAGACAGGTGTCAAATGTATTAAGTATGTGTTTTTAATGTCATATTGTTGATCATTTTTACAAAGCTGTGTTTTGACTTCAAGTTGTTAACCATCTCTCTCTGGCTGGCTGGAATTTTTAAAAAGGATAATGATTTAAATAAACCCAAATTATAATAAGTTTCACAACACCTTTCTTTCTTTTTTCTAGTAATTTTGTTAATGTAACTAACATTTTCGGCTATTTTGAATGGCCTTCTTCAGGTTATTCAGGAAACTTATTATTATACAAAGTTCTAGTTTACTGTGCATAGAATTGTAAACCCAAATTTGTTTGTATGGTCATTATTATTTTAAAAATTGTAAATAATCCTTGAAACAATTGCATTGTTTCGAGGATTTGAAGATGAATCAAGACGGCTCAGAAGATGCTTGACACCTATGATAAACAGATCTCTTGGTTGGAATGCCATTTATTTTTATATTTTTGAACATGTTAGTACCAAGACAACATACATATTAAAATTAATTGCTTTAAAATGTGTTTTGCATTCAAATGCATTATTATTATTATTATTATGTTGGGTTAAGTGAGATATACTTGGTTAACACCAGTGGCAGTGTACTTATTATTATTATTATTATTATTAAGTTTAATTTATTGTTATTATTAACAATTGTATATGATATAAAAATGAGCACTTACTTGTAAAATAGAGAACAGCCTCCATCGATAATAAACGTGTGCAGGACTTTGATTATCAAACAGAAACCTGCATTTAAACAAGAAAAAATAATTAAGCATAAAAACTATACATATATATATATATATATACATTTGTTAAATTCAACTTATTTCTCTATTTCTACAAGTCATACAAAACTATTTAAGCAACAATTATTATAGAATTTTGTAAATTAAAACAAAATTATACTATTTCAGTAATTTTATATAAAATTTCTTTAAACATTATTTTCAAATATAAGAACTAAATATAAAAGAATTTAAATATATGTTCATCAGTAAATTTCATAAAATGGAATATTTTAAATTTACTCAATTGATGAAAACCTTCCACACACATCCAGCATTTTAGATATTAAATGTTTTACTGCTGGAAAAGTAAGGAAAGTTGTCGTCAATTTGGGTAATTGAAGTAATATTCCAGCTTTTGTAATAATTTATTTTTAATTTATTATTTTTAAACAATAACCATATAATTTTAATGCATTCCTTGTTACTTATAACAACATTCAATTGTTTTGACAGAAAAAAAGATATAAAATGAATGCATTCATTCATCTTTATTGGTTTAAATTAAACAAGAAATGAAAAAATTTAGTAATACTTTTGTAATGTTTTAAAAACACTTTTCAAAAAGTTGCAGGTTAAAAAAAAACCTATTATATTAATCCTTGATATAATTGAGTTGAGTTAAAATAAATTTGCTGAATTAATAAGATGAATTATTTCTGTTGCAACAACATTGTAAAAAAGTAATGCTTGGTAAGTTACATCTTTTATAACATAGATAAAACTTTAAACATGTGAGGGGTCCAAAAGTAATACGTATAATAAAAAGGTGTGTGTGTGTGTGTATACATATATACAGTAGAGCATCATTTATTTGAAAGCCAATCAATCGAAAGCGTTCCAGTCGGACCGTGTCGTGTGAATGGAACGTTTTTGATACTAGATTAACTTCCAAAATATAATTTTTTTGTTTTTATATTTTTCAATATATTTATTTTGTTTGTACAAAATAAAGAAATAATTTTTAATGATACAATAACCATGATTATTATTTTAAAAAATTTACGTTAGGCTTAACATCGACAAAAATTCAACATGTAGCGACACGCAACGAAAAAAATTTCAGCATGGGATAGGTTAATATATTTTTTCGTACATAATCAGTTATCCGAACAACCCCAGTCCCCAATCGATTCGGATAAACGACACTCTACTGTATATATATATTGGGTTGTTCGGAAAGTTCGTAGCGATTTTTAAGAGAAATAAAAGAAATTGTTTTAAAACTAAAAATATACTTTTATTCCATTATGTATGCGCCATTGTTTTTAATGATGTGTTGCCATCTATGGGGGAGCTTCATGATACCCTCTTCGTAGAACTTTCTAGTTTTTCCCGCGAAAAACTGATCCACGTGGTTTTTGCAAGCTTCCAAACTATCAAAGTTTTTATCATAAAGGGAATTTTGCAGAGAATAGAACAAATGGTAGTCCAACGGGGCAAGGTTGGGTGAGTAAGGGGGGTGGGGTAAAACATCCCAGCCTAGTTCCAATAATTTTTGGCGTGTTCGTAAAGACATGTGAGGTCTGGCATTATCTTGGTGAAACACAATGCCTTTTCTATTGGCCAGTTCCGGATGTTTTTCTTTAATTGCCATGTTCAGCTTATCCAATTGGGAACAATACTTATCAGAATCAATTGTTTGATTATGTGGAAGCAGCTCGTAGAACAGGATTCCTTTCCAGTCCCACCAGACAGTGAGCATGACCTTTGGATGAAGACCGGCCTTTGGAGTTTTTTAATGGTGATTCATTTTTCTTACCCCATGATCGTTTTCGGCTGATGTTATAAATGATCCACTTTTCATCACCTGTCACTAAACGCTTCAGAAAAAAGTCATTTTCATTTCGTCTTTCAAGAGAATCACAAATTGAGATACTATCCAGTAAGTTTTTTTCCGTTAAGTCGTGAGGTATCCAAATGTCGTAACGATTCACGTATCTGAGCTTCTTTAGATGTTGAAATACAGTACTGTTTGATGACTTCACTATGTCTGCAATCTCTCGAGTTGTGTAATGAGGGTTTTCATCCAATAATGCTTTGATCTGGTCCTCTTCAATAACAGGAGGTCTTCCTGAGCGAGGAGCATCTTCAAGGCTGAAATTACCCATTTTAAATTTTGCAAACCACTTTCGAACAGTTGATTCTGAAACAGCACTCCCACTATAAACATCACATCTTTTTTGCTGTTTGTACAGCATTTTTGTCTTTACAAAAAAAGAAAAGAAACAAGTGTCAATAATGCATGTTGTTTGCATCCATTTTTGCAATGAGACAAATTAAACGCTATTTGAATAATCTTAACGGTTTTTTTGTAACGGACACGTCTCAAGGTCATTTATCGTAATATTCATTGGTTTGTACAATTCTAATCATTTTTGCATCAATCGGTGTCTCAACTGTCGGCTATCAAAAATTGCTATGAACTTTCTGAACAACCGAATATATATATATATATATATACATCATATATAATTTTTTTAAGTGTGTGCATTGTGCACATAACATAACATGTAGCATACTCTTAAATCACTTTAAATTCAAATCTTTTTCATAATTAACAAAGTAACATTTTAATTATTTTATTGTTACTTTATAAAAATTTATTCAGTCTCAAATTTACAGAATTCTAATTAGTTTTACTTGTATTTTATATTTTGTAACTTCCATTTTTTGAATCCATTTGAAGCTTGTACTTTTAGTGTATTCAAAAATAAGAATTTGCCTGAAGACGTAAACATCTGAAAATATTTGTACTGTAATAAAATTATATCTCTTGAATAAATAGTTAAGAGTAATAAAAAAAAATTGATGTGGTCATTCTGAAATAAGAGAAAATGATAACGTTGATAAAATTAAATTCCTTTTTTCATCATACTGTAAATTAAATACATTTCTAATCAAGTTATTATCAGAATGTAAAAATATACTTTCAGATAATTTTCTTCAAGTATACAGTTATGTTTAAACAGGGATCATCCATAAATTATATAACAATATTTTTATACTTTTCAATTACCATTTCAACCATAACACACTAATACCATTGCACATCCCAAAATTACATAACAAATATCTTCTATCAATCCCCTTGATTATATCAAGAAATAGTACATGACACGAGGTACTGAATGTTACATTATTTTGTTAATTACACACGTAATGTACAAAGCAATGACATAAACAGTAGAGTTTGCTATGCAACACTTCAGAAACAAAAACGAATCATCCTGTTACCCAAAGTCTAATCCTAGAGCATTACATAATTATTTTTGTAAACCCTTTTTAATATTTTTACCCCATCTCCTTGTAACACACTGTTACAATTACCTGCATACCCATCAACATCTGTGCTACATATTTTATGAACAGTTCCGTAGAAGACAAAAATGCACTTTCATATGGAAGTTTATCTTAACCACTTTTGAGTTTTAATATAGAATGGAACTCTTTTATTGAAAATGAGAAAAAAATGTTCTGATTGAAATAATAAATATTCTCACATATTTATGTTTAAAAATACCCAGTAATTTTCATGTTTAATTTTACAAAATTATTTTACTTTAAACAAACGATTCTATCTTTGTTGAAGTAATATAAACTTCCATCTAGAATGCATTCTTGCTAACAGAAGCTGTTTCTTATCTAAATATATAAAATTACTTGTCCTGACTGATTGATTCATCATTGCCCAGAGCAAACCGCTGAACCTAAAGAGGTGAAAGTACACAGTTACGGTACGTCCTGAAAACGCACACCGAGAAGGGATTTTTCGAAATTCCCCTCTGGGGGGAGAGGGAGAGAATTAAGGCTTAACTGGAAGAACAGTTTCTACTGTACTATTTTAGATGCGATTTTTTGTTTTCAACTGTGTTTAGTCTTCATTGAGAACTTAGGAGTATTAAATTGATAACATTTCAGATATTGTTATAAACATTTTTTTATATTTTGATTTTTTAACCAAATGTTCGAACCGTTTTAAATTCAAATTTGTTATTGCATATTGGTTTGATTATAGAATGATTGTAAACATTCCAGAAAATTGTTCAAATTGAAAACAGTTTGTTTGATTCTCGGCAATTCTCATCATTCTCAGCGGTAGGTGTTATACAACAATTACTATGGTTGTTGAAATACTGAATTTAAATGGTGTTTGCTTGCAAAATCTGCACAGGCAAAGTCGTGGGTAACAGCTAGTAATCTATATAAATAAAAATGTAAATGTTTGTTTGTTCCTAATAGCTAATCTCCAAAAGTTCTTCACCGATTGCTTTGAAATTTTGACACAACATTGCATTTGAATACATGCATGTTTTTATATAATATAGATGTCCCGATCCCGATGAGAGACGAGAGATTTAATAGGGATCTGATCTACATAGGATCAACGAAACGCTCGATGGAAATCAGAGTTAAAGAGCACAAGGCAGATATACGATATAACAGAGCTACCACATCACTCGTGGTGTACGCTTCTGAACCGGGCATTAATGTGGACTTTGCGGGAGCCACATTAATAACCAAAACACCCCAGATAGACCACCTCAAACGGCTAGAAGCGATAGAGATTCATAATGCGCAAACTAAAACGACATGCATTAATTTACGGGAGGAGATAGCTCTTTCGCTTGCTTGGCAAGCTTTATTACAAGAAGATGCCTGAAGATTTGATTGAGGTCTGATGAGACATGAAGTCATGTGACCTTAAGATTGCGTTGCATTCTTTTTTAGAATGCAACGCAAGAATATCTAAACACGCAAGAGAAAGACGATTCAGAACAGCACAGAACACGACGGATACAGTGCTTGCGCGATGGACATTATGCAATCGAACTATCATCGTTCAAATTCGTTTTAAAAGTTCGGAACGGCGTTATATAAAAAAGAATCCAGCAGTTTTAACCTGAGGAAGGACATGGAAGGTGTCTGGAAAACATTTGTTGATTTGATTTGGTTATTTTCACACCGGTCACAGGCTCAAGTAAGTGTTGTATTTATCTAATATTAATGAAAATCAGTGCTGAAATTTCATTATATTTTAAATTTCAAAACTTTCTGAGTACTATTCTATTTAACTGTTGAGAAGAAACACTAAAATTATTTCAGTATGCGATGCCCATCAGCAGTGTGTTGATAGAGGCAAATGGGTGATGCACGGTCAGTACTGGTGGCAAGAGTGTCATCTCTCTTTCTTCATTTTTCTTGAAGTGACAAATGAGATAAGACACCTATCATCTGCTTGGGATACAAGTGGTGATAATCATTATGAACTTGTAATTTTTTGTGTACATAATTAAAGAATTCCACGCTTATAGTGTCCACCGCCTCCTTGCTTTAGTTGGTAGCCAACCCGACTACCAAAAAATATATTATATACGAGAATCAATTAAATCACATTTAGATTATAACAATACAAAATCAAATTTAAAATATGCCTAAATTTGATACACTAAAATATAAACTATACAGATAATGTCATTTTACATTAGTAGGTATTTAAACACAATACATACCTAAACATTGGATTGTTAATTTCTCTATTCATAATCATTGCTTCAAACATTGGACCTTCTCGGACAACAAATTCGATCATGCGATGAATGAGACACAGTAAACTCCTGCAATAAATAATTTTAACTGTTTAGAAGTTTCTCTTACCCTTTAATTAAACTTTCTATATTAAAAGAATGATCCAATTTGAAATCCATGGATAAATCCAGTTAATAATGGAATATCTTCAAATTATTAAAGCATAAAGAACTTTTAGAATCTCTTATTTGTTTTTGCTGTTGATGGAGTCAAGCATGACAAGGAATATTATGGAAGAATTCAATTTTATATTTCATTTTCTTACTACGAGATGGTAAAGGTAAATTATTATAAAGTTTAAGTAAACATAATCAACATGATACAATTCTTTTCCTGTTAGCACAATTTTGAATGAAAATTATCAATCTATATGCTTACTTCAGCAACAATGTCTTTTCCATGGATTATTAAACAATTGGATCATGTTTAAATATTTAACAAAAATAATATAATGCAAAATTATTGATTAATTTACTGTGAATAATTTTAATCTTCATTATTAATATATTTATACTATAGTCTTTAGCTAGTATTGGGTGGTGCGCATAAAAGTATCCCCAGTCTGGTTCGAGTCTCTGGCACTAGTGTGTTGTCTGAAATGAGTGAACCATATCAGTTGAGTAAGCAATTCCAAACACCAGTCGAGTTACGTCGACTAGCATCTGGTATCTGGCAAATTCACGCACAGTACAGGAAATTAAGGACATCAGTCACCCAACTGCCACCATCGACATCGCTATATTATGCAGTGTGTTCCTAAACATGATTCAATGTGAACAGCTGCACATAGAAGTGACAGGTGACCACTTTTAACATCTGCGATGTTAATGCTAGCAGTTGGCTTCTGTGTTTATTACCATATTATTTTGTGTTTCTGCTAAGCTACAAATTGGGGCTAATTTTCTGTGCACCACCCTGTATCAGTATAACAATATTTAATTAACTGTAAAAAACAAATTTACTATATTCATTTATTTTGAAAATGAATACTGGTGTGTTATTGGTATATTTATTATGAGAAATAACAGTTTCTCATCTACTGTTATATTATATGCATTATATGTTATTGAATAACAGTAATAAATAAAAAAATAATTTAAATTTTTTAAAGTTTTAATTAATTAAACAATTTTTAACGAATAGGGCAAAACGAATATTCTTTATAATGTTCTTTAGCAAACTAAGGATGAATGGGTCCTTGAGGAAACAATCAATCAAGCAATCAACTTTATGTACAATTAATTACAATTAATATTAATTAATTAATAATTATATAAAATAATTAATTAAGTGTATATAAAGTATTGATTAGACAAGAAATCTGAACACTTATTGGAAAGGGCTGCCAATTAAGGAAGTGAGATTGCAAAAACTTCGATAATATTGACAGCTAAATTTAAGAGTGGAAAAATTGAGTGTTAAAGCAGCCAAAATAATTTGATGTGATAAAGTACTTTTGGGGATTTACACCCCGATCATCAGATCAACTACATTCTGATAATTCGATTTGAATTATCAGACAGAATGTTGTTGATCTTAAGATGGAAGTGAAAATCCTGAAAAGTGCTTAATCAAAATAAATAGACTTGTTTAACACTTTTCGATTTCTCTTTTTAATGTATACCAACAGCCTGTCCTCATTTTGTGTTTTAAGGTACACACAAATTAAACACAATATCCTGTTCATATAATTTTAAAAATTTTATAATTTCTGCTTATAAAGATTAGAGTGCGCTATCATTTTAAAAAAAATAATTGAATTAACAAATATTTTATATAAAAATTTTCCTCAATTACAAAGAGAAATTTTTTAATTTACAGAATGCAATTTCATTAATAATTAAGATGAAAAGTGATAAGAAAGCAACCACATTAATTCTAAATGCTAAAATTTACACCTTTCTCTCACTTTCCAGCAATTCACTGATTAAAAACAAATGTTTTTGTCTACTTTTGGCGGTCTGCATCAGGTTAAGTAGAATTCTATATTAAACCTCTATAACAGGTTCAAAGTTGGAATAATGCATTTTTTCTTTGACGTAATTGTCTTTAAATTAAAACACTGTATACTAACTTTTGAAACTTTGAATCTGCTATAGATGTTCAATATATAATTCTGCTTAACCCGGCACAGACCACTGAAAGTAGCTGAAAACATTCGTTTTTAATCAGCGAATTGCTGGAAAGTGAGAGGAAGGTGTGAATTTTAGCATTTAGAAGGTAATTCCAACTTTAGAATTAAACACATTAATTCTTAAAATTTAATAATTTGCTACTTTTATATAATATATAACAATATCAACTGTGGCAAACCTTGTTACAATAGGAGCCATAGTATCAAGTATCAGAAATACGTAAGTGCCAAATCTTATATTGGAATGGTATTTTATATATATTAGAGGTAGGAGTCCAATATACAGGAACCACAATAAGGGCTTAAAAGAACCATATGCAGCTCACAAGCCACAGTTTGGCCAGTATAGTTATATATTAACCAAACTGGCACAAAATATTTAAGAAAAAGTATTTAATGCCTTTAAGTCATCCTGCATAATAAGATAACTGTGGCAAGTTATGATAAGTATATAGTAACACATGTAAGTATTGAGAAAAGATTACTGCTTAACTCTGAAGAATTGGATGAGTACAACAAACAATTGATAATAGATAAAGGTTGCCTATAACCTACTGAAGGCCATTTGGGAGATTTATTAGGCTGCGAGATTGCAACTTCACATATAAGATACAGGACAATTTTTTCAGCCTTTCTTTGGGGGCAAAAGTTACTTCTTATATGATAGAAAATATGGCAATTACTAGCTGTAATCTGCAAAAATGACAAAAGAAGAAATGAAAAAATTCATTTTCATTCGAAGATACCTATAAAAGCTTTATCCAAATATAAAATTTCTTAATCCGGAAATTTACCATAAATTTAGAAAACTAAAAAAATGTATTTTTCAAATACCAATGCGAACACCACATTTCTTCTGACTGACAAGGATTAAGCAGACGAGTCCTTGTCAAAAAGAACTTGTCTGCTTAATAATAGCGAGATTGAGGCCGAAGTTTTAAACGCGAAAACGTGTACGTCGGACGTTTGGCGCCGCTTTCCCGTAAGCCTAGAAGTTTGACAATGGCATTTGGAATGTCGAGCATGATTCCACTGACTTTTGAAACACCAACGTCAAACTTCTAGGCTTACAGGAAAGCGGCGCCGAATGTCCGACGTACACGTTTTCACGTTTAAAACTTCGGCCTCAACGTCGCTAATATTATTTTTATTCATAATTATATCATATTAATTATTATAATAACCTGATCCATAATAGTGAAATATAAAATTTCTTTTATTGCAACATTCTTTGTAAATATTGTGTCATCTAACAATTGATGTTTCCAATCTTTTAAGTTCTCACTGTTGCATCAACGTAATCTTTAGTTACTCAATTTTGTCAATGTTTGAATTTGGATATACACCATCCAGCAAAATTGCTATATTTGGTTTATAGTGGAAAATGTTGTCCATAATGGATAACATTGTTGAGTTCATTTTGTCCATGCTGCATTCAATATATAATTTTATGACGACTTTTTGAGTTCTGATCTACTTACATTGCAGAAAAGTGATTTCTTCCGATGCTAAGACATAGCTTAAAATTAACTAAATTATACTGCAAAAAAGCACTACATTATGTTACAAGCTATAAAATTCTAATAAAAATAATTGTTTCTGTTCACCAATTTTACCGAATGACATTGGAAAAACCGAAATGATGCAATTTTGATCGATAGGATGTGCATTTCTACTGCAACTACATTCAAATTTAATTATTCTTAGAACAATCCATTAAATTTCAGTTGATATGAAGTTACAAACGTGCAAATGCAGTCAAAAAATCTGCCAAATTATTGGGCTACAATTAGAATAAGTTAATAACTTAGCCTAATCATAGACTGAAAATTTGGCAGATCATCTGGCTTCAGGTTAATTGACTTGTTTATGTACAAGTCAGATGTTATTTAAGCAGAAAGTGAAATAATAATTTTTTAATATCCTATACAATTAATAAATGAAAGGATAGAAGTGAAACCATCAGTTTTAAACTAAGCCATACATTAAAAATGTTTATTTCCTTGAACACAAGTATGTACAGTACTGTACATTGAAAACTGTTATAAATTTAATGGTTAATCACACAAAACAATCTGTTAAATTTTAATGATTAAGAAAAATTTTAATTTGAGTTGTTGCCATTCCAGGCTCTCACACACAGCATTAAAAATTCTTTTTTAAGAATTGGTTTAAAAACATATTATATTTTTATAACACAGTTTATTAATTTTTTATAATGTAGTTAAGTACATTAACACAATACATACATTAAGGAGGAATGAATGGATATGAAATAAATATGAGTTACATAAAATATATAGTTTAATTTTTAAATTCTTTACAAATGGGGGGGGTCAAATCTAAAAACCACTGTGTGCACAACCATTCCACCAATTAAAAGTGGTTCTTGTAGTGTTACAGATATACATTAAAACTTCACTTTGTGGCTATCTCACTTACGTGGACAAGGTACAAGCATTCTAAAGTAACATTTATTCCCATTTATGTGGCCAACAGAACACGAAAATCCCGTGTTCCTAAATTCAACCTACTGTTTAAAGCAGAGGTTTCCAACTTAATTTTATCACGGAACCCTTTTCACCTTAATAAAAAATGTCGGATCCCTGACGATAACAAATGTTGAAACCTTGCAGATATCAATGAATTAAAGTATACTGGGTAGCCACTTTACACCAAAACAGAAAATAAAATTACAATTAAGAATAAAATCAAAATTAAATAAAATTGAAATCAAATCGAATGAAATTTATGTTATTTGTGTGTAGTGGTGACAGAACATTTTTCTTTAATATAAATACAGATTTAACAATTGCATTTTTATTTATATATTGGATCCTTTTTAAGGCTATGATTTTTTGAATGATTTTCTAGCTTTAGTTTGTTTTACTGTTTTTGTGGTTTCCATTACCTTGTCAAATATTATATCATGATTTTGATTTGTTCCATTGCCGATAAATCAGTTCCCACTGTTTATAAAGCTATAAATAACTTTAGCATGTGTATAGTCTCTGATCAAGTTCTCGTATGGTGATCCAACCAGAACAATTACACTCCACATCCCAAATCTGCATTCGCACATTTATACATCACTAGACTCAATGGATTTTATTGTGGAACCCCAAATTTTTATTGGTGGAACCCTAGGAGTCTGTGAAACACAAGTTGGGATGCCATGATTTGAAGTATTTTGAACAAAATTAGCTTTGTTACCATAGTTTCGGAATAGTTTGCCAAGATCCATATTAAACATTTAACAGGATTCAGTATGATATTCTAATTACAGTTTTGTATGTTAATTTTTTCATAACACCACTTAAGTGACCACCTCACTTATGTAGCCAGAAACTGTACATCCTGAAGGTGTCCACATAAGTGAGGTTTTATTGCGTATTAAAATAAATCTTGCCTTTTTATCACATCTAACAAGAACACTTTATCAATAATTGACTAACATTTGAGAAAGACTTTGCATAAATAGAAAAATATATCATCAACTCTGCTGAAAAGTTTTAATTAAGAGATTCTTGTATTGTCAATAAAACTATATCTCTTAATTAAGAAAATATCTACCCCATTTACAACAATAATAATAGAACTCACTAAAACTTAAAAACAATAAATTAAAATTAATTAAAAGGTAAAACATAAAAGTGATATGAAAATACATAGAAAATATATACAGTGAAATCTCCATTAATGGGCACTCCCGGATAGCAGACAATTCTACTTAACAGACATTTTTACAATCCCCACACTCTTCAAATAGGATATCTATTATATTCGCCTCTAAATAGCGAACACTCTAAATAATGGATGCTGTTGTCCATAACCAGCATTACGAAAACACAAAGTCCCGCCTTCAGTATTCTGAAAGAATTAATTACATATGAAATATTTTAAAACTAAAACAAAGAATCGGTTCAAATACTCTTTCAGAAGAAGAATTTTGACTGAAGGTGCCGAATAAAGTCTGGCTTAAATAGGAATGGGGAGAAGAGCAGGTCATAAAAAGTTGAACAATATTCTTTATTTGTTAGAGAAGACTAATCTAGTTAAGTTGTCAATCATCACTTATTGTCATACATATTAATGTTGTTAAACTTCTGTCTTATTGTTGAAAATTAAGTTTATGGTACCAAGAAACAGTAAACTTTCCCAATGTTATTTATTCATTTGACTAGAACAGTAGCATAGTTAGTAGTGAAAAAGAAACAGTTTTAAGGTTAAGACAACAATGTTTATTTGGTAAAAATTCAAAGATTTTGTTATGAAGGCAATTTGCTGGTCACTTTAAAGTATAGTAAGATATTTGGTTTTCTCGCATTTATGACTTAATTTATGATCTCAATGGCTTTGTGATGGCTAAAGTAATTTTTAATAAATCATTTATTAAAAAAACCAAAAATGTTTGAAAAATTACACCTACTTTAAAACTACAAAGCAGACAAATCACTAGATTGATTTTTTTTTGTTAATACACCACTCACCAAACCATCACCAGTTCATGACACGAAAAAAGAAAAATTCTTACAAACATTTTCATCTATGTGAAATAGACATCTTCAGGTTTCAACAATATCAAACTAATGGCTATGATATTGTTGAAATTTGAAGATGTCTATTTCACATAGATGAAAATGTTTGTAAGAATTTTTCTTTTTTCGAGTCATGAACTGGTGATGGTTTGATGTGTGGTATATTTACAATAACCCAGTTTTTGAGATATATTTTATTAGTTATTTAGATCGTAAATGAAGTTATGAATGAAAGAATACCGAATACATTTCTCACCCCTCGAAGTGGCTAGCAAATCGTCTTTGTAACTCAACATTCGAACTGTCATTGCCTAAACCCTTCCATTCATAATAACATTTTCATTTTTCTTTTACATTATTTCCACTGAGGTTGCTTTTGATGAATTAATAATTAATCAACATTTATGTTTCGTCATAATTTTTATGTCCCATTTAAAGTATCCTTTACAATCTGCTATTTAGAATTCAATCAAAATGTGATTTTTTACAGCTGAAAAAATAAATAATATACTATATACATATTTTAATTATATAGTATATATACTTTCTGGTACATTCACATTCCTAACATGAATTTAATGTTTTCATAATCAACTGCAATCTTTGCTTTATAATGACCAGGTTAAAATACAGTGTGGCCACTGGCATGTATCTCCGAATAGCGAGCAAACCTCTTGTTTCCAATGGTAATTAAAGTTATAAATTTAATAACTTTAATTAGAGTTTATCAGTTAAATAAATATTATTTCAAAGAAATTATGGTTTAGTATAAACCATATAGTAATTCAAAGTTTAATAAGTTGGATCACACAGTATAAATTTGGTTTGAAGAAAGACCATTTTGTAATATTATTATTATCATTATTGCTACTGTACAGTACATATATAATAATAAATAGTTTTTCTACAAATTTCTATATACAGTCAAACCTGTTTTTATGCGCTCTTTTTATGTGCGATTTTTATTTGTGTGATTTTTTTAATGCGAATTTTTAATTTGTGCGGGTTTTTTTTGTGCGATTTTTTATTTGTGCGGTATAGTTGGCGACTAGTCTCGTGCGATTCGTCATGTCTTACGTTGACTTATTATAGCTAAATAAATTTATTATAGCATAAATGCACTTATTATAGTAATATTATTGCATGAATATGCGAAAAATGAAATAATTTACTTTTTAAGTCAACAAAACACCACCTGGACAAAAATATGTAAAACAGACGATAGACCAGACGATGCAGTCAAGTGCTGACATCTGTTGTCAATAAATTCTATTTCGTACGGTTTTGAGTTATTTTCTATGTGAGACTTTTTTTATGCGGTCCCTGTTGACCGCATAAAAAAAATATTTTTTAAATTGTGTTGCGAAAACTATTATTTACAGCCATTCGTGAAGTTTTGTGAGATTTTTTTTATGCGTTTTTTTTAATGCGGTCCCTATCCCCCGCATAAAAACAGGTTTGACTGTATTTATAAAATTCTACATATTAAAACTCTTCAGTATTATTCATGTTTTTCTTCTGGGACTGCATAATATAACTAAACACCTACTCTAAAACCTTTAAATAGTGCAGCCAAACTTTAATATTTCAAACGTTTTCGGTCTTGTTCAAAGACCTTTCTCAAGAAAAGAACAGTGTAAAATTAAAACATAGTATGAACACAGCTAGCTTTAGAACGTTTTTAAACAGTAGCTTTAGAACGTTTTTAAACATTAATCTGTTGCAAATCACGTGCGTCATCTTATCCGACAAAACAAGACACCCCACACGAAAAGTATTCTACCCATTAATGAGGAGTTTATAGCGTTGGAATACCAGGCATCACTGTGTAACATCTTCAGACGTATTGGACAGACCACGAACAAACGAATCATATTTAAAAGGAACTCTATCATCTACCAGCTCTTAAGATCCGATAAGGACGAGGCCAACAGAAATGCACTTCCTGGGGTTTATGAAATCCCCATTACCGACACACGACGACAAAATAGCCTGGTGTATATTGGAGCCACAGGAAGATCCATCAAGGATAGGATAGTGGAACATCAAAGAAACATTAATAAGGAACAACCATGCACAGCGCTGGCCACCTACGTGTTAGCCGACCCACAACAGGTCAAAGCAGAATGGGACCAAACACAGCTTTTACAAGTAGTTCGAGACATTAAGCACTGCCGCTACGCAGAAGCATGGCAGATATGTAAAGCAGCCCATAAAGATCGCTCCATCAACTTCAGGGACTCCACTAAAGTTTCTGCAGCTTGGCATTCAAGTTTACTTTAATATATGCCCTCTCTTGTTTTACTGTATACTTTGGAACCCGTAGTATAACAGTGGATGTTATCCCGATTCCGATGTCTTACCAGTATTTTATATTTATTTTTTATTTTGTTTTTCCAGTATTTTATGTATTTTTATGCGCATATTTTTTAACTTTAACTATGTTTTAAGATGACGCACGTGATTTTCAACGAATTAATGTTTAAAAACGTTCTAAAGCTTGCTTGGTTTGTGTTCGTACTACGTTTTAATTTTACACTGTTCTTTTCTTGAGAAAAGTCTTTGAACAAGACCAAGAACATTCGAAATATTAAAGTTTGGCTGCACTATTTATAGGTTTATGAGTAGATTTTTATTCATGTTTCTGACAGTAAATGAGTGGAGAATTATCAAGGCAACATGATAATTTAAATGAACAAGACATATATTGAATTTGATGGAGTGGGACACAGAAGGTGATATTATTGATTGAGAAAATACCATTATAATATTTAAAAGGTCAAAAGTAAAAAAATTCTGAGGTAAAGGTCTGGGAGTCCAACACCTAATCTAACAAAGTTTCCATAATCAGTATAGGTAAAGTTGCTTAATTTATTAATTAAAACATAAATTTTATGAAGGAAATTGTTTTCCTAATTATATAAGGAGTGACTGGTGTGTCGCTTATAATTCACAAATGAACACACAAAACGTTCAAATTTGCAGGACAGTTATCTCTCATCCACGTACTCATCAATCACATGCTAGAAGTGACCACCACTTTCCATGCATCTTTTGACATGGTGCATCATGCTTTCCCTAACACATCAATATTGCACAATCGATGTTTCAGATTTCTCCAATGATGTCCTCTTCCAGCTGCTCAAGGGTGTATAGCTTGTTATGGAAAACTCTTATTTCAAGATAGCTCCAAGTAAAAGTCAAGGCTGGTAAGGTTAGAAAATTTGAATAGTCACAAATCCTTAGAAAAGACATGACTGCCAAAATAACTGTGTATTGTTGTCATTGACTACCTTGATGTATGGTATGTCATTCCATCTATAGTGTCTAGTTGCTCCACACACTGCATGAATATATGTAAATACACAGTAGTGTCTAATGATTCTCAAAAGAAAACAGACCCAATAATTCTTTGACAAGTTATGATACATCATACTCACTCTGTATGTGCAGTGGCAATTCCTGAATTTTATGAGGACTTGTGGCAACCCAAATTCTGGAATTCTGAGAGTTCACATATCCTGACAGATGAATCCATGTGATATCAAGTACTCCAAGAGTATTGCATCAGCAGCTCTTAAAATAACAGACAATATCGGACCCTCTTTGTCTTATTAGGTACACCCAGGAAATAAGATACTCTTACTCAAGTAAGATCATGTTTCCTGAGATTATCACTATAAAGACTTATTAGGAAACTTTTGCAGTCTGGCAATATCATCACAAACAGTAACCTTCGGCACTGGTAGCCAATGTTTCCCATGGACAAACATGATCCTGTGATTTCTAATTTTTGTGTTGACTCACATATCATCAATGTCAATGGAATTTGTCACATGCCAAACTTTGTCCTGAATTGTTGTTAGATTATGAGGAAAGATCCTGTGAACCAATAGTTATACACAATGAATGCACATTATTCTATAGAATATACCATTTTTTGTGACTGCAATTGACATCTAACATTCACAAGTCATACCTAAAACAAACCTACACAAAGCACACAAGAGTTTAAAAGTGACTAAAATTGAATTGCTGTTGCAGTTTCTGTTTTATAACAAGAGTTTGAGTTTGATTCTATTACATTATGAATATATGACGCATGCTGAAAAAACCTTTTACAATAAAATCTTTCCTCTTTTTTTTTTAGCTAGCTCTTTTGCTTTAGAAGCATTATTATTCTGTTTAAAAATAAATTTTTTCCCTCACAAA
Organism: Centruroides vittatus; assembly: GCF_030686945.1. NCBI lineage: Eukaryota > Metazoa > Arthropoda > Arachnida > Scorpiones > Buthidae > Centruroides > Centruroides vittatus. Next base: position 1,439,228 of record NW_027120714.1, on the reverse strand, counting down.
CTGAAGTTTTCCCATGAAATCAAACTCTACTATCTTTTTTAGTTCAAATTTTCTTACAAATTATGATCTCAGTTTTTCTTGCTGATATTTTTAAAATATTGCACAAGAGTAAAGTAAAAAATTTTCAATTGATCAACAGCACTGAATTGATTTATTTTTGCAATCTCAACTTATCAAAGCATCTCAAAATTTCCTCTTTTTCTTTGAGAGAGAAATCTTTGCATTTCATATTTCTTTCTGCCATTACGCTAAGAAGTATTTAAGTACTGTTTAAAATCACTGTCTTTAATAACAGATAGCACATAATTGAAGTAACGAATTCCAGCAATTTAAACAACTGCAATGCAAGCAAAGTTTTCTGGTTTTAAAGAATTTTCTAGACTAACTTCTGCATTGTTGCATTGCTCGATGCATGCTCTTTACCTACCTTCAATAATTTTTATCGCCTCCCTCTAGTGCCAAATCGGTTACATAATTTATTTAGTAATGAGCCATATCTAGCCCGATAGAATTTCGGCATTTGGTTGGTGTCTAGCTAATAATTTTTTTATAAGTTACTTCCTTCAAACTTGAATCGAGTGCAATGTATTCTTATTGAATTGATTTCATAAAGTATCCTTGATTTAATTGACTATTTTGGGAAGTTCAAATATGTCAAGAGGAAAATCATCTTACAGTTCTAATTGCTGGGTGTATGTCAAAGAGTTTTGTGGTGGCATTTTTTCAACTGATGGTACTGTTCTCACTCTGCTACACACAGGACAGGTGAAAGTACACACAAGTGCTTCTACATTTAACACAGGACTGCATAAAGCAGCCATTGTATGATCCAATGGAAAACAAGAACAGTGTCTACTTAAATATTTGAGCAAATTAGATCATAGGTAAGTCACAGTTTTGTTACAAATTATGCAAAGTACTGATTGCCACCAACATTCCATTTTACAAGTTAACTAATGATGTGTAAGATTTCCTCGAGAAATATACAAATGAAAAAGTATCAGACAAATTGACTCTTCAAAAGAACTATGTCAGTGAATTATCTGACAAAATCATCAATACAATCAGAACACACAACAAAAGAAAAAATTTGTAATTATCAACAAAACCACAGATGCACTCAGTAGAAACAATGTTAATGTAATAGTTGGAGCAATTGATAGTGTGTTTTAGAGCACATAAGCAGCAACTAAAAATACATACTTGCTTTGTACTATGTTCACAAAAGCAATCAACCATTCAACCATTTTAAATGCATAAATAATGAACAAATTTGTATCCAAACATAATACATTATGTGAAAGAGTGTTCCTTTTTATATCTGATACTGCTAGCTATATGTTCCAAGTAGTCAATGTATGACAGTGTTTTATACCAGTGATCCATTTGGCCTGCTTAGCACACGAATTTAGCAGAATTTGTGAAACTGTGCAGAATTTCCTGGTACCAATAAATTTCCGACTGTAAAAAAAAAAAGTCGCTATAAAGGCTCCAAAATGATGACAGGAAATTTTATGGATGCTTCCAAATCTGCCTAATCCACCAGAGCATGTACTAACATATGGCTATCTGTTGTCATTTACTATGCTTACAATTTTCACAATATCTATCTAGTTGTCAAAACTTTTGATCCTAAAGATATTGGGTGCATTTCAGAGATTCTGTAATGCCTCGAAAGTAACAGCATTAAGCAAGAACTTGCCTACACTAAAGCCAACTTGTGTTTTCTTAAAGATATGATAAAGAAATTGAAAGAAAGATTTCATCTCAATGAAGCAATCAATGTAGTCAACTTGGCAATTAACAAAATTAACAGTCTTCCTGAACATGTAAGAGCCACTTTGAAGTAGAAATGTACTAAATAGAAATCTCATATGGAAAAATACTTGTAGCATTAATGATATAATATCAGATGAAGAAATATCAAGCAAAATTGATATTTAACAAATATTACCTCATGTTTATAGCTCCATATTATTATCTATATAAAGTGCTTAATTTCAGGTAGCAAACTGTTTAAATTTTTCACAAGGGAATGTTTTTGTCTTATTCTAGAACAGATTTAGCTTCTTAACTTACACAAGTCACTGTTTCAACCAAATTTGAACTTTTTTGACAGATCAAACAATATTTGAAAGTATATGTTTTTGTTCTAATTTCAAACTTTATATTATATAAAATGATATAAAGTTCAAAAATGTCTTCTTCTTCTTCTTCACCCTTAATCCAGTAAGCCTAAGTTGGGACATGGACCACAGACACCCATATCTTTCTATCTTTCCACCACTCCTCTGCAAACACTGCTGTTACATTGTCAATCCATGTACAATGTACGAGGGCTGTTCGGAAAGTTCGCAACCTTTCCTATATGCGGTGCTGCGATCAATTTAATTTTTGGCGGGAATAATTCAGCCATCTTTGCTAAAGATACGATACCAATTTTTGCTTGATTTGTCGTAAAGTTTTTTCACAACAGCTTATTAGATAGTCAGTGTGCACATGCTTTGTCAAAAATGGAGAAGACGGAGACTCGTGCAGTCATAAAATACCTGACAAAAAAAGGGTTGACCCCATCTCAAATCAAAGCTGACATGGATGAAGTTTTGGGAGAGTCTGCTCCTTCGTACACCACTGTGAAAAAATGGACAGCCCTTTTTAAATCTGGCAGAGAGAGTGTGGAAGATGACCCTCACAGCGGACGGCCGTCAACTGCTGTCACTGAAAAAAATATTGACAAAGTTCACCATTTGGTGTTAGCAGATCGCTGTTTGAAAACACGTGAGCTAGCTGAGACAACAGGCATCTCTGTCGACTGAGTGCACCACATCTTAACTGAAAATTTGAGTACGACGAAGGTCTCGGCAAGGTGGGTGCCGCGTCTGCTGACCGCCGAGCAAAAACGTGTTTGCACTTTGATGTCAAAGGAGTGTTTGGACTTCTACCAGAAAAACCCACAAGATTTCTTGCATCGGTTTGTGACTACTGACGAAACGTGGATCCACTACTACACTCCTGAAACAAAAGAAGAGTTGAAGCAATGGAAACACCACAGTTCACCACCACCAAAGAAGGCAAAGACAGTTCCATCAGCAAGGAAAGTGATGACCTCGGTTTTTTGGGATGCTAAAGGCATCATCTTTATTGACTACCTAGAAAGAGGAAAGACCACCAATGCTGTCTATTACTGTGAACTTTTGGAAAAACTGAAGAAAGAAATCGAAGAAAAGAGGATACACTTGAAGAAGAAAAAGGTTGTTTCACCACAATAATGCACTTGCACATTCTGCCAGAATCACCGAACAAAAGATAAACGAACTTCATTTCCAATTAGTTCCAGATCCACCGTACTCACCTGATTTGGCCCCCAGTGACTTCCACCTTTTTCCAAACCTAAAAAAATTCTTGGCTGGAAAGATATTCCACTCAAATGACGAAGTCATCGCTGAAGTGAATGAGTATTTTGCACATCTTGACAAATCGACCTATTGTGATGGCATAAAAAAGCTAGAACATTGTGAAATAAGTGCATTGCTAATAAAGGAGACTATATTGAAAAATAAAAAAAGTTTTAACATTATTTTGTTTGTTGTTCTATTTGAGGCTGCAAACTTTCCGAACAGCCCTCATACAACTGTGCCAATCTGCAATGCTTCCCTTCCTCCCTTCTTTCTTTATTGTTCTGTCATTCATCACTGCTCCTCCTAGTTGGGAGGTTGTGTGTCTTCCTCTTATGTAATCAGTTCTCTGTTTTCATCTTTTGATCATATTTGTCCTAACACTATCTTTTTTCCCACTCTTTACCAAGACATACAATTTTTTCTTATTCTTTCTCAGGTCTTCTCACAGTTCTTGGGTAAATTTGTCCCAACATTTCTTCTTTTCTTCTTGTGCTATTTTTTGGTACTTCATTTTTGGCCTCCTGATACTTGTGTCTTTTCTCATCTCCCTTGTCCCCTCCCTTCCACTCTTTCCATGCATTTTTCTTTTTCCTTGATTGCCTCCTTAACCCCCATGTTCCCAACCATGGAGTCTCTCTATCTCTCTTCTTGCCTTCAGTTCTACATATATTGGCTGCACATTTTATGTATGTTTCCCTAAACATTGCACACTCTTCCTCCACTCCTTGTATTTCCAAGTTTGGAATGTGGATTGACAGTTCATTCTGAAACTTGTGTTTCATTTCTGGTTCCTTTAACTTCCTTCATTTTTGCTCTTGCTCACTCTCAACCTTGCAATGATATGTAGTCTCCATCAAAAGCTTCATTTGGATCTGCTGTCACATCTAAAAGATTTTTGTAGTTCTTCTATTCAATCAGGAAGTAATCAATCATAGTCTTTGTTCTCCTTTTACCCCACCCATATTGAGTTATCTTTTGTAAATTCTTCCTAACCCAAGTGTTTCCAACTAGCATCTCATTTCATTCAAAAATCAATCAATAATTTCCCTTCCTTGTTTCTATTGACATATCCAAGCCCATAATTTTTCCAGTCCACTTTTCTCCTTCCATATCTGTGCATTTATGTGCCCCGTAACTATGACTTTCGTGTCTTAAATTACTTCTACTTCTTTTAGGAGCTCTTCAAACAATTCTTTCTGGTTGCCTGTTTGTGGGGCATGAACCTGGATAAAATTGTTGATTCCTCTCTCAAACTTCACTAATATTTATTATTTTATCACTGATGTTTCTCACCTCTACCATCATTCCCTGAATGTTTTCCTAACAATGACTCCTACAGCATTTTTCATTTCTGTTCCTACACTCCAAAAGAGCTTATACTCCTCTCAGGTTTCTTTCTCCCACTCTCTTCCACTTTGTTTCACTGAATCCTAATATAGCAATATCTTTTACTATAATGCATGCCACCAGTTCTTCAACTTTTCCTGTGAGTGTCAGGACATTAACTGTGCAAATCTGCAATGCTTCCCTTTCCTCTCTTCTTTCTTTATTGTTCTGTCATTCATCACTGCTTCTCCCAGTTGAGAGATTGAGATTGAGGTTGATCCTGGTAATCCATTTCTCATAGCATTCCAAAGTACTATGGGATAAGCCCTAGCATAGTTCCTGGTCCACTTTGACTATTCATGAAGGCTGTTATTCTGATAAGATCATCACTCTTAAAGGGACATTTTTCTCCTACAGCCAAGAAGTTTGTTTTCACAATCCTTTCTCCTACATGGGTTGCTAACCAAAGCTACAGAGCCCTATCAACCCTTGGTTTGAAGTCAAGAGTTTTCCTTCTCCTTTTTCAATTAAAAACAAATTCATATTTGAACCCTTCAACTTAAGCCTAATGTAGTCAAATGATCCAATTTCTACTTAAGTCTAACTTTAAATATGCATTAATTAATTAATTAAATCTTACTTTTTCAGGGTCATTTTGACTATTTGTTAAATTAATTGATATATTAAGAGAACAATTGAATAAAATATCTAAATCTTTGGCTTTTCACAGTGAAAATTTCAGAAACCAATCCATCCATCATTTTGCTTTGATGACGTTTTGAAATCGATAAATTTTCAAATATTGTTTGATCTATCAAAAATGTTCAAATTCATTTGGAATGGTGACTTGTGTATGTTAAGAAGCTAGAGCTGTCCTAAAACAGGACAAAAACATTCTATATAGTGTTGCCACCAGGCCAGTTTTCACACAGACAAGCTGATTTTTGAATTCATGGTCCGGATTAATTATTAATTTGTCCGGTTTTTGTAGAAATTGTGAAAATTATGATGAAACAAAATAAATTTATAAACATTTGTGAGTATTTTATTTTAATGGTTAAAGACTAATTTCACACCTCTACCCAAACTTATCCCTGAGCTAAGAGTGACAGAAAATATACTTTTAAAATTCTAACTTGCAAATATCTTTGGCAAATATTAGGTTTGTTCCAACATAACTCCCTAACTTTTTAAAACGGGCTTGCGCATTGTTCAGTTCTTGGCTGTAAAATGACAATGTACATGCCTCGTATGGTTTCAAATTCAAATTAGTCAGGGACTTTTGTTGTGTTGGTATATGTTATTATTTATTATTCTTTTATGTATTATTTTTTCAATTAATATCAACATTGGACTTTATTAATTATTTTTGGATATACCACATGTGATTATTGTATTACTTTAATAATATATCATGTACATTTTACCTTCTAACAAAAAAAAAAAATATTTATTTTCTACTCACAATAAAAAAAAACCTAATTTTTTTATTTCTAAGTATAACATCCTAATTTTAAAACATCCAGGTCAGCAATTTTGAAAAAATGGCAATACTGATTCTATAGAAAGTGACCCAGCACTGTGGTGTGAATGGTGGCACAAAAAACAGGGACAGGCAGTGACTATGTCCACGGCTGTAAAGGAAAGACTAAAACCAATAATATAGATTATTGCCTTATTTTTAGTGTGTCATTTGTTACATATTTGGTAACGAGGAATCAAGGTTGGACTAAGAACCAGTGTTTTGGCTTGAATGTGTGAATGACAAGCAACATTAGGCCTACAAAGAAGACAAACCAGTAAGATGTATGGAAAGTTTTAATTTTGTCACCTTTGAAAAAGATAAACAGGAGTGGGAAGACTATCTTTTTCAGTTTGAGAGGGTGTATAAGATGAAAAGTTTAGGTGGAAGCAGTCAGAGAGTGTGTCAGGCCAGACAAAACTTGTTATTAGCATTTGTGGGCATTGGTTCCTGACCAAGCAAGCAGTCATTTTTTTCTGTTGGAGGTAGATGCTGTGCCATATGAAGATCTGAAACAAGAGTTGAGAACATTGTTTAAGCCAGAGACAATGGTGTTTGCAGCCAGCATGGCTTTTGAGTAGGTGGTGAGAGGGGCAGATGAACCTTCCAAGCCTTTGCAACAGAATGAAAGAGCTCAGCCATCATTGTGATTACATGGAAGGGCTGGATGAAAGGCTTAGGGATCATTTTGCTGGAGAGTTGTGGAGTTGTGACATAAGGCAGCAGCACAGGTGATTAACATTAGGTGACCAGAAGGCAAGATTGGTGCTATGCTGGTAACCTTTAAGGAGGTGGTAGACCTGTCCATTGCAATGGAGACAGCAGAGGCTGAAACAGTGAAACCAGAACTATCAGTAAATAAGGTGCAGCCTCTTGGAAATTGACAAAGAAGAATGAACCAGTGTGTGAGAAGTGTTGTTTCAAGCTTGCCCCAAGGAAGGTGTTGCACTAAATGTGCCACATGTTTTAAGTGTAGGGAGAAAAAACATTTTGGGAAAAGATGCTCTCAAGGCAAGCCAGTAAATCCAGTGGGACTGAAAAAGGTCAAGCCACTAAAAGTGAAAAAGCTAGAAGAACCTGCCAATCAGAGATTTTCCTCAGATTCAGGCTCTGAATAAAGTGTACAGATGGTATGTAATAGAAACCAGGTTAAATGGTCATAATGTGCAGATAGAGTTTGATTTTGGACTTTAGTATCAACCATCACAACCCAACTATGGAATAAATTAGGTTGGGCCTCATTCTGTCCAGCCACAAAAGTGACAGCCTGTGGACAAGGTGTTTTAGAGACAAAAGGTGAAGCAACTCTTACAGATGAGTTGGAGGAAACACAATTTATTTGGTCTATCATGGATCATATCTTTCAACTTGGCACTACCACAGGAGGTGAACATCTGCAAAATTATTGCAGCCAGAGCATAGATGCTACATATTTTTGGGAAAGGGCTAGGCAGAATTACAACAGTGAAGGCAAAGTTGCACCTCACAGAGGGTGTGAAGACTCCTTGCATTCAATGCCAGATGTGTATTTTGAGTGGGGGTGGAAAAAGAATTCCAGAGGTTACAGGAGATGGCAGTACTAGAGCCAGTCAATCCAAACAGAATTATTGTCTTGGGTTACAGCAACGATGAATTTTGCATACCCAGATGGCCATGTGTACATTTGCAGAGACTTTTGAGTGGCACTGATTAGATTCACAGCACTTGACAAGTACCCACTGCCTACATTCGAAGATCTAGTGGCCAAGGTGGCAGAGTATTAAAACAGGTTTTAGTGACAGCAACCCATATGGGATGTTTTCATTTTCATCAGTTGCTATTTGTTCTGGCCAGTGCACCAACCATTTTCCGATGGTTCATAGAGGAGCTACTAAGGGGCATTTCACACACACTAGGGTACTTTCGGACAATATTGTTGTGTTGAGGGAAAAGATAATCTGGCCAATCTGAAGAGAGTTTTGGAGAGATTTCAAGAGGCAGGAGTCAAGACTCAAGCAAAGAAGGTCCAACCATTTAAGTCAAGAGATTCACTATCTGGAACACAGACTAGATGCAGCTGGAATGTATTTGTTGGAAGAGAAAATCGCACTGATCCAGGAGATGAGAGCACCAACAGACTGTACCCAGCTTTGTTCATACTTGGAACTGTTAAATTTCTATGAGAGGTTCATTACACATCTCCATGTACAGTGTGCAGAGTTGCATGCACTCACGGTGAAAAGAAACCTTGGGAATGGACAAAACAAGAGCAGAGAGCTTTCAAAACAGCCAAAAGTCTGTTGAGTGCACAGAACACCTTAGTACCTTACCTTACAGGAAGCAATCATTGAGTGTGATGCTTCTGGAGAGGGACTTGGATGCTGATCTGCTGATCCCTTCTGGGGAAAAGTGTGGTTAGTTGCAGTGGATTCATTCTCAAAGTGGCCAGAAGTAACATGTATGAAGTTCATAACCAAAGCGAGTAAAATGGAAGTATTAGAGGAATGGGTGGCTAGAAATGGGTATCATTCAGTTAGTGTAGGACAATGGGTCTCAATTTATAGTGGCAGAGTTTAAAGCTTCTGTGAGTGCTATTACCACCTGCAGATGAATGGTCTAGGAAAGCAGTCTGTGTGGACACTCAAGGATCACTTTCAAAGTGCGATGGCTGATACTCAGGATGTAAAGAAGGCTCATCAATGATTTCTGATGGTTTATTGCTAAACCCCACATTACTTGTTGAATAGGATACCCGCAAAGCTGTTTTTTTTTGGCCACCCCGTTCATTGTTGGCTGGATTGCCCAAAGCCAGATCCACATAGGCAGTTACAGGGAGCCTTGAAGAGACAGGCCCATACCATAATGCTCATGTCAGACAATGCCAGACTGGACCCCTTTCATTTAGAATGTAAACAGACAGGAGAGAACACCGGAAGCACATGGATCAACTACAATCCTGGGAGAAGAATAACCTGTGTGAAAAGAAAAGGTTGACTATGAAGTAGAGTGATCACCTTTGCAATGGGCAGGACCATCAATTGCTGAACCAGATAAGGCTGAGGGAAAAGCACCAGTTGATCCAGAAACAGACCCAGCAACACTGACAGCCACAGGCTCAGAAGGACCAGTTTTGTGTTGTTCTTCATGTGTGAGGTGACCCTCCCACTGCCACTATTTCTTGAGGAAGATATGGTGGTGATATCATAGGGGGGAGATGATATAGGAAATGGCCTGAAGGAGAATGCTGTGGTGTGAGGGGTGGCGCAGAAAATGGGGACTGGCAGTGACAGTGTTTACAGCTGTAAAGGAAAGACTAAAACCAGTAATAAAGATTATTGCCTTATTTTTTTAATGTGTCATTTGTTACACATTCCTTTGTAAAAAATATAAACAGTGGGCTACCTGAAAGTAAGCATTTTATAGAGATAATAAGCTAACTTATATTTATTATTATATTTATAGTTGACGCAGACACTTGCCAAAGAGGGACCAAACGTACACAGAACTTTTTATGCAAATAATGCAGTTTTAATGTAATGTATATAATTATAATAAAGTATAAAATAAATAAATGTTAAATATTAATTTATGTAGCCCTCTTCAATAAACTCCATGTCCACCAGTGAGGCAAAAAAAAAGGTTAAAACGAAGGTTAATAAAGTTGTTTTGAAATTATATTTTACAAAATAAATTGTTTATTTTTCTTATTTATTAGGTAATGAGAGCAACCAACAAAGCTAATTTCTGTTGAATGTAAATTAAACTATTATTTGAAAAATTATTTTTTAGAAATTTGGAACAATACCAAATGTATATAGAACTATTTTAATGGTAGATATTACAAAATTTAGTGTTATTCCAAATTTATTTTAATTTATCACACTACACCATTTGTGTTGCTGAGATAGTTTTATTGAAAAACTAATATTTTTGGCCTACTCTATAGTTCATCCTCAGGCTTAACAAGATAAATGGAAAATTGGTGTTCCATTAAATAGAATACATATGTTCAAAAATTCAAAACATCGACATTCAAAACATTGTTGTCGATGTTTTGAATTTTTGAACGTATTCTATGGTTGAATGTATTCTATTTAATGGAACATCAATGTTCCATTTCTCTCGTTAAGCCTGAGGATGGCCTATAGAGTAGGCCGAAAATATTAGTTTTTCAATAAAACTATCTTGGCAACACAAAAGGTGTAGTGTGATAAATTAATTATTTGCTGAGCATGTTTTGTTTAATGTTATTTCAAATTTTGGTAATAACAATTCCCAAATGCATGGAATCATTATTACCTCAACAGCATGTGAAAGGGCCAAATGAAACTGACTCATCCTGTATGTATAGTCTAGCAAGAAATATATTTTTTTTGTAAAAACGTTCAAATTTCTTGATTTGCAAGTGCGGTTTCATGAGGCAATGAATAGCATGACTACAGGAGACAGTTAACTGCATGAAATGTGATCAACAAAAAAGCAAGTACGGTACGTGAAAGTTGGATGAATGATAAGTTATCAACAACACATGCTAATCATCTTGTTATAAACACTGGGGATTCCAAATCATCCAATGAGCAACACATTCTATTTATTGTAATCAATAGTCCTTTAAGAATGTGCGGTAAATAGGATGACTGGGGAAATTGTCATGTAAAACAATGATTAATTTGTCTGTTGTAAAATACCTCAAAGATGGTGAGGAAATTTGCAGTTTCATGTAAGTTGCTGACATATTTTGTTTAATATTTTTATATAAATTACAGCTTTTTCTTTTCCGGCTGTTACATATACATAACAAGAGAAAGTATTGGAATCGTGTCAAATTTGACTCTCAGAGTTCTTTTGCAAATCTCCATGTTTTGAGATCCCCTGAATGCAATAAAGTAAAAAAAAAAGGAAAAAAATTCTGTCTGTGTGTGTGTGTGTGTGTGTGTGTGTGTGTGTGTGTGTGTGTGTTGGTGTCTATTTCATTTAATATCTCACGATGAGGTGAAAATTAAAAAACAAAATTTGGTATGGTAGCTTGTGGTAGGGACATTGATGCTATTAAATTTTGGTGGTGAAAGGTCAAGGAGATAGAGAGATAAAAGGTGGTCATGTGTCATATCTTGAATGGGTCAGAAATAATGAAGATTTTACTTGTTAGCATTTATAGCTTTTATAAAACATATCTCTACCCTCAAAATTGAGCATTTTGTCATTTTATAATAGTTAAAAATATAAAAAGTTTTTATAACAAAATCTCGGGGCACTACACACAATTTTATTTCTTTATTATGATTAATAATATAAAAGTTATTTTTTAAATATATTCAGGTAACAGCCAGGAAACTTACACAATTCATTACTAAATTCTTTTTCTCTTGTGTTGGAATAATGGTAAGATAATGGCATTAAAAAAGTATTTAAATTAATTAAACAAACATATATATTTTATTTATTTAATTTTAAAGTAATTTTAGTGTTTTAACAATATTCATCACAGGTAATTTTCACAATATATTGGGCAAGTGAATCTCTGCACTTTTAAATGAACGGGATTTTCATATTTTATGTGTTATATTTAAAATATCTGTTTCTATTGTTTATGTTAAATTACATTGTACATGTTTTTTAAACAGACGCACACATATTTGAATAATGATCATATCGGTACAAACCTTGTCTAGGTTACTCATTGTAAAAATGTGGTTTGAATTTTGCACTGTGTTTTGTGGACTGATACACTCACATGCAGCAAATATACAAAATGTTTTATAAATAAGCTCATCTGTGTTCTTTGAACTTGAGGATGACCGTTTAAAATGGAAGAAAATATATGTTTTCATTTTATTTCTTTTATTTTTGCTGATTTATTGGTATTTATGTCTAGTTGAGGTTATTTATATTAATTTATACTAGTAGTTTCGTAGAGATTGTAAAATGTTTTTGATTTCAAGACAGCAGGCAGTGACTACACATGAATAATTTTTAAAAATCCTTGAAAATTCAGAAATAAAAAGACACAATACAACTATAACATAACAATGCAACATTATAACTTATAAAAAGCTATAAAAAAAATTTACCAACTTCCAAAAATATTTTTGCTTTTATTATTCATACTTTTTTAGTTAGTATTTCAAACAAAAATTAATTTAAAAAAGCATACCAAAGAATAAGCAAATTTTAAATTTAATTCATATGCAAATGACAAGGAGTTGCAGCCTTTGTCTTTGAAAACAAAAACAACAATAACAGCAAATCTACAAAGTTTATGCATATAAGTATAAATACATTTTAAATTATAAATAATATGAAAATTAAGAAATATTAAACTTTAACAAGTATATAAAGTAAAGAGGTAGTAATAATGAAATTATAACATAAAACAAAACTAATAAATAATGCAAGTTTTTGTCTTACAACTAACAAATAAGGGTGCATTTTAGATCTTGGGGCTGTAGGCAAACTGGAAATAGATGCAACAGTATGTATACCAATACCAGAATTTGACTGATAGAAAAGAGATGCTTGCTTTATAATATTCAAAGCAATTGTGATTGAAGCCACACAGGATTATTACATTATCTACAGTATGTACAAGGCAGATTCAATAAATAAGTTAAAACAACATAGCTTACATGGTTGAGACTAATAGTATGGATTACACAGTAATGCAGTCCTGTATCAATAGTCTCTCTGGCAGATAGCATTTATGTGGTTTATGAAATGCCATTGACCATATAAAATTGCACCAGAATTGAACAGTGAACTGTTATTTGATTTTTGACAGCTGAAGGCATTACACTATTAAGTTAATGAGATGTTTTATGTTCAAGGAAGGTTCAACAAACATAGACAGTGAGTTACATAGACTTTGAACCCACTCACAAGCACTAGTAGTACCAGTATGCACAACTCTCCATACTGTGCATATGTCCTGCAATGGATCTCACTAAGTCCAATGCCTTTGACAGTCAAAATTGAACAACTCGTTGTTTGATTCTGTTACAGTTTGATAAGGGCAATGCCATTTTGTAAACTGCACAGTGGATACAAATACCACCTGGAAGGAACAATATTGATATAGGGCTGCATTAGTGCATACGCTTTCAATATAATTAGTTTCAAACCTTGTATGCTACATTATTTTTCTTAAATAGGACTAATAACCTTTCTTATTGAATCTAGTTCATACAAAGAGTGTTCCTTTCTAAATATTATTGCTGACTTAATAAATATCAGCTCAATATCATAAATACAAATATTCCTCTATATAGAGCAGTCTGTCTATATTTGGTTACCAAAGTACACTACTACTCATGATCAGGCCAAATATCCAACTTCCAAAAATATGGAATTACCAGAAAACTGGCTACTTTTGAATTTGGTGGGTTATAGTACAACTATACATCCACCAAAGCCGAATTATCGGGCTAGAGTCGGCTATAATAAATAAATAATTAATTTATACTTTATACAGTTGTACTATAAATAAATAATTTATTTATAGTACAACTGTTTGCCACACAGCCACTTCATTTTGGTTTCCATGGCATATATGTCACAGGGTGCCAGTTCTAATACGAGTGCCGTTGTATACAGGTAATCCTCTCACATGTTTATTTGTTGGAATTTATTATAATTTTTATTTATAACCATGTCTAAAAGTCCAGATTAATAATGATCAATGAATATCCAACTTTTTTCCAAAATTTACAAGAACTTGTTTTCTGATGATTATTATTGTTAGTGCCGTAACTAGGAAGGTGCAACAGATGCAACCACACAGGGCACACTTGGAAGAGGAGCCCAAAATACTGTTCACAAGAAATTATATTTTTAAATTTTAAATTTTTCTGTCTTTCTACTGTGCAGTCTGGTGATTAGATTTTGTCTTACTTAGACCCTAGTGCCTATTTTAACTTGCCTAACTTAGGTTAGGCTGCAGTGTGAATACAGCAACATAGTCACTGTACTTGTTTCCAGCTATGCCTAGCAGTGCTGGACATGCATCCTTATGCATTAATAAAATAATTGATTGTACTTGTGTTTTTGCATATATATGTTCGTGAAAACAGGTAAGAATGAAATAATAATATTAAGATTATTTTACTGCAATATTTCAAGTATTTCATTAACAGACACGTGATGAACGTGCTTGGATAACCCTGTCTAGTTATGTTGGGTTTTTGTTTTTTCTGTAAGTAATTTTGTATTTTTGTATTTGTATAGTGAAGTGATTTGCAATGTTAAGTTTATATGTATTTGTAGACTATTTTGTTTAGTACTTTTTAATGTACTATTTGAGTTTTATAGTAAATTTTTAACAATTAATTTCATATGCAACAAACTTTTAGATTTTTATTATTTTCTGTAAAATGTTTGGTTGGAAAAAACATAGGAATATGAGGGCATCCAAGCAAATGATATTTCATCACATGCTTGCATTCACTCTATAAATAATAGTTAGTATACAGTTTACAGTATCTTGTAACAATTTTATACTTGTACAGGCAACCTGTTAAAAATAATATTTTTAAAATAACAGTCTTCTAATCAGAAATAATGGAGTGAGAAATGAACTGTCACAAACAAAACCCTTTTTACCAGTAATTGAACTAACCAAAACTTCCGAACTTTCGGCCTTCACCAAGGCCTGCTTCAGGTGCTGAACTAAACTTGGACCATTAGAACGATGCTGTTCGATTTTAAACATTGTATATATCACATTTTACCTCTGCCTGGCTCTGTTTGAATTCCTCAAACAGGTATCTCCATGCATGCGTGATAGTCTCACCATCTGTAAAGTTAATACTGTTGCCTCCTAAGTTGGCTGTATAAATCTCCAAGGCCTCCAGGTGATGAATATGATCAATTTGAAAGGCCTGTCTAATTAATCTGGTGTTCCGAAAGTCTTCCTAAACTTCTGGGTCAGTGGCGTACACTGAGAAGGCGGTGGTGTGCCTGTTGTTTGTAAGGTTGGATTGATGTTCGCGTATTCTTTTTTGAGTTGAACGTATGGTTGAGCCAATATAAAGTCCCTTTGGAACCTATCATCCCTAAGGGGAATGGAGGCTGGGGCTCTGCTAAGATCTATTTTATCTTTTGTGTTGCGTAGCAGCTTGTAAATTGTGCTGGATCTCCTGTACGCGATCTCCATGCCATTCTGGTTTGCAATCTCCCTGTACAAGGAGTTCAAATGTTGATTGAACTGGATGACTGTGCACCTATAGTCTGTAATGGGCTGCTGGCTACTGTTAGATGTAGACCAGATGTTAGAAATGCTGTGTGGGGGAAGTTGGTTGGAATAGGTATGGGCCAAACTGCAAACCATGCTTCTTTTGTAGCCGTGTTAAATAGCTATATTTTCTATACATTGAAGCTCTAGCAAGGTGTCGTGCCTGTTGGTGTGATGAGTAAAGGCCCGTCTGGTTATAACCACACAGGTTGATTTTTGACACCTGAAGGCATTATGTTTTATGTTCAAGGAAGGTTGAACAAACATAGACAGTGAGTTACATAGACTTTGAACCCACTCACAAGCACTAGTAGTACCAGTATGCACAACTCTCCATACTGTGCATGTGTCCTGCAATGAATCTCACTAAGTCCAATGCCTTTGACAGTCAAAATTGAACAACTTGTTGTTTGATTTTGTTACAGTTTGATAGGGCCCAAAAGGCTGCGATTTTATACGAAAAGGGGTCAGATGAATTTGCAGGGATAAATAGTGGAACGTGGCCCAGTTTGTAATAAACACTCATTTCTATTTTGCCCCCAATGAGATGCATGTTGACATCTATGAAATGGGCATTAGAGTTACTAAATTGATCTAGTTTAAGGGTAAGACCGTATGAATTGTTATTCATGTACGATAAAAAAACTCATCGAAATTTGGTTTAGTCTTCCAAAGGATAAACAGGTCATCAACATATCTTTTGTAAACAATGACACTCAGTAAAAACTTTGGTAATACCCTGTCATCTAACTGATGCACTACCGACTCGCAAAGGTCCCCTGATAGGGGGCTATCCATGGATATGCCCCGTTTTTGTAAGTAAGTGGTGTTATTAAACTGAAAAACAGAGGTGTAGCATGTAAGATGTGCAAGCTCCAAAATCTGCTTATGATGCTGATGTGCTCCCAAGAAGAAGGTCTCTCTAAGTGCGCAGAAGCATGGTTGCAGCCGAATCAAAGGGAAAAGGGATAGGAAATCAAAAACCGTGATGTGTGGATCGCTACTTACCTCAACTTGCCATAAAATATCAACCAAATCAGTGGACTTGTTGATAGAAACATGTAACCTTTTAAATGGTCAGAGGCGATGTTGTGAGTAGCCTTCTCGAGAAGCCTTATTGGGGACCTAGCTTTATCAAGAATATTTTTGTTTAGTTCTAGTTTAAAAATGTCTAAGCAACTGTCAGGTGCACAAAAGAAAAATATAAAGAAATGAAAATTAGAAGAATGCAAGTCAGTGTCGCAACAATTTGTTAAATGGCTAAGAATAGAAACACCAGAGAATGGAGGAAGTGCGGAAGAGGTCAATTCTACTACTGCTTCACAAGCTGATAATACAACACTACATTTGACATCTACCCCTTCAATGAACACCAATTCTCAGAAAAGCAAAAACAAGGAGCCACTACAAGAAGAAAAATCTACTGCTTCAGAAGATACTTTACTACAGTTGCCCCATAATAATTCAAAACAAGACAAGCCTGCACAAAATACTGTCTCACAATCAATAATACCATACAAAATATGTGTTCTACTGTTCCAGAAGAAATACTGCTAAATTACAACAATCCCCATTCCTGGCCTGCTATTACAAATAAATTAATATATTCCCTTGTCACACATGGTCCAGATCAAGGTGACAACATTAACTTTAACACATTGAAAGCAGACGATTCAGAGCAAAAGTTTACAAAGGGCTGGTTTTATGTTAAACAAATAAATGGAGAAACTGTTAAAAGAAAATGGATTTTATATTCCATTAATCAAAGCGCAGTATTTTGCTTTCCTTGCATGCTTTTTGGACACAAATCACATAATCGTCCAGACCCACAAAAAGGATTTCATGATTGGAGGCATCTTCATCTGGTTATTCCTCAACATGAAAATTCTCTGGAGCACAGAAATTCGTACGTGAAATGGAAAGTGATGGAGAAGAATCTAAAATCAGGAAATGCAATTGATGATTTTGTAGTTAATTCAATTAACAAGGAAAAAATGATATGGTGTGAAACATTGAAAATAATATTGGAGGCTATTTTATTCTGTGCCAAAAATAATATTGCTCTTAGAGGTTCAAATGAAATTATTGGAGATCCAAATTGCAGCATTTTTTAGAATTTGATTGAATTTGCTAGCCATTATAATACTACTTTAAAGGAACATATTGAAAAACATAAAAACGATTCAGTTTTTTATTTCTAACCCACTATTCAAAATGAAGTAATAAAATTAGTTGGGGACAAAACTAGAAATGAAATCATATGAAGAATTAAGAAAGCAAAGTACTACACCATTTTATTTGACTGCATCCCTGACGTTTCAAGAAAAGAGCAAATGAGTCAGATGATAAGATACGTCCATGTTGACTGTAATGGAAAGGTAATGATTGAAGAAAGCTTCATCAAGTTTATTCGGTCACATGAAAAAGTGAGAGAAGGTTTATTGCCTGAAATTTTAAATAAACTAGAAGTTGATAAATTGGATATTCAAAATTGCAGGGGACAAGGATTTGACAATGGTGCCAATATAGATGGCAAATATAAGGGAGTAAGTGCATGTATTTTGGAATAATTTAGCAATATTTGTACCTTGTGCAGCTCATATTCTAAATTGAGCTGGTGTCCACACTGCATCTGCAACTCCAGGAATGATTACTTTTTTGGTACTGTGCAGAAATTATTTAATTTTTTCTCTTTCCTGGAAGTACAAAATTTGACTAAAGAAATGGGTATAGAGAAGGGATTTCTTAATAAATGAAACAGAAGAGTTAAGATAATGAAAATAGATGAAACACCAAATGAAAGAAGTAACCTGTCATCCGAGGAATTATTTAAAATACAAATTTACAGTGTTCTTGACATTCTGTTGTCTCGAATAGTTTGGCATTATCAAAAAATGAAAACTATCTGTGACAATTTTTGCTTTCTTTATGGCTCGTCTTTACAGTACATAAGTGTTGCTGATTTTAAAAAATCAGCTGCAGATCTCGCTATTAAATATAGCAAAGATTTATAAGAGTACGAATTTATATGTGAAATTGAAAGTTTTAAGTTTGAAGTAATGACTCTTATACAAAATATAGAAACTGCATCTCCACTTAATATTCTACAGGGTCTTCATGATTTTGGTTTAATTGAGTCTTACCCAAATATCAATGTTGCTCTTCAAATATTTCTAACTCTTCCCATTTCTATTGCTTTGTGCAAGAGAAGTTTCAGCAAGTTGAAATTAATGAAAAAATTATTTAAGATCAACTATCCAATCTCTCTATTAATTCAATAGAATACAATATTGTTAAAAATATTAATTATGATGATGTAATTAATGAAATTGCTGAAAAGAAAGCCAATGAGAAAAGTGCAATTAAAATAAATCTTATTAAAAATCTATTGTAATGTATTTGTTTTATTATTTTCCCAAACCTAATTAATTAAGGGGCCTAAATGCAAATTCTTGCACAGGGCACAGGAATGGCTAATTATGGCACTGATTATTGTTAAGATGAGACCTACAAGAATCACTAATATAAGGTATATAGCAGCACTGGCCAAACCTTGTCATGACAGGAGCCATATATCACCTATCAGAAATATGAAAGCCGTATATTCTATTGAAACTGTATTTTACATAATGGATATGTATTCCCTTATATTTAATTATAATAATTAAATAAATGGGAGCTGCAATAAGGATCTAGAAGAGCCACATGTAGCTTATAAGCTGCAGTTTGGCCACTATAGATATATGAAGCATGCAATTCCATAATGTTGTAAATTCCAAGAAAGAAACTTTTCAGGAGAGGTAAAAAACACTTTTTCTAGTGAATGAATTCATTTCGCTTTCTCAATTAATACCTTAAATACCTCTACTGCTTTACAATGTTTCATTTTCCAGAAAACTTCTTATACTTTCTACTTTTGTATATTTATTAGTGATCCTTCTACTCCACCCATTTATTGCAGATCTGCTTTTTCATTTTTGATGTTTAGTGAGTTTTCAAAATTTTTTCCTATTTGCTTTTAATTTCTTTTTGTATCGTGTTTATCTTATCCTTTACATTTCTTATTACACTAATGGATTCTTTTTCTTTCTGTAATAATTCTATAGATATTTTATCCACTTTTGGTTCTCACTTCCTATTATTATTCTTGCAGCTTCATGTTGGGCCTCATTTACTGTTGTTTTCAACTCTATTTATTTGTCCTTACTTCTGTTCCTAGTTTCTATTTTTGGTTCATTAAATATTGTCTTTTTTCCTCGACAGACTTTGTACTTCTCATTTCACTCGTCATTTGTCCATTTATTTTCATTTTCCACCTTTCATATATCTTGCTACCTCTGTTGTTGTTCTTGTTAATATCTCTTTCAATTTCTTCTATTTGTTCTCTCCCCTTACTCTTCTTTAATTTTCTTTCTTTCTTTACACACATTATATTTTTATTTTAGATAGATCTGCAAATTTTCATATTTCTTTTTAATTGTGATCCGACCATTTTTTCTCATTTTCGATTATAAAATTTGGCATTAAACTGTAAAAATAAACAATAAAAAGTACTTGGAAGGTTGAAAAATACAGGTACTTTTGTCTTCCTTTATTTAATACTCACTCTAGGTTTTAATTGGCATAAATGGTATACTTTCTATTCACTCGATAAACTCATTTGATCTAAATTGTACATTACATTCTTTAGATACTATTATTATTCAATAATTCAATAAACAATAATGTTCAATAGTTTATTCTGTATTTAAATTATACATGTATTTTATTTAATTCATTCTTTTTTTTTAAATATTGCTCTGTTGTGGGATCTGTTCATTTGAATTCTGTTTGATTCTCTTATTTGTACTGTGTATTTAAATGAAAAAGTATGATGTGCAACAATGTATTCTGACTATTCGTGCTGCCATAACTGTTGTAACTGTGTAGAATTCTGTAATTTCAAAGACACAGATAACACTGGATGGGCAACAAATTTTGGCCCCCGAATACTGTATATACCAAATGTATGCCGTGCATATATGTATAATTCTTGCCAGATGGGCCAAGGTGGTTCAGGCATTGATCTAGTATTTTAGGGACCTGGGATGAAATTCGGGCAATGATGAGAACTAGTCCAATATGAATCCCATTAAGGCAGCCTACCGCCCAACTTGCAGTCAGTTATTTTCAAATTAGATGTTACAAAATGGACACTGTGGTAAGCCAAATGTTAGTTTCCATGGGTCATTCCATGATAACCTCCAAATCAGCAGTTAGTCATTTTTTCTCAGGTAAAATGTAATGTATATTCTGGTGGACCAGTCAACCAGTGAGTACAGATATATATTATTGCAGATGATCACCATTTTGAGTCAGTAAAACAAAAGACATGCAAATATCAGTAAATTATTTTTGAGTATTTTCCATTTAATTAAATTTCAGTAATTTTCATATAACTGGATTATTAAACCTATCCACAGCTGTTTAAATGTCACATTCTTTCCTCTCACATTATATCCCTGGTTCAGTTGGGGTTGTTATACCCTGTTCGCACCAAGCATTTCAATCTAGATTGTGACCAAGGTCGGCAACTATGCTGTGGTGCGACCGTTTCAATCTCGACTAAAACAAGGTTCAATCGCGATCAACACAAAAAGAGTTCTTGAAACTAGATCCAGTCATAAGAGAGATCCCACAATCCCATGCCCGCAAGAAAATACAAGATGGCTGTGGAACACACGTCGGGCTATCGACAGAGAAATAAAAAAGATATTTGGAGAGATGATGACATCTGTCTATTATTAGATATATGGCAAGAAAAAGTATTTATTTCTAATCAAAACTTCAATTTTGTTTATTGGTGTTCATGACTTAACGTGTTATGTCAGTTTTATTATTGCGTGTAATTGCCGGGTTCTTCTCAAGCAGACTGCCTGTGCGAACAGCACGATGTTCGACCGGTGACAGTCACAATCCAGATTGTAGGTAAATCGAGATCGAAGTGAGTCGTGGATTGTGTGCGAACGTAGTATTATGGTTGAATGTTATCCATGTTGCAGAAAAGGCTTTTTTACAGCCTGTTTCAAAGTTCCATTTGATACATTGGAATTAAATAAAAGCTGACATTATATATTTTACCATTTTCTACAACTTTGTATTTTTCATTGATGCCTTATTTTCAATCAGAGCAAAGAGAGCTTTCAATCTAAGAAAAGTGGACGGTAACACTGATAGGCTCCCAGAAAGACAACCAATAAACATTTTGTGGATAGACAGATTTTCCAACAGACCTTTTGTTAAACAAATGTTTAACTGAATGGATATTTGCCGAATTGACGTAGGTTACATCAGCAAACAAGCAAACAAATGAATGCTTGACAAATGACAAAATTGTTGTTCCTTTTTAACTGCTACCAGCAAATATATACATCATCTTTGTTGTTTGATTATTTTGAGTGAAGAAATTATAAATATATAAAGAAAATTGCAGTTTATTTCTTGTCTATAAAATAATGATATAGATGTCTTTAGTAACAGAAATTTATAAATTAGTTACTATTAGAAATAAATTTACAGAAAGAAAATAACATGAAGTATGTTTATAAGTTTGATAGTGTAAGTTGAAGATTTTATGCCATTTGTAAGGTTTCTGGTAATAGTATTGAAATTACTTAATAAAAAATTATCAAAAGATATATTATGTAATATATTGAATTTAATTAGACGAATGTGGACCAGATGATTATTATTAAAATTTGAAAAAATTTTATTATAATAATCACATTGTTAACCTTTCTACATTATTATTTTATTATGTGGAAAATGATCTTTCACTTATTATCATGTGAATTCTAAAAATAACTCATTCCTGCCAGATTCCAACATGCACGTGATCTGGTGGGAATCTTTCATATCTATTAACAGCTCATCTGCATAAAAATACACAAAATATACACACGTGAACAGAGAATGGCAATGACTCACCCCACCATTTGCTGTCTTTCAATCATTTGACTTTTTTGAATCTATTATTAGCTTTTCTTTTGCATTCAAAGGCAACGTTCACTATAAACCAAATGATTGCAGTAATTAATCGGGCTGATTAAGTGGCATTATTAAAGATGAACTGTTAAGTAATTTGATACTAGAGGTAAGCATTAGGTGCCATCTCTTATAATATCTGCTATTTAATTTAGAATATTTGGGAAGAAAGAATCGGCCTGGAGCAGGACTGGAACCCACAACTCCCGCTTACCGTGCAAATGCATTCCCAGTTATGCAACCTGAATCCCGAGTGATTTTTCCAAACATATTTAATTATTGATATAATAATCCATGGCTATTCGTGGCACAACTCCTATGCCCACAGTCTATATAATCATCCACTATGGCACTCGACGAGCTATGCCACTTTACCCCTGCGCCATCAGTTTCACTCTTTGTTCTACTGCTTTACTCAAAACTTCTAGAAAATCTTTTATTATACTTTTTTCAAAGATTATTATTACATAAAATATGTAAAATATTTTCAGTATTACTATTTTCACTTGTAAAATATCTCTTTTTTTACGTTTAAGCATCTTGACCTTTAACTGGTTAAATGTAATAATTTTAAGCTCAATCATTAATACTTTATGGTAGGACTTGTTATAGACCACTGTTCTCTCTTCTTTGTCATGATTTAGATTCAACACTACTTGCCGAATTTAAATTATGTTTATAGATACATTCCGTAAAAAGTACCAATTGATTTAGTGAATGTTGCCTTTAAACATGAAAGAAAAGCTAATAATAGATCACGTTTCCTGAGAACCTATATCTGGTGTGTGACAAAAAAAGAAAAAACAAAAGAAAAAGTTCACAAACATTTCTGAACTGCTCTGAGTTCTTCTTTGGGTGTTAAACGGAATTTCTGATGGAACATAGAACAGCAAATTTGAAAAAACACTTGAGTCCGTTATGCCAGCCGCACATGCATATTCGTAACGCCGACAGATCTTGACATTTAAAGATCGGGGTCCATCGACGCCTGCTGGGCTACCGACAAAACCAACTTGTCTTTATAATTGATGCACGTGGAGTTGAGGCTCGATTTATATATGGGAAGCTCGTTTGCACTTCGTCCCGCATGGAACACCTAAAATGGCTCGAGGCCACTCACATATATAAATCGAGCTTCACATGCATCAATTATAAAGACGAGTTGGTTCTGACGGTAGCCTAGCAGGCGTCGATGGACCCCGATCTTTAAATGTCAAGATCTGTCAGCCTTACGAATATGCATGTGCGGCTGGAGTAACGGACTCAAATGTTTTTCAAATTTTCTGTTCTATGTTCCATCAGAAATTCCGTTTAACACCCGAAGAAGAACTCAGAGCAGTTTGAAAACGTTTGTGGTGAACTTTTTCTTTTGTTTTTTTTGGTCACACACCAGATATAGGTTCTCAGAGATGTTATTTAATACACCCTGGTGTTGTGTGTTGTTTAATAAATAGATCCAAAAAGGGTTATAAAAATGATCCCCAGCCTACTCTAAACACTAATTTATACAGTTTTATTATTATAAAACTGATTTTTTAATTATAATAAATATCTTTTATTCTTTAGTTATGTACAGTAAAGAATTTTCTATCATGCAATGATATCAACTTATCATTTTTATACTTGGTTTATAAAGCAATTACAAAGAAGAAATAAAAACAACAAATAAAATTGCACAGAAATAAAAATAGCATCGCTCAACTATAAATCAATTTGGTCAAACATCCATCAGTAAAATTTCTGTTCAATGAAAGGTATCTGTCTGGCTACACACCATCTTTAGTTCATACTTGACCTACAAAGAGACGGTAGATGTTCAAGTCTCTAATTCGAAAAAAATTTAGCGAGCACATAGCCCTAAAGACAAACAGCTCCTTGTCCAAATATTAGGACCCACTTCTCAAGTATTTCCAAAAAACAGGTTTCTTAAAATTGAGTGTTTAGCTTTTAAGTCTTCGGAATTTTCGCACATACTTATAATGGCGATAGCCGAGTGGATAAGACGCTAGGCACCGTAGCTGCACAAAGTAGGTTCTCGAACCTTTACAATTTTAGTTGTATTTTTTTTTAATGTAACAAAATTATTTTATTGTATCAATAGCATTATTATTATTACTAGTATTATTCCTCACATTTGAAGCTTATAAAACAGGAGATTAAAAGAATGTGACATCACTTCCTGTTTAGAGAAAGCAAAGTCTCTGTAGATTTAACTCTTGTATGACGTTAAATAAAATTTTTATTTACAAAAAATTATTCATAATGTCTCAGAATGTGGAGATTTGCAAAAACTCGGAGGATCAAATTTGACACGATTCCAATACTTTTCCTTGCCGTGCATACGTAACAGCTGGGAAAGTAAAACCCAACAAAAATAAACTGTATTCAAAACTTTAATTCTGATCATTTTTAGGGAAAGCAGCAAATTTCAAATACACTCAAGTGATGATGCAGTTAGAAATTTTAGTATATACTTTTCAGTTAGCACTATAAATTTTCTAAAAAACTTTCAAAATGCACATTATCTGTATATGTAATGCTTTATTTATGAATTGGGTTTTATTAATTTTCTTTGCATAAATAGTGATGAATAACAGAATTCAAAGTGTTTCACTGCTTCTTCATCACTTTATTTCCATTCCTGCATAACAGACTTGGCCAACTTATAATGTGAAATGATCAATGATTAGTCGAAAGTATCAATGCTCTACCATCACATATTTATTCTTTTATAAAAGTTTATTAACCCATTCTTATCAAATTATGCTGAAAAATATAATATTATATTTATTTATTTCATGGTAATCGTGTTCTGGGTTACATCTTTTTGGTAAAGACGCCAAGACAAACGAAGCATCGGCATTTATCATTTCCCGTAACGTAACAGAATTTTACTTCCATTTGTCTTATGATTCGCAAGTTTCACTTCTCTTTGGCACACTCACTTTGCACTTAATTGAAACTGTTTGGAGCATAACAAAAACAATTTCTAGAAACAACAACATAGAAACCGTCGACATACAGAACATACTCTTTATGCTTCTTGTTCAGTATGTGATGTGCAGATTCCAATCTGCACATCACATACTCTTTTCACTGTGCCACAATCAGAAACAAGGACATACAGCACAGTGCTAACAACTCATAGCAAATATTAAAAAATTTCATAGTGGAAATATGAAGTTTATATTACTAAGGAAATTACAAATATTTTCTCATTGTAATAGGCCATTATTATTTGAGATATGTCTGTCTTTTGCAAAAACCAGTTCTATTTTTGTAATTTCTGAGGTTGTTCGTAACTACTAATTCAAGTGCCTAGTTTTACTTATTTTATTTAAAATGGCAGTTTTTGGCAACTGTTTAGAAACATTTACTAAGATATCCTACTGAGAATTGCTATTACTGACGTCGGGATAATCTTCATATATGTTTATACAGTATTTAAAATCACATTTTATTACATATTTAGACAAACCTCTGTAAAACTCAGAGTGGTCTCTATTAAAAATTCCAAACTACTGTTTCTTTGTCTGAGAATTTCTCTCACACGCTAACTTGATCCTGCTAAAATATGGGAGCAGACATCTTGTTACGTGCGGGTATAGTAAACCGATTCCGATTGGTTAATTTTTAATCGCCTCAAATTTTCATTGGTACGCAATTGAAAATAAAATATAAATTTTTCTGCTGATCTTTCAACTTTTATTGTATACAAATATTGACTCCAATGTAAACTGCAATGTAACTGTTTTCAAGGAAATTGTATTGTGTTCACTCCTCTTTAGTTTTCAATTACTGATACATTTTGTTTGCTTAACTCACTACATTTGAGATTCATGTGAAGATTTCAATAGGTGGACAAAGAGAAATCATAGTTTTGGCATCATTTTCAACAAAAATATATAGAACAACATCCAAAGTCAAATTATATTATGAGAAAGAAACAAACTTGTTAATATACCTTCAGATCTTTCTTTAAATATCAAAAGTATAACGACCATTAAAAACACAGTTGTACTCCGGTATCCAAATTCCCATTGAAACATTTGACGTTCTTTAGTACTCTACACGACGTCCAAATCAAATAATCTGACTATTGCTTTCATTTTTTACATACACAAAACAGTTGTAAACAATAATAATAATGACAAATAATCTGTTTACAAGTTTTTTGAAGCACACCTGTAAAAATTAAAAAGTCACACTAGTAAAAATAGGGATTAATTTCATTCTCAGGATCCATTTACTTTTTTGTGTGTTCCTGTGGCTTATGTCTGTGTTTTACTGCAGTTACAGTTTAGTGATCTTTAACATTTTTATTACAGATTTCAGTGACAATTTACAAGCTTATTCTTAATAGTAGAGCCAAATGATCGCCAGATTTAATGGCCTTATTCTTAATTGTTCATTATAACAGGTTCACTACCTTGTTTGTACTCATTATTGTTATATTTTTATACAGTAATATTTTAATATAAAATGTACAGTATAGTTACAATATTTTCATTGATCTCTCTACTGTATATGAAAGGAAATACAGTCCATATAAAATTCATAATAAGGCATAATATATAAACTAACTCATTGCAGTACTGCTTACAAACATCCTTCAATAGCCTTATTAAGTGTTTATTAGTAAGGTAATTTGAGTTTGTAATGTTTAATAACATGCTTTTTGTGTCATCCAGGAAAATTAATTTGGGTTACTCAGATAAACTGGTAACAAATTAGAATTTTTTCCGTAAGAAATGGGTAAATGGTAGAGTTATTGGCAACAAGAGAGTAATTGGCCATTTCAAATTTAAACCTCTTTAATAAAAGTTCTAAAAGCTATTTTGAAAATACCACGTGGTAATATTAATGCAAGTTTCTGCTGTCGGTAGGTAGTGAGAAAAACTCGTGCAGATATTTCTATTGTGTGTGGTCAATTAACCATACGATTTTGCATTTTTGTAAAACAAGGAACAACAATTAGCACTTGTAATTACCAGATGTTGGCAGTAATTTGTCAATAAATATATTACTTTCCAATTTAATCTTCCTATTATGTCATCGTACTTTTAAAAACAAAAATTTCCTTACGTGACCAATAAGTATCATTTACTCTAGTGAAAATTTTTCCCAATATCCGAATTGGTTTTAAAGATGAAGAAGGATTTGGATAATAGGTTATGGCTGTATTTGCAAAATGTAATTACGAGTAATTCTTGTGTGATAAAAAGAAAAACATAATAAATATAATATTACATGAAAGTAATTAGTTCTGTTTTCATTCAAATTTTTATTTCATTCATAAGTAAAAAAAATGATGATACTTAAAAACAAAATATCAGAGTAAATGTATAGAAAAATCTGAATTATCAAATTCAGTTTTTTTTACGAAGAATTAATTTAACCCTTTCCATGCGGGCAATCTACAGCAAATAATTGAGTGGAATTCGTCATGCGGCGCATTTTTTGCAGTTTTTGCATGATTTTTAAATCGCGATATTTCGCTTTAAAATCGCGTTATGTTTAATTTGTTTTTTGCGTTTGATTAAGAACATATTACAGTTTACGATGGTTTAATTTTTAGTTTAATAGAAATTTAAAATAATATTAAAATTTGAAGCTTACGAACAAAAGAAAAAAATAATTAATTTACAGAAAATCGCTAAACTTTGTACATTTGTTAGTTAGATACATCTGTCTTCTTTTAAATAAAAGAAACCGCAGCTCTCTAGCTAGAGCGGGGGAGAAGTTATTGTCATTATTTACACTATGTCTCCAATTACTTGGCAGGGAGAGGGTCTATTTTACCGAAATATTTATGGCCCAGGGGTGGTCACGAAACACTTTTTGGCTTAAACAAAGTCAATCGACCTACAGAATAGCGAATCAAAGCTAAGATCGCTGGAAAATCGAATATAACGCAAAATAATCGAATTTTTTGATTAATTACGCCTGAAAGGCGTATGCCGCATCATGAATTAACGGCAAGTCACGTGACATACGCCTAAAGGCGTATAACCGCATGGAAAGGGTTAAAGTCAAATCCTAAGATAGCTTTTCTATGTTTTGTTTTTATTGTAGCCAGTGGTTTGGTTTTATTCGTATTCTGCAATGCGACACATGGGCGATCTGCCAAGGGAGAATGCCACCCGGGAGGTCTTTTTTGGGAAACCGGACCCTATTTAGGTGTTACTAAAGTGAAAACCTGGAAAACTCGAGGTGGCCAGCCCACCTGCCAGACATTTGGTGTTCGGTGGTTTTATCCACTTGGTCACTAGTGGGCTCTTGTAGCAATGAATTTTGCTATTTACATTAATATAATAGTAGTGCCATCTTTAAAATATCACTTTTGGATTAATATAGATAATAAAATTTTCTGAAAAATAGTTATTTTATCACAACAAAATCTGTGTTTTATATATACCAATCGATTTTATAGAAATTTAAAAATCTGAGAACATTATAAAGTTGGACAAAATTCCTTTGTATCATCCGAATGATTTACGAGGGCCGTCATTAAAAACTTTTATGAAATATTCCGTAGCATAAAACCGTGAAACCAAAGTTTAAAACAGATTCTTATTGTCCGACTGTTGTTCGCATTACAATTAAGATACTTGTCTAGCAAATGTGCAAGAATCCGAACAATAGTTTTATGAATTAAATTTGCAATCAACATTTTGTACAAAAATATATTAGTAAATTTATAATTGTTAGGGTATAAACAGTAATTTTTTTAAAAATGAAAGATATTTTTCATAAATGAAACAACTTCCGTTATGATCCTTTCCAGAAAAATAATGTAAGCCAAATATTTATTTACATTTCTGATTATAGCTTGTAACTGTAAAAACACATTTATAATCTTCAGTTATATTGTTAGTATATATATATATATATATATATAATATATTTATTTGTATAAATTATATTTTAACTCTTTGTAAATATTCTTACATTCCTTGTGAAATATTGGCTTGAACTTAGACCATCTAAACAGGATTTGATTTAAAATGCTAATTTACACACCTCTATTTGAAAATCCCGATGGGGTTGGGTTTGAATTAGTCTAGATTTTTGATTATTGACTGTATAAATATTTATTAATTTATATACAATATTTCTTTAATTCTAAGACACTATTTTATTCATTTTTACTTATTTGAAATAAAATGCATCTTAAAATTGATGACGTCTTACATTTGCAGTCCAGAACGACAATTGGCAGCCCTCACACGTAGACAACGTCACGGATTAAGCACCTTTAATAAACTTTTTGGCTATTTTGCTCAACAATCACATCTGTTAAAATGAGCTTTGCAAACGAGCATTTAACTTAAACTCTGTTTAAAGTTTAAGATTCGTTCTGTATGCTGTTCTTAGAATATCTAATGTAGAGTAGTTTGTACTGAAGATGGCTCAAAAAAAGCAAAATACATTTTAAATACAAAGAAAATAAGGTGTTTGTTAGCCTTAAACGTGGTGCCAATTTTTACTAATTATAACAAAATTAAACTTTTTTTAACATTCAAAATGCCTTTGAGATGACAACATAATGTAACATTAAGATGTAAATTATTATAATTGCAGAAGAGAATAGAAATACAGCTGCCGAACGTAGGTATTTCATTGTATTTGTATTGTTTTCTAATTTGTTACTTAATAAAATTTAATTTATTACCTTTAAAACTTGATTTCAAACTTGTAGTGTATCTTAGAATTGAGGAAATATGGTATATCTGCATGTGGATGCATATTATGTCGTGATTATACATCATTCTGTTAATGTTCCAGTTTGTAATGTTACCAGATTTATTTTTGTAGAGTCAAAAATAATGAGAAAATCAACAAAAATATTCATTTCAAATTTATATACATATATAACTTATACAGTTTGATTCAATTTTATGTAAATTATTATTCATATGAGTGGTTATTTACTATAATTATAAAATAAAATTGATTTATTATATTAATATATATTTTCTAACTAGCAGAGTTAAATAAATGTCAAATTTATACTCATTAACTAATTTATGCTCAATGAAATCTTTCGTATAAAATACAAGGAGCACTCAATAAACTTTTACAATTGAGTATATTTGAATGAGAAGGCTGAATATTAGTAATACTACAGGAATCTATGACATTTTCTGTCTATATGCATGAATTTTTGTATATCTGGGACTAGATGGTTCTAGTATAGACGACACTTCGCACCGTTACTTAAGTAGCCGTCAGGGAGATCAAACGCAAACATTTCCATGCTATGATTTCTTTGAGTTATCTTTGCAAGAATCAATTGAATACTTGAAACAAGCTTTTCCAGATATTCAGACAAACCAGTTTATAACTGTTTCAATAAATTTGAGGGGCAAAACTGATTTGAAAGATGACCTAGATGTAATTATCCACCAACATCAATAACAGAAAAGGAGGTCAAAGAAATATATTATTAATTAGAGAAGACTGTTGAATAACGTGTAAACAGACAGAGAATGGAAAAAAAATTAGGAGGAGGAGGATCAAATTCAGTATGTGACATAGTAACAGGCGACAAAACTTGTATATGTAGTTTTGATCCTGAACAAAAGGCAAAGTACACTGTTACTCATCTTCATCTCCTACAAAAACAGTGTGCCATTCTAAGAATGCTGGAAACCAAATGGTTGCTATTTTTTTGGGGTAAAATGGCTTCGTCACAATGTTTGAATTGGTATATAAAAAAACAGTTAACAATGACTGGCATATCACAAAATGTCTGCTGAAAATTTTTGAAGTGTCCAAAAGCAACTCAAAAACTTGTTTTTTTCCTCTCTATTTGGAGTAGTTGGAGATACCGCCAGAAAAATGCCACTATAAACTTTTGTAATGTAGATTCCTTTCCCCCGTGTGAAAGTCAATCTACGAGCTATAATCTGACAACCCTCTCCCCTGCCCCTTCTCTTTCTTACATCTTCCCTCTTAACAAGTGTATGGCAATCCCTTTGTTTTAACGACTGCTGCGGTCGATTAGCCCGAAGACGCCCATTTTACGCAGGTAAAAACGTTAGCTGTCTTACTGCTGGATATAGGTTTATTTCACCTTGTTTATTACGTATAACCAGTTTTTGACGGTTGTTTAAAAACTGGTTAATGGGGAAATCCTTCTTTACTATAACAATGCCAGGACCCACACATCTGCCAACATATTAGAATTTTTACAGGATCCTGAAATTCTATTAATCCTACGTCATCCGTATTCTATAGATTTAGCCTCATGTGGTTTTTCTATTTCTAAAAATTAAAAACTTAATAAAATGGCACGTGTTTAGCACAGTTGAATACACACATCAGGCATTTTTGGAGAGAATCAACACCTTATCCAAAGATTGGGCTACCTGTTTTAATTCTTGGTTTAGAATGATAAGAAGAGAATACCTTGGAAAACTTTAACAGTTTATAATCTTTAAGTTGAATAAATGCATGTGATTGTAAAAGTTTATTGAATGCCCTTATATTATTAGCAAATATTAAATTAGTTTAATGTCTTATTAATTTGACATTCAATTAATATTACATAATAACAAATAGAAAGTTTATGGTTGAAAATTAACAGAAATTATTACAGATTTCACTTAATGTCTATCATAAATTGTATATCATAATATAAATTATTTCTCAAAGTCCATATAATGAATTGACTTATTCCATTTATGTTTATATTTTTGCAATTATGATAACAG
Organism: Centruroides vittatus; assembly: GCF_030686945.1. Taxonomy (NCBI): domain Eukaryota; kingdom Metazoa; phylum Arthropoda; class Arachnida; order Scorpiones; family Buthidae; genus Centruroides; species Centruroides vittatus. The sequence continues at coordinate 1,407,035 of NW_027120714.1, read as the reverse complement.
AAACACATTTTTTAATAATAAATATTGATTTAAAAAATTTGCTTTGAACAGAGAATCAGTTTTCTAATAACAGAATGTAAAAAATTCAGTAATAAAATATTGACAAACATTTAGAATGATTATAAACAGTCAAAAGAACGAATTTAATTTAATATAATACTTCCTTATTTCGTGTTTCAAAACTTTCTTTCTATTTTATAAGTTATATTAATGTAAAACCAATGGTGGAGTTTTAAATTTAGATAGATCAGAAAATAAGTTTACAAGTTTTAATATTCAAAATACAAAACTTAATGAATATTAGATATATATTAAGTTTGCCACTCATTTTTGTATTTTTTCCCCACACAGATGATATTCAGTTTGTCAAGGGTACAATATCCAGCTGCTATTGTGACTCCTTTTGGAAAACTCTCTTGTACTGCCTGACAAAGTCAGAGTAATCTATTGATTTTCTTTCTTTGTAGTAAATTGCTTGTAACTTGTTTGTGTCATCCAGATACACCCAAGCTCCGTGCAGGGCGACTACCAATTGCCATCTATTGTCTGCCAGATGTCTTTGGCACAATTTTCTCATGTTGGTAAATTCTCCTTAACATGGTTTGGCTTGAGGTGGTGTGCGTTGGCTCTGTGTTTATGCTCAAGACCAATATTTTCACAAATGATCCTCCCCACTGTAGCTTGTGGCATTTTTGGCTTTTGGGAAACACTTCTTTGCATGTCAGGATTCTTCACGAGAACACTGGCATGGATTTATCGGATCTTCACTAAAAAATGAGATGGCTGAGTATGGCATCTTTGCTTTTTCTTGGGATGCCCATGGACTTTAGAACGCAGCTAGTGGCACTTTTGAATAATGCTTGATTTACTTACATGAATATCTTTTTCTGAACACTTCTTTACTATCACGAAAAGGCTTTGGAATTTAGCATTGGAAAGTCCACAGGTAATTCTTTCCCAATATGCTGTTATTTTCATTGCCATAATTATGGTTATTTCAATAAAGCTGCTAACAGAATATTATAAAATGTCAGTCAATTCTTTTGTAGGCACATTATTTATATTTTTACGCATGCATATCATTTGTGTAAGAAACTGTTCGATATTAACCGATTCAACCTTTGTATTAAGTTTGGATATTAAAAATATCCTACTAGAAAAACATTAAGCAGGAAGATGTTAAGTGCCGGATGCTCGTACAAACAAACATCTGGTTTTGAATGCCTCACTTTTCGAACAATTCAGTTTAAGAACAAAATTTTGAACTCATTTTGGCCCTAGTTGCCATACAATAACTTGATTGCCAAACATGTGACTCGGAAAGAGTCGGCCACAAATTAGAGAGATAGACAATCAACTCCACATACTTCCTGTGTTAAAGAAAGTCGACAGCCCGACCAATCGACGACAGGACTACCGATTCTGAAGTTAGTGGCACCGAGACCACATAGTGTCATTAGACATCGCAACACAAATCATCGATGATGTTGTTAATCAAATTAGATTTCAATGCGCATGCAGGTAAGATACTACTTTCATTTTTCACTATATGTCGCCACTGAATTTAAATCAAATTAATTAATAAAAACCACATTAATTGACATTCGTGTAATATAAATGACATCCACAAATCCATGTTTAAGAGTAATTAACTCAAATAAAACAACAAAAATTTATTAATATAATATAATATTTATTAATACTAGCCAGTTAATTAAAACTACATATAATATAATAATAATTAAAACTCTGGTTCTTACACCAAAACTAAAATTAAAAATAAAATAAATAAATAAATAAATAGATTAATTAATATTTAAATCAAAGCAATTGAAACATGATATTTCGGAAAGTATGAATAAAGTAGTTGTCTGTCTTGATTGATTTGGTTATATTTCAGAGTCTCTATTTATAGCACCTTTTGTAAAGTGAGTAAAGTGATGGTTTCGGTTTTAGTTGGCACTTTGCTTTTAATATATGTATAAAATGTATATAGATGATAATATGTTATATATAATTAGCCTAGGCAAGCAGTAAGCGAGCTCGGACTTCTGGGGTAACTTTTGTGCTTTCGTGTCTGACTTTAAAAAAAAAATTTGCACGTTACATTTTGATGATTTTGGTGTCAAAATGCTCAGTAGAACCCTGGCATGTGCATAAATTATTTCTTTCAAAATATAATTAACTATGAGAAAAGATATATTCAAAAAACGAAGATGTCAACTTTTGCCTCTTTGACACTTAATAACAAAAAAGTATTTTGACATTTTTGGGTGCTATTTTTTGGAATATAAAACCAGACAGTTACTTATTGTAGACAGTTGATGTTTTTCCAAAGTTTGGTAAATTTCAGTCAAACTACGGAAAAGTTATCCGCATTCTACGAAGAAGGAACCAGATTTACATCCCACATCCCAATAGTTGTGCCACAATACCTAGCTCTCTGATTTCCTCTGCTGTAACTGCATGCTGGGCCTGTACTGATTTAAAGAAGTGTCATTTCCTTTGGTTAACATATCAGCAGTTACGCTCAACTCCTTCCTCTCATCCCATTGGAAATTTTCAACTTTTATGTATTCTAATGTTTTCAACTTTTACGTAACTATGACACACACCTTATATCTCTGAGAACCAACATTTTTTGCTTTAACAAATATTTTCAACCTGATCAACAGGTCAGTCGAGTATTTTATGTAACTGTTTCAAATATATGTTTTTTTAGCCATGTCAAGCAACTCGCCAATGTTATTTGAGACACAGTTCCCTCAGTCCAGACTGGAAAAAATCTCAAACGTGGATGGTTTTAACGAGTGGCTCCAATTTATCCAAGACTTTTCCCACTTAAATGCAAACTGATTTTATTTTATTATTCTTTTTTACTTTTTACTTTAGTTTAGTTTATTTTAATTTAATTTCTTTATTACACTTTTCTTTTTTATCTGTACTTTTCATTGTATTTTTTTTTCTTTTCTTTTCTCTCAACAGTAAATCACTTATGATCTTTGATTTGTGAAATATTACTGCCCAAAATGCTTTTCCAGTCTATCTACATCAGTAAACATTGTTTCGAGAAATTCGAAACAATGTTTATCGACACGTCTTGCGTTTCTTTTATCTAACACCATTCTCAAGATTATGGAAAAACAGGCAGATGACAGTGGGAATTTATAGATCTACTTTTTTCAAATTGCAGCCCAATAACAAAAATAATTTACTTTTAATATTCTGTATAAATAAAAATCATTTACTCTAAAATATTTCCTTTGTGAGCTTAATTCTGTTGATTGTTGTTTTTGTGGGTTGGCTTGTGATTTTGGTAAATGTTTACTAATATAAAATGGGAAATAAAAAAATAATGATGATAATGCACATTACTTTAAATACTGCTCTAAGTAATAACCAGTACTATTTCTGTTAATGTCAATAAGTCGCTAATTGTTTTATTGTCTTGTGAACGAAAACTCTCTTCCTGATTTTAAGTCAGTCAAATTAAAATGACATTATATTGTACTTGAAAGAATTTTTTTAACATTTGTTTAACAACTAGTTTTGTTACATCTGATTAATTTTTTTCTTTTAGTTACAGTTTAACTGGCATGCCAGTTTCCCCCATTTATATGCAGCATGTCAGTCATTCCATGAAAATACATTATGTAGTCTATGTCTTGATACATATGATAGGAACTCTAGTACTCATGTTCAGATAATTCAAAACGAATATGCAGAAAAAATTGGAAGCAGTGGCCAGTTCTATATTGTGTTCTAGTTTGAAAAACTAACTTCATACATGTAATGTCCCATGATAGGTTGTAACAAACTTCTAAGAGACTACTGCTTTCTGTAGCAATGATACAAATAGCTTATAACAGTATAATTCTTATCAGTAACAGAATGCAAATGCAAATCACATAACAAATTTATGACTTTTGTAGAAAGTTCTGTTGAAAATTTCTAATGTGATCTAGATTTAGTGTGAGATCCTGGAGACCCTTCTCTTTCCTTTAGGAATGATAAATCATAACAACTAACTGATGTGTGTGAACATTATCACCTAAATAATTACACAGTAAGGAGAGTCAAATAGCAAAGGGAGAAAGTACACTTTCTGCCCAAACTGACAAGTTCCCACAGCTCTAGTCAGCCTACCGAAAACATACTGGAGTGACATCACAGTAAAAACATAGAGTCACCTGATTAAATTCCCACACCTGGTGGGGATATAATGGTCTCGTACCTGAAGCTTCAGGCAGATTCCATCATAGAAACGTGTGGACCGAGACTCCCGTCCTGCCATTCCCCTGGCCAACTCATCTCTCTGAACGTCTCCATCGAACGCTATCTCCAGAGAAGTCGCCCTACTATACACCAATACTACCTTGACTAGACCCAAACAACTCTAAGAGGTATTATACTTGAATGATTTATGTAAACTCTCTCTCTTAGTTATTTAGAAGTTAAGTAGATAGCTTCTCGTTATGCCACTACTGAACTTAATATTGGATAAAGATATTAGTTATTTGTAATCTGTAGTCATCCTCATGTTGCTCGTTAGTTTTACCATTAAAATTTGTTATCTAGATTTTTCTTGTGTATGACCGACTCCTTGTTGACGAACTCACCTACCCTTCCTACTCGGACTACATTAATTATATCTTTAAGTATTATTCGAACCGTGAGCTACACGAGAAACGTAGAAAGCCATCCAGTGACTGCTCACGCGGTCACTGGATGGCTTTCTACGTTTCTCGTGTAGCTCACGGTTCAAATAATACTTAAAGTAATAATAAATAGTAAAATAATACTCCCTTACCGGTCTCGTGTAGTCTTCACAGATCCGAGACCGGAAAAAGGGTGAGCCGAGCAGACACCTCCGGCTTCTCACATTAGCACTCAATAATTTCTATTTATTTCCCGTCCTAAAAAAGCACTTATCAAAATGTCATATCACCCATGACGAAGTCATCAGAAGTGCTACCATAGCATGCCTGATGCAAAAAGAGGTATGTTCTATACATTCTATATATCACATAATTTCTTTGAAATTAATTGAGACTATGTTGAAAATAGTGTGCCAAGACACCTTTTTTTATGCATTGTAAGTTCATTCCATTAAAATCCTGCCTTTGATTTATGGATACTATAAACTTACTTTCTGATCAACTCATAATTTCAGCAAAATCTCTAGCTTTAAACTATAAAGTCTTTTAAACTTAACTGTTTATTAATCTTAAATAATTGTAAATATAAAATATTTTAAATAATGCAGTAATAGAGTAAAATGTATATAAAATTAACAATTGAAGAAATCAGCTAATAACCAATTAAAAATTTTATTTCAAAACTGTTTAGTAGATTTCCAATATATAAATTATCATAAAATTTTTTAAAAATAATTAATGGCTTAAATACATACAAAATATTTAACGTTAACGAATAAATATCGATCACGCGTATTTGATTGGTATTAATCAGAAATTAACGCGTAAAATTTTTTTAGATTATTCTAAAATTTTTATCATTAAATTTAAAAACTTTTTGAATACATTTAAAAAAAAACAAATTGTTTTTGAACCAGAAATAAAAATATATTTATCCAAAGAAAAGCTTCGTATAAACTAATTTAAATTGCGCCAATTAAAAATTTTTCAAAAAATTCTTTTCCTTAATTTCAAAGCATTTAATAACGCGTTTATTAAATGTCTCAAAATTAAGAAAATGAAAGATTTTAACTTCCCGCATCGATTTAAAAATGTATTTAAATAATAATAATAATAATAATTTTTTTTTGATTTAATGAAATCATCCATTGAATATTTAAAGGATGAATGAAGAAAGGAGGAATATCAGTTATATATGATGAGAGAATTAGTCAAGTTTACCAGTACCTTTCGGTTGGGATAACCACTTTGACAACAGCATTCGCTAATATCTGCAGAAGGGTCGGTAGACACCAAAAAAGGGTAGGAAGAGCAAAATGTTATTATATAATATTTAATCATAAACAATATAGAAAATGAATTAAATAAATAAGAAAACTAATAAAAAAAAATTAAAAAGTATCAAAAATAAAGATTTTCATATTAAAAGATATATTGTCGTTCAAATAAATAACTTTATAGTTACATTCAATACTTATCAAGTAATTTATATGTAAATAACACTGGTGTCCAAAATTAAAGTCCAGAAGATGTTTTCGAAAATAATATTAAATTACCTGATAGGAAGTAGAAAATTTTGGTACATAGAGATGTATAATTGTAAAGGTAATAAATATTTTATTACAACAAAAAGGTATGTATACAGTTTTCATATCTAGGATCATACCTTTAAAACTCAAATTTGAGATTTATTATTTATTTTAATAAGGAATATGATGATAAAACAATCATAAACGGGCCATTTATAACCTCAATAAGGGCCATTCTTAACAAGGTTGATGAGATGAAATCTGCTCTCTGAGGTAATCCCAATCATTCTCTATATTGAATTCAAATCTGGAGACTGGTTGGCCAGTTCATTCTATATATATATAATCATACATACATACATACATACATACATACATACATACACTGAGTGGCCAAAAAATTAGACACACCCCTTATTTGAAAGTAAACCAGTCCGACAGTGACATAGAGTGATGTAACAATGCAGAGTTGCTTATAGTATAAGGAATGTTCAGCTTCAGACGACCTAGTTATCACAAAAGTTAATGTCAAAATGGGTAAGATGAAAGTTTTAAGAGACTTTAAACGAGGGATGATTGTCGGTGCAAGAAAAGCTGGTGCCAGCATCTCTGAAATGACAATTATTTTAGGATTTTTTTCACCCAACAGTATCTCAAGTGTTTAGAGAGTGAAAGTAGAGGGAAAAAACTTCAAGCAATAATAACAATTCTGGTAAAAAAAGACTGGTGAATGAGAAAGGTGAAAGGCGATTAGCACGCATAGTTTGCAGTAGCAGAAGGGCAACAACATGACAAATTACAGCAGAATTCAATGCAGGTGCATCAGAAAGCATATCCCAATGTACAACAAGAAGAACTTTGCAAAGAATAGACTTTAGCAGAAGGAGACCATCAAGAGTGCCTTTGGTATTACAGAAAAATAGGAAAAGGCACCCGTTGTGGGCCCAGGAACAATGAAATTGGTCACTTGAGGACCGGAAAAAAGTAGCATGAATCTAGTTTCCTGCTCCATCATGAAGATGGCAGGATCAGAATATGGAGCAAACAGCACAAATTCATGAACCCCTCCTGTCAAATGACAACTCTTCAGGCTGGTGGCGGTGGAATTATGGTGTGGGGAATGTTTTCCTGGAGTATAATGAGTCCCTTGATACTTGTGGACACATCTCCAAAGACACAGTTTACCTCAACATTGTTGCCGATCACATACACTCATTTATGGCTGTAATGTTCCCTGATGGAAATAGTCAATTTTAGCAGGACAATTCACCTTGCCTGTGCTCGATCAGTCTCAAATTGGTTTGAGGAACATCAATCACAGTTTAACCTGCTTCCATGGCCATCTCAATCCCCTGACCTCAATCCTATAGAGCAGTGGTTCCCAACGTTTTTTTAATCGCGACTCTTTTTAGTTTTTTAAAAATGTTTGCGATCCCCCTTTCGCATCCGTCATATTTGATCAATAAAACAAAAACTAAAAGGTTTGACAAAATATATTTTAGGACTTAACAATAGTGATGATATTTTTTATCAAGTATTAATTATTAATGTGATGATTGAGTTTACACCTGCTTAACTTCGGACTATAGAGCTAGTGGAAGGAATGACGAAACTAGATTGAGGCGTCTCTAGCAGCAACACCGAGTAACAGAATCGGGCTACAAAGCACCACTAAAAGTATGACGCACGAAATGGCCTTGTTAACGGAGGTCTCAACTATACCCTGCTAGTTTGCCACAGTCGAATTTCACCAGGCATAAGGAGAGGTGCGGGCGCCGGCTGCCCACTGCATATCTCGCGTGTTGCCAAGCATAAATAAATTATTAACATTAAAACGACCCCCAAAAGAGCTAAGGCGACCCCCCTGTGGGTCGTGACCCACTGGTTCGAAACTGTTGCTATAGAGCAGGGGTGGCCAACAAGTCGATCGCGATCGACCGGTCGATCGCCAAGCCAATTTTGGTCGATCGCTAGCGATGTCTTGACTTAATGTATTATATTTGTAACCGAACGCAACTGTGTGCATGCAGTTATGACTCGACTCACAAGCAGTGAGTGCACTTCGTACTGAAACAGTGTATAAACATAGTATGTATTTCACACTTCCCCCTCCCCACTTAGACTATGCCTATGACAACAAGTCAATCGCGACACATTTTTACGATAAAAAGTAGATCTTATGTGCACAAAAGTTGGCCATCCCTGCTATAGAGCATTTGTGGGACAAAGTTGAAAGATCACTTCAAAGCTTTGAAACACCACCATCCAATCTGAGCCAACTTAGAACTGCCATTATGTCAGCATGGGCCAACATTCCTCAGCAATGGTATCAGTAACTTGTTGAGTCTATGCCAAGAAGAATATCTGCTATGATCAGAGCTAAAGGTGGACCAACTCATTATTACAGGGTGTGTGTAATTTTTTTGGCCACTCAGTGTATATATATTTTATCACTTTATAAAAATTCATTTACAGCCTAAACCTTTCGTGGTTGACCACTATCATCCATTAAAAGAAGAGTGAGAGCCAACAACTCTATAAAAGTTCTGATACAGAACAGCAGGATATTGTCTCTGCAGTGTACAGTTTTCAAACCGCCTCTTTCAAATATATGACGAGGGAAACTAAATTCAACACATTCTATATTCCAGCAAAAACGAAAAAAAAAAAATTTTTTAACCAAAACACAAATGTTTTTGGTCTTGTTTGTATATAGTTATATGAAGAGGTATGTGGCCATTTACTATGATGTTGCCCCACCCCAATAAACCACCATCTCGAAGAGTCCCATTCTCTGATATTTGAAAGGGATAATGAGTTCTTTATTTCTTCCAGATGAAATTACATCAAAAATCCAAGATACAATTTTTCCATGATGCATTTATTCCAGTAGCTATGAAGAACTCCAAAGATAATTGTTTGAAAGTATGCAAACTCACAATTAAAGCCAAATATAATCTTCCTAGCATTGTACTCCTTGGGCAACCTTGGTAAGGTCCTCTTGATTTATCACCAGTCTCGCTAAACTGTTATTACCTGGGGATATTCAGTTCCCTTTTGATCTGGGCCTGAGACTGTACAGCTTCAAGTTGTCTTATCACACTGAATTGGGTATATGTGTGCGAGTCACAGGGAAAGCATTTGCATGCAATGAAAAGCTTCTTGCTCTGTCTGAGAACAAGAAATGCCCATTGCATTATCGGATACATTTACGTTGACAATTTAATTTGCCTGTTTGTCAACTTTCCGGTTTCTAATATACAAAAATTTCATGTTAGATAAATGTCTCTCAAGTACATTTGAACACACAATACAAGTATTGTTATATTTGTTTCAGTTTTTATATAATAGCCAAAATTATAGTTTTGACTTTAATTTTGGACACCAGTTTGTATTATATTTGTTTAATAACTCATCAGATATACATTACTAAAGAATATCTCTTTTTATGATTAAAAAAATGTTTTTTCCATGTAATTTTCTATAGAATAAAATATTATATAAATCAAAATGTCTATATAACATTTTGAAAATCATTTCTTAAAAAGACAAACTTTAAAAATTATTAAAAATCTTACAATAATTTGCATCATACTATTAAAAAAAACAAATTAAATAAATTCAAACACACATTCAATGATACTATATTGTATCAATAAATATTTTTAAAGTATAAAAAATACCTACTTTGGGAAGACAAACTTTTAATTGAATAATAAGAAACATTTTTATCCTGCTCCAGGGCAACCTCAGCTTGAAACGTAAGCTGAGGTTACCTGGATCAAGTGAAAAACATTTATTATTCAAGTAAAGATTTGGCTTCCCAAAGTAGCCATTTTTAATATCTGTAATAATATGATGCTGAAGACACATGAAGTAGTTGATCACTAAACATGTGTTTGAAATTATTTAATTTATTTAATTGTTTAAATGAAAACAAAGAGAGAGATTTTATTTTAGAATATTAAATTATGTATCACAAAATTGTAAATTTAATAATTATTAAAATGCAAACTATATGAAAGACGTACTGGAACCCTAGTAGAATATTTTGGCATATATCCTGCTTGTCAATAAAGATTAGTATTTATATAGTAAGTGTGCAAATGTTAATAAATCATTGTTTAAATATACAGTTAAAAATAAAAACAAACATTGTGTAACAAAACAATAACTATTTTTAATCAAATTTCAATAATAACTTGTTATAATCAGAATATGAATATAAAAATATTTTTAGTTTAATTCACAAGTGATTTACGAATTAATTTTTCTGTTAACATTTAATCTAATAGCAGAAATATTTAAATATTTTCAAATGCTGGATATATTAACCTTCTGATTCAATAAAGTGCTACTTAATTTAGACCCTCTCTCAAGCCGAAACCTTTAAAAATGTTATCTGTTAAATTAGATACGAGCGAAATTTACAAACACAAAATTGCACGTGCACAATCCGTCATAACTCGAGTTAAAGATAAATTGTAATAAGTATAAAAATATAATTTATATAAAGCATCAAAAAATGTGACTATAAAATTATACTTGATGAAGAAAATTTTATAGTCACATTTTTTGTTGCTTGTATATAAATTATATTTTTATACTTATTACAATTTATCTTTAACTCGAGTTATAAGTTATATACACATATCTATAAGACAATAATATGAATTTAAAACTTCATATTATCGTCTTATAGATATGTGTATCGGGAAGTTAATATTAGTTTGACAGATGTCAAGTTTGCTTACATAAATGTAGCATTTAGGGCTATGTTCATACTGCCGACGACGACAACTACGGATACAAAATGATAAAGATAGTATGATTTTGTTGTATTCATTCACTGCCAAAGTTTTGCACATTGTTTATTGGTTTTCACATTAGAGCATTATTCCAAGGATTTCTGTACTTTTAGATCAGACTCGTCTGTTTTAAAAAAGGATATGTAATATGTTAATTCTTTGACAGTGGAATTTATTAAGCCGCCGTCTTTCATCAACATACAATATTAGCCATTCCTCCATCTCGTTCGAAGAGAATTACGGGAAGTTCATATCGATTGGTCAATACTGTTGTGATGACAACAAATGTTGAATTGCGGCTAACTTTTGTACAACAAAAGATAAAAATATCGGTTTTTGTCATTGGCAGTGCAAACACAGCCCAACCAAACCTTCTCTCTATTGTTTAAACAGTTTATTTCTTCCAAAAAAAAAAATCTTAAATGTTATCTTGATCTAAAGATGAAGAACTAACAATGAGAAAAATGTATATCTATATTTACCATAACTTACATTAATCTGACTATTAATATATATATCACCTAGCAGTTGCCTTTTACATCGTTTGATAAGTTGGGTTTTTAATTTATTTATAAATATCTAATTATAAATGCTGCTAAGAGTGATTAAAATAAACCAATGTCAATGCATGGTTTATTTTAATTTTATCAAGCTGATGCGTTATTTACATTAATAAATCTGAGATAAAATTACACTGAAAAAAAGAAAAAAGTCTGAAAATAAGGATTAAAAGAAAAATACTCATTTAATTCATAATTACTACCGCAAAAATATATTTTAAGTGTGCGTGTCACAATTCATTCTACAGAGGAAAAAAGTAAGAACTGAAAATCAAATTGCAATTATTTATTATGATTTTCACATAATTTTGTTTAAAATAATCTAAAATAAATATTTCATTTAGAAGCTTGCAAAAGAAATAACAGATGAAAAACAGCAATGAAAAATATTATTTCAAATGTTAAAAAAAATTTATTTCAGATTTATTAGTGAAAATGATTGCATTAAGTAATACGTTATACAGAAGCAAGCACAGTAGAGTCTCTATAATCTGTCGCTTGCCACTCCAAAACGTCCAGTAATCCGACACACTGCAGGCCGGCATACGTGAAATTTTCACATAAACCCCTCGTTGTTGTATGGAACAGTGAGAGACCAATGTATGCATATACCATTAGTGACTAACTGTTTATTGCAAGTGTGGTCAAAAAACAGTCACAATGATAATTGAGGTGATAAACTAACCTGTAAACCAATTGCATTTTTTACTGTACAGTACAGTGTGTACATACACACAAAATCCAGTAATCTAACACCTGCCAACCCGATACATGTTGAATTACAGAAACACTACCGTAATTCTTTCTAAATTTAAAGTACTGATTTTTAACACTTCTAGTAGTAAAACAATTTGTTATCACTTTACAAAATTAAGGTCCAAAAATCTGTAATTTCATATCATTTTTCATATAAATTAAATCTTACAAAAACAGACTTGACTTAGCTACAGTTTAAATTAACTCTGTTTCAGTTTGAGCTACATCTTAACATAAAATTTTTATTTTTAGTAAAAGTTAAGTGAAAATACAGATTTTGAGATATTAGCGAGGTTGAGGCCGAAGTTCATAACGCGAAAACGTGTACGTCGGGCGTTCGGCACCGCTTTCCCGTAAGCCTAGAAGTTTGACAATGGTGTTTGGAAAGTCAGTGGAATCATGCTCGACTTTCCAAACGCCATTGTCAAACTTCTAGGCTTACGGGGCCGAACGTCCGACGTACACGTTTTCGTGTTTTAAAACTTTGGCCTCAACTTCGCTATTATTACTTTAGTAAACAAAACACTGATTCCATCAAAGCGAAATAAATTGCTCTAAAAACAAAACATTTATTAGCAAACATATACTTTTTATTTGTCGTTGGAACAGCCAATTTCATAAAGAACAGTTAAACAAATTTCAATTAACAACTTTTCGATATTTATTTGAATTACTGTTCTACTTCAAACTTTTATTTTTTGTTTATGCAATTTATGTAATCAAATATTTTAATCAATAAAAGAAAAAAATTAATGCTCTTATTCTGTCAAATATTTAAAATTTTGTTTAAAAGATACAAATTCAAAATAAGAATATAACAAAATCATTTTCAAAGGCAAATAATAAAAATAAGAGTACAAAGCCAGTTAGTTATACATAAATATATTAATTCTTTAATTTAAAAAAGTATATATGCAAGAATTTTTGCATACTTTATTGTAATTTTTTTTTTAGATTCAAACATAAATTTGAGACTTTTTACCAGTGTAAAGTAATGAAAGAAGATAGTAGTTGTAGTATATAAATACAGTAAAAACTGCTTAGGCGACCATCTGCATTCGACAGGCACCTGTCAAAACGGGCAAAAATTTCTGGCGCGGAATAGTTTATACATAGTGTCTTCGTATAAGTTACCCGTATTAAACGATCACCTGTTTAACGCGACTGCAGGCATCAATTTTTGGTCCGAAACAACATACAACAACTGTAATATGCGACCATTTTCACATCTAAACTATCGTTCAAACCCATCTCAACAACATTTCCCTCTCCTAATATAATGAATTGGTCTAAACTCTTGTTCGAATCCACCTCGGGCACTTCTCCCACCCTTGAAATTAGGTGCAGGAGTTAATGAATTAAGTCTAGCAACAAAGGAAATTCATTTCTGTTTGTTCGAAATTGTCCGAAAAATGAAAGAAATGAAAAGTGCTGTCATTAAAAGATCGGGTTAAAGTTATCAGAGAAAGTGAAAATGGTTTACCATAATGGCAATTAGCCACAAAGTTTAACTGTGGGAAAACAAAATTTATTTTACCGTAGACGTACTTGGGGTATAAAATATTGTATACATGATACAATTAATCGGCTGATCTTATCGTTTGATAAAATTTATTTTATTTTTTTGAAGCTTGCATACAGTACATGTGCGATAAATAGTTTCTGTTTCAACCTACCTTATTTCCAAGATATTTTTAGAAAAACAATATTCAAGTAATTTTCGCACGCAAACAATAAACGCATTAACACAAAATCGGTTTTACAGGCAACCTTTCTTTTTCGATTCTGCGATTGTCATTGATGTAATGAAATTGTATTATGAGAAGAAATAATAGAATCGTTTTATTATTAATTAACAATTTTTCATTGTACTTAAGAAAATATTAAATATTTAAAAATACAGTATTTTTAAAGTTAAAATAAGATTAAACTAACGAAAACCAAAACCGAAGTGGTGGAGAGATACCATGCGCTTTTATATCGATGACGTAATACACGTAACCGAGGAGCGAACGAAGAGAACCGACTTGAATTAATTATCTTGGAAAAAAGAAAATGTGCATTATAATCGATAAAATGCAAATACCGTATTAAATCTGTCTTATAAAATCATGACGACTCCTGTTAATCGAGTTATCGGATAAGAATAAAATACAGTACCAATATAGTTCTATCATTGAAAAAATTCGCTTATTTTTGCTCACGTCCAGTTTTGCTTAGTATATATGGCTTTTAGTCATATCCATGCGCAAAATAAATGCGGAAATACGAAATTACAGCACCACCTGTATTGGACAACCACCTGTCTAAAAGACCAATTTTTGAAGAAAACGTGGGTGGTCGCCATAGACAGGTTTTACTGTATACACAATTAAAACACATTTAAACATAAATAAAATATTAAAATAGATTACCCTAAAATCTTGGCTATAGCAAAGGGCAGTCTATAGCTGCAAAAACAAAAGCTGTAAAGGAATGTTGAATTTTGTGAATAAGCTGCTCTCATACATAGGCTGTGCACAACCTATGACTCTGAATAAAAGCCAATAAAAAAAGAACGGCATTGAGAATACTATTACTTATATAAATATCACTGTGTTCTGTTACATACTAGAGTTAATCATATGCCATTTTGTTGATTATTTTTGCCAGTTTTCACAAATGCTTTAAAATTATTACTACATTGTATTATTACCATTATATTTTACTGGATTTTTCTTTCGTATCGTAGTTATAGTTTTTACTAGTAATCACATATTAGTCGCCCTCGTGCACAGGCTACAGATGACAAATTCTACAAATATAGCCTTGTATAGGCCAAGGCTGTATAAGCCCTTGTGTTTACGAACAAGAGCTTATACAGCCTTGTACAGGCTGAAAACTATAGCAAAGGTTTTAAGGTATTATAATTTGAAAGAATATTTGTATTACAATTAAAAATGAACTTTATTTAAAATAAAGTTCTATAACTCTTATCACCTTCTTATTAAAAATAAAAAAAGTATTCAAAACTGTGTTCAAGCTAAAAAAAATAATAAATAAAACATTTTCACTTCTAATTTTCAGAATATTTTTAATAAATAATTTAAGCTAAACAACAAATTTTACTCTAGAAGTCTAAACAGCAACAAAAAGAAGAGAGTAATGACAATTACTATTTAAACTTTGTTAAGCTTGTTATTTAGTTAGAAAACACACACATCACTTTAATATGGGTTTTATATTAAAAAAAATTAATATAATCTAATGTAACTGGTAATCACAAAAAAATTAACAACAGAATTAATATAATTTTATTGTTTTATCATTTCTATTGTTTACTGTTAATCTGGTCTTCGTCTAATGTCGTAGCAACGTTTGTCCCAAATCAAGTATCTCCAGGTACCCTAAAAATGATTTCATTTCTTTGACACTTCATATATTTACATAAAGTGTCAAATAAATGTATTAGTATATACGACTCTTCTTTACAGGCAGAAATTTTAAAACTCCTACTTGGTTTCTAAGTTAAAACTGGACTAAAACTTGAAAAGTATCTTTCTATATAATTCTTATTGAAGAATGCTAAACACTGATCCTTTTAAAACAATTATGCAGTTCCTTTTTCTTATTTTAATACAATCAAGTTTTTTTTTTACTATAATTTATTACTATTTTTTTTATACCAAAAAGCCAAAATTGTACATAAATATAATCAACGATACATATTTGTAACCATATCTCATTGTGTTGTAGCTCTCCTGCACGAGGAGGAATCTGATGGCTTTTCTGACGGTAATAGTAAAATTACACCTATATTTCTCTGAGAAACAAATTTATGTTTGTTTCAACAATGTCAGGTTCCTATAATTCCTTCTTGTAAAAGAAAAGAGTATGTATATAAATTATCTTGGAGGAAGTATGTGAATTTTTATGTATTGTATGTCTTAATTACAGTTATCTAAGATCTTACAACTCTTATTAGCAACAGATTCTTAGAATTTCACACAACAGATTTAAGCTAAAATAAAGATAATGTATCTAGGTTCTGTGTAAGAAGGGTTCTGTACAAGCTAGTCAAAAATGCCTGCCCACAATAAATAAAATCGGTCAGAAATAGAAACTAACAAGAATTTATAAAAGAATACAAAAGTCTTAATGTTCTATTTTATAATATCATTGTATAATGACTACACAAATGTAGGCAAAAAGATATATATGCTCTTGAAGATAAAAGTACAGTTTTATTAAAAACATACATAGCATTGATTAAGTACAGTTATTAATTAAATTTAAATAAATTATGTAAGATGTGAAATTATCTGTTTCCTTTTAATAAACCATCAGGGTTTTTGCTGGCTTTTCAAATATGTTCTTCATTGCAGAAAGGGGCCTAATAATTCTTCAATTATAATTCTCATTCTTTGCTTCAATAATTTTTATTAAGCCACATAAAAATGAAATAGTATACAAATTAAACATGAGGAACTGCTAACAATCAATTGTTAAAAAACTAGAATAAAATATTTTATTTTATGTTCACATCTCTGATTACAGCAATTGTTACAAGTGTATAGTAGAGTATTTCTACAAACTTAATTTTTCTTGATGAGAGAACATTCATATTGCATAAACATGGACATTAGTTTTTACACAATGATTAAATCCTAACCTCCTCTTAAAGTATCTGAATCTTTTTAAGTATTTCTCAAACAACCAAGTACTTTCATACATTGATAAATATCTATATAAATACCCATACATGCGTATGTAATGTTTCT
The DNA here is from genome assembly GCF_030686945.1 of Centruroides vittatus. Classification (NCBI taxonomy): domain Eukaryota; kingdom Metazoa; phylum Arthropoda; class Arachnida; order Scorpiones; family Buthidae; genus Centruroides; species Centruroides vittatus. The sequence goes on along the minus strand of NW_027120714.1, from coordinate 1,389,964 downwards.
TCCTCCTCTTACATTCACTGACCGGCATCCTCGGATTTAGCTCTAAATGAAGCTTGACAATGCAGATCAGAAAATACAATAAGAAGAAACAAATATTTTTACCATTTAAAGCTAAGTCTGAAGATGCTAGTCAGTGAATGAAAGAAGAGGAAGAAATATATATATATATATACCCGAAGATGGATATTAACTAAAATCTGAAAATACTTGGTTGTTTGAGAAATAATTAAAAAGACGCAAATACTCCGAACACGCCACAAAAGACTTAAGTTCCACCCAGTAACATAAAATAAAAGAATCACAAAAGTTTTTGACTTCCTCCCAAGATCTGCTTCAGATTTAAAGCTAACCATTCTACAATAGAACGTATGCAGAATTTGAATTATATTAAATAAAGAACAGTTAGCATTAAACCTGAAGCAGATCTCGGGAAAAAGTCAAAAACATTTGTGATTCTTTTATTTTATGTTACTGGACTGAACTTAGTGTGTTTAGTGTTAAAGAACAGTCCAGTTTACAGAAAATTTAACTCTTTGGAGCGGATACTCCAATAAAGCTGAAGCTAGCCAACTTTGACAGATTTTATGACATTTGGAAAGATATTTGATGATGAGCTGATCCAGCTCAGAAAGCATTTTATACATTGAATAAAAAGGACCTCTTTTTCTGTTTGTAATTAAATATGGGATTGGACAAAGATAATGACTTCTCAGGATATTCTACATCTACTTTCTTCTTACTATTGATATTTAATTTGAAGTAATTATGTTATAGTATATTTTTTATGTTAAATAATTGTTTGACACAATGAATGTTATATACGAATAAAAAAGTATTCTTGTATAACATTAATCAATCTGCTACATATATTAAATAGCAGATTGTTTCTGTAAAACTTATAATTTGGTTCCAAAATTGGAATTTAATTGTTTAACAGTTCTTTATTTCTTTTAAGTAAAAAAACAAATCATTAGTAAAAATAATTTATGATTCAAACATTTCTCGTGAAACAATTACAATTAATAAAAGTAAATATTACATTACAATAACAATTCAGATGTATACTATGCATAAAAATATCTTTAATGTTACCTGCTGGAATTCTGCACTTTCTTCTTTAGTTGTTGGATATGGCACACCTGGAGGTGGTAATTTTTGTCTGTCTTTTTTGTCTGGCTGAGCATTAAATGGCAAACCTGATGGCGGTGGTGGAAGAGTAAGTTCAACCATTGCTGGAGGAATGTAAATAGGATGAGGAGGTATAGGAACTGCTTTTCCCCATCCTAACTTCATTTCAAAACCCATAATTTCTCTACCTAAATATTAAAGTGAAAATACTTTCCTAGTTTAAAATTTAGTAAATTTATCAAAAAATATTAAATTTTCATTTAACGTTTTGAAACGTAAGTTGACTGTCAAAAATTCGGAATTTTACATATAAAACCAATTACTAACATTTCGGGAAATAATTTCAATTTCTCAATTTTAAGATATTTTTGTTCAATAAAGAATTGTCATTTTGATAATAAAGATTTGTAAACTTATTTAATGTTTAATGCTTTTGTTTAGCCATGAATAAATATTAATTCCAATGTTATCCCATTTATTACATAACAAGCGAAAGGCCCGACGCAGGCATCGGGTCATACTAAATAGTTAGCATGCATAGCAATGATAAATAATTAGTTACAATGGTTTACCTAAAGTGCGGAGATGTTTGGCAGAACACTGTTTCAAGTGAACTGCCCAGGGTAAATTGCGTGGAGATCTCTCTGCATGTTACCCCACTGGCCTGTGGTACTTTGCAGGCACTGGTGGTTTTTGAAAGACCCACAAAGTTTGTGTTTTTAAAATCACAATTAAAGTATTTCCCAAAACATGACATTTCGGGTAAATACTCTACCATCTCCCATTAAGTTCCCTTGTAAAGGTGTTTTAAGGAATTAAACTTTTACATTTGTTCTTATAATAATGAAACAAAAAAGTGTAACTATTATTGTCATGCACTATGACCTACATCACTACATCCAATTCTTTTTAAATAACACAGCAAGAAGCATGCATGCCAAATACCATCAAAGAGAGTCACACACGGACTCTGGCAATTCCTATGTTTGCCGCTATGCTTTGTTGGCGCTCGATACGCCAACAGAGACTGGCCATTTTTTCAGTTTATATAGTAGATTATTATATTATTACCATTCGTTACAGCAATATATTATACACTTGTCTGCATCCAACTCCTTTCTACAATACAATAGTTTTGTTTGCAAACTAAGTCATTGATTTAATATGCTTTATATTCTTTTTATTTTTATACTGCTTGCTTTAAATAAAAAATTTTCTTTCAAAGCATTACATCTATTAAAAATAAATGTGAATTTTTTTATTCCTTATTTAGTGATGATTACAATTTATTTATTTTAACTGAAAGTTGTTGTCATCTGAACTAAATGATATTTCTTAGCTGTTACAACACAATGATTTGTAAATAATTTCAATCTTTTCTCTGTCCTCTGCTCAAATCAAACGGCAGGAAATATCTCATTTTTCTATCCTTCATTTCAAATTTTTAAAGTATACAAATATTTATTTCCTTCCTTATAATAGAAATTCCTAAGCTCCAAGTAACTCATATTATTACGTACTGTACACCCTGTATCCTCTTTGTGAAAAACATTAAATTTCTTGGTATTGCTGTTTCATTGACAGAAGAGTTTAACTAATAATGCATGATCAAGCAAAGTGTACACAACAACTCTTCACCTGTCAAAGAATTGTGAAAAATATTTAGTGACTTTTTTTATACTTGAAATTCATTATAAAATGTACATAAATTCAACTGCTAGGGCAAAATTTGACACTGTCACCCTCTTAATGTGCACATTATCTAAGTTAATCGAAAAATCGAAACCGTATACTCGGGACAGTATTTATAACAAATTTGATTGACATTTGCCCACTAGTTTCTTCCACAAAGCTCTGAAGACCTACTCTAATTGTGATCACCCTGCATATAAACAAAATGCAAATCATTAGCCAAAATAAGCTTAAACTATATGATTATTTTTTAAGCTATGCATCAATTAGAGTGAGAATTGGTTTGATCCTTTCTTTCAAGATTATTAAAAATTAAATTCAAATTAATTTCTAATTATTAACCTTTGCACAAAAATGTGTAAAAGTTAAAGGCTTAACTGGGCCAATTTGAAAATTTTATAAATTAAAATTTATCTATACATCCACAAGAGCCGAATTATCGGGCTAGAGTTGGCTATAATAAATAAATAATAAATAAGACAATTTGGCACTAGAGCTTGGCGTTAGGCGCCATCTCTTACTAAACTTAATAATTATAATTAAATTAAATAAATAATTTTAATAATTTGGAACTGGAGGAAAAGAAATCGGCCCGAAGCGGGACTCGAACCCGCAACTTCTGCTATCCGTGCAGACACGTTACCAGTTACGCTACCCGGACCTTCAGTCCGATCGCCTCCTCCAGTATAAATAAGCTAACATGACGACCATCGACGGTCATTACAATGCCGGCTGGGGACACATCAAGTGCCCACGTCCTCCCAAGCTAACATGATGACCGTCGATGGTCGTCATGTTAGCTTATTTATACTGGAGGAGGCGATCGGACTGAAGGTCCGGGTAGCGTAACTGGTAACGTGTCTGCACGGATAGCAGAAGTTGCGGGTTCGAGTCCCGCTTCGGGCCGATTTCTTTTCCTCCAGTTCCAAATTATTAAAATTATTTATTTAATTTAATTATAATTATTAAGTTTAGTAAGAGATGGCGCCTAACGCCAAGCTCTAGTGCCAAATTGTCTTATTATTATTTATTTATTATAGCCAACTCTAGCCCGATAATTCGGCTCTTGTGGATGTATAGCTTTCTAACGGGTTAGTTGTTATTTATTTATAAAATTTATCTTTAATAATGCACGACCATGCCACGATACATTTGGATATGTCATGGAAGATCCTGCACATTTTCACATCATTGCAACAGTGAACGTTGGTAACTGTTGCCTTTGGGCTGTGTTAAACCTCATGCTTTCCAGCAGATTCCATTACACATGCTTAGATTTACAGTCTGGGTTGGATTCATGGCCACATTTATCCTTCAACCATTCTTTGAAAAAGCTAGTCCCAATAAGCCTGTGAAATATTCTGTGACAATCCAAAGATATCAAGAAATGATCAACACTTTCGTCATACCCCAACTACAACAGCAACAACATCTTGAATCAATCACTTTCATTCAAGATGGAGCATTTCCACATATCAAACACTGACACAGCAGTTTGTGACAACATTTCACCTGTAACGGTGCATTAATCATGCCTTTCCTATTACCTGACCACCTCATTTTCTAGATCTGTATCCGTGTGATGTTAGGTTGTGGGATACTAAAAAAGCGTGATTTATTAAGAACACATTGCAATTTGGCACTCTTGAAAGACAGTATCATACCACATGTGAGAAGCATCAAGAGAGGACCAGTTATGAAAGGGCAAGAAACACCGTTCACCACCTTCAGAATGGAACCATATTGAACAGTACTCCCTGCTAAGATTTCTGTACAGCATGAGTGTCTTGTACAAATAGAGCGTTTGTTGCTTGCAGTGCCAAAAGTGCCATAGTGGCAAGTTTTGGTAGAATTTTTTTTAAGGAAATTCTTTTACATGACCTATAATATTCCTACAATATCACCATACAAGATTTAGCTACACTTGAACTGCTAAATATTTCTCTGGGCAGCATTGAAGGAATACAATTATGATTTCCTGGTGTATAAAAATTCATAATTCAAATATATATAAATATATATATGTAAAAATATTAAATAATTTCTTTTTAATAAGAATTTGTAAGAATAGGAGTTAATATTCATTCTCAGAGAAATTTATAAACAGTAAAATTTCCAGAATTTTTGACAATCAACCTGTCGTTAATGATACGTTACCGTTTAGAGATTTCATCGCTCTTTCTCCGTCTTTACGGTTCATAAAAGCAACAAATCCGCAATTCCTTCCTCTGGCTCTTTCTTCTTCGGAACGAGGCCACATAATTTTAACACTGGCCAGTGGTCCATACTTTCCAAATATTTCACAGAGTTGTTGCTCTGTCATCTAAAATATAAAAATGTTTTCATTAATTTCAGATAAGATAAGGTATTGTAAACTTCTTTAATACTTAAACATGGCTTCATCAGCTTTTACATTCATTTTGTGTTTGTTTTTCTAAAGATTGGAGTCGAAGCATACGTCCAAAATTTATAAAATGCTATTTTAATATAGTTACGAACAACATTAACTTTCATTCCTCCTTTACTTTGTTAGCATCAATATGTTCAAAAATATGAGATAATATGAGTACAGAAGTTCTAAGAAGTCAATGGAAACTGATATACAGCCACTTCACTTAGTTTCTTCTGTTATTAAAAAAATTTATGTAAAAGTTTATGTACAAATTTAAAAATTAAATTTATGTCTGTACGTAAACTTTCACTTTGAAGGCAATGTGTTTCAAAATACAGTATTAACCATTCAACTTTTAATCTGTTTAATTTTGATCCGAAGATAACCGATTAATACAGTCAAAAATTTTTGTTCTTTAAATAGTTACTAGATATTAAAGATCCCTTGTTTTGGTTTTTATGTTACTGTTAAAGTTATGAAAGAATAATCGCTTTTTCATTAAATTTTTTTTAGCAATAAAAAGTTCTGAATTCAGTCATAGACCTCTTTCCGATCCGAGAACACAGAGGTCTGAATTATGTACTTATTATGTTTTACTAGTCCCATAGTGGGTTCATAACATTGTGTGTTCTATGTCTTTCATTAACTTTTAAAAAATTTTTAATTAAGAGATTAAAATTACAATATATTTTGTCCATGTAAAAATGATTATTTATATGCCGCAATTTCACAAGTACACTATTGAAACGTTCCATAATTTTTATTTAAAATTTATTTTGAATAAGAATAAATAGTGTCAAATTACAGTAAAATGAAACAAATACTAGACTAATTTGACTAGAGAATTAAAGCTTAAATGACAGATTTTAAAGTCTATTGTTACGTTCGTACTTTAATAATTTGTTACACAGAATTCGTAAAAAGCAAAATAACACAATAGTTATTTACTTAAAATTTTGCATTTTATCATTTTTATCAATTTTCTATTATGATATATACGTGGTACGATCCAAAAGTTCGGGGACTGCAGTAATCTATGACAACAAAAGCATGTATTTGAAGTTACAGTGTATGAAATGGATTCTACCAAACCACCTCTACGTGTTCGGGTTAATTTCACCCAGGTCATGTGATTAAATCGCGAGCGCTGCTGTTTTTTTCCAGAGACCTTTGTTCTGCGACGTAATAAAAGTGGAGTTTCAAGAACAACTTCCAACATTTCGACTTCGCCATGGTAGAATCACCGTACACCTTTCTTAGCAATTTTAAAGTCTCCATAGGCATTTTACCTAAACGCTGACAAAATTTAATGTTGGAAGTTGTTCTTGAAACTCCACTTTTATTATGTCGCAGAACAAAGGTAACTATCTCCAGAAAAAAACAGCAGCGCTCGCGATTTAATCACATGACATAGGTAAAATTAACCTGAACACGTAGAGGTGGTTTGGTAGAATCCATTTCATACACTGTAACTTCAAATACATGCTTTTGTTGTCATAGATTACTGCAGTCCCCGAACTTTTGGATCGTACCACATACAATTACTGTACTAAAGTAAAGACTTAATTGTATCCTAACATAAAATTGATTATTTTTTTAATTGAGAAAAAAAATATATCAACTGAAACAAGAAGCAGTTTTGTATACAGTCGGGTCCGCATAAGTTGACACCCGGATAACTCGACACCATCAGTTAAGTAGTCAGTTTCTGTGGTCCTGGCCGACTTATATAGGCATTAATGTTAAAAAACTCCGGTTTACTCGACATCGTTTAACTCGTCACCACTGGATAAGTCAACATACTTTTGCTGTCCCAAACTCCAATAAGAAAGTCGTGATCGTTGAAAAAGAAAGTCGAGACAGTTAAGTGCTCAAAACAAACACTAAATGAATTTTTCAGTTTTTCATCTGCAGAGTAATTGTAAATGGAGGACACAATGTATTGTAAAGCCTATACTACTGTATAATGCACTACTGTATTTTATTAATTGTAGTTTTGTGGTTTTTTTCCAACTTCACTTTAGTCGTCACATCGGATAACCCGACACATTTCCACTTCCCCTTGGGGTGTCAACTTATGCGGAGTCGACTGTATATTGCATAAAGAAATAATTTATATCTTATAGTATAATTATAATAGTAAAAGACTGGCTCAAATATAAAATATAATGCCAACAATATATTTTGACATGACTTTAATCTTATCTATTGTCAAAAGACCCATACAAAATGGCTAAGGAGACTTGGGTTAAATTTAGTGTTTTTGAATAAAAGTTACACCAAAACTAGATGAGATTACAATAAAAATACTCAAGAAAAACCTGTAACCAAGTTAATAGGAATTAAATTTATTAGAATAACAAACATTTTCAACTATATTTAACAGCTGTGAAAATAGATAAGTACTGTCAGTTTCAATAGGAATGCATGATGATTCACTTTAAAAAATGTTTAAAAAGTAGCATGGCTCACTTGGTAGCTATGACATAACATTCTGAATTAAGATAATCAAAATATATTTTAAATTATTATTTAGAGGCAGAAGTCAAAGTCAAATTTTCTAAAATTCAGGACTGAATTAAACTTGAAATATTTGAGTTTTTTACTAATTATTATTGTTGAAATTATAATTTTTGTTTTGTAGTCAGAAAGTCCAGTAATGGCATTTTAGTTAAATAAAGCTTTTGATATATTTTATGAACTTTGGTGAAAGGGTTATTTTTTTAACATTTTGGATCCTGCAAAGCTGTTATTAAGCTGAGAACATGTCACAGTCATTTTTCTCCCTCCACAGAGATGAGTATGCTTACATATCTAAAGTGAGATGTTTATAAATTCATCACCCAATATGGGAAATGTGCTGTTTAGTAGCCACATACTGCTTTTGCTTCATTCCTTCCCATAGACTTTACTGATATGGAAGATTATGCTTCCGCCAGCAATACTCTATGGTTCATTGGAAGTCATACCTCAACAAAATGGTGACTAATGAGAGAGTTATTATTATTACATACTCCTATTTGTATCTCAAAATCTGATAAATTTCTGTTTAATTTCTCCTCTCTGTATATAATGTCATCATTTCAGAAAAGTAATTAGGCAATTGACTATTCTTTTTACTGATATTAACAATTACAATAATTTTTGAATTAAATTTAATAATTTATTCAATCTAACTGCCTGCCTTTTTAAAAGAAATTATTTTATATTAATTATTTATTAATAGTTATCCTAAACCAAACAACCATTGTAATTAATCTGGTTATTCTTTTGCTATAATTAATAATTAGAAATTAAGTAATTTGGCAATAGAAGTAGACGTTAAGTGTCATCTCTTGTCGAAATTAATAATTATATCAATTTAAACGAGTAAAATGGCAAAGCCGTATTTGGGACAAGACTGTCTCGGAGACTAACTACAAAGCGAGATCATACTTTGATGCTCAAGGCAGGTCTGTGACGTTCTCATTCTCCAATGTTCTTTGGTATCGCTGATACCAACGATCTTTCAAACTTCGTCGGCCATGGCAGCCATGACCACAAGGTCGTTTACGATGCATTTTCGGTGAAATTAACCTATCCAATTTCAAAGTTTCTGTCCATTGCATGTCACCCTGGGTTGAATTTTTGTCGGTGCCTAACAAAAATTTCCCGTTTTTGAAAAAAATAATCCTAGTTATCGTATTGTCCAAAATTATTATTTTTATTTTGCACAAAACTATATATTATATATATATTATTATCAAATATATATATATATATATTAATAAATGTAAAAAGAAAACAAATTATATTTCAGAAGTTAGTTTTAATATAAAATTATAACGACTAGTGCCAGCTACTTTGAAAAACGTTCCAATTCTGAAACGAGATATCTCGGGTCAACTGGGCAAGGTCAGCATGTGGCAACCAGAAATATGTCAGGAATAACAAGGGACAGGTAAATGGGTTTTTTTCAAAGATTTGTTTGTCAAAATTTGATTTCGTAACGTTCGCATTTCCAACTTTCCAACAAGAAACACATGCACAAATCTCTCACTACTGCCTGTTTGTAGTGTGTGTCACCATTTTGAATTTTATTTTGACTCACTTCTCAGTCCCGAGTACCAGCAAGTCTGGTTTTTATTGTGTGTGCATGATTTGGGCACTTAATACTCTGTGCCAAATTGCAACTCCTAACATGTACTTCTTCATACCTTTAAGCTGGTTACCCAGCTGGTAGTACTTGTCAATAATTTCAGTAAGTGTCAAAAATTTAGAACAGACTAGAAGAAAAGAATCGGCCCAAAGCAGGAGTCGAACCAGTAACTTCTATTTACCATGTGGTGCACTGCCCAGTTAGGCCACCCGGATTTTCGAGTGACTCTTCACTTACAAATACATTTACATCTTTGATTAATTATGGCAATTGTTTGGTTTAATATTAATACATTGGGCTTTGGAACGCTTATTTATTAAGCTTATATATGCTTATCTAGTACATACAGTAAATCTAGATTAATATTTATAAGTCATGTGTAATCAACCGTGTCAGCTTCGGTATGGTCAAATATTTTTCTGCAGGACAGTAAAAGTTTATCGTGGACCAGAGGTTTAAAAACACCGTTCTAAACTATATAGCAGTAAGTATCATGCTTTTATTGGCTGCTGTGGATGTGCAGGGAGAGATACAATGGTGTAGGCCAGTGGTTCCCAACCGGTGTTCTGCGGAACACTGGTGTTCCGTAAGCATCTCCCAAGTGTTCCGCAGATTTAGTCGCAAATCGGAAAGTGTACAATCGTATTCGAGCCGCCGAATATCAAAAAATTAAAATCATAAAATTTTCATAAACTTAAATATATATGTACTGACTTATACTTATGGAGTGTACTACTGTTTCGAATAAGATAAAGGCAATGATAAAAACTGAATGAAATATGTAAAAAACATCAGGCACAAGTTTCCCATTAAAGTTATTTAGGTATATTTTTTCCTGTCTTAGAATTGGCGTTAATAATATGAGTAGAGATTTTGAATTATAACTGCTCAATTCTAATAAAATAACTGATGACAAGCTTATGTATTTCATATTAACTTAGGTAAGTGTTCCGCTAAAGAAAATTGCTCACAAAAGTGTTCCGCATCCTAGAAAAGGTTGGGAACCACTGGTGTAGGCTGTGCAAAGGTCTTATTTCTTAATAAAGAGTCCAGTCCTTTAATAACATGCAAGATTACAAGAGGTGTTCTGTAATGAAGCAATAAAGAACACTTTCAACATATATTGTGGGAGATGCTGATTTATTAACAACAGAATATAGCTGTGAACCTGTTTGTGGATCTTTGCAAAGGCAAATATCAGACAACCTCCAAGTTTTATTTCTGTTTCAACAACGTTCTGTGGGGTATAATGCTGATGCAGTTTATATACACCCATATGTTATGATAGTTATTCATTCTAAATTATAAAAACACTCAAAAAACCAAAACTCCAGCAGTTTATAACACTAAACTTTACTGTCTAAAGAGGAATGAACATTTTCAGATGTTCTAAAACAACTATCTTCACATTTTTACAAAAAATTTGAATGTGATATGGGCAATCAGACAGCATCTTAAAGAATTTAAACTTGGCATTTGATAGCACATTTCACATTTGAATTTTTGTAATAACGTGAAGATGGTTTTAAAACACCGAAAACATTCATTTTTATTCAGACAGTAAAGTTTAGTGTTATAAACTGCTAGATTTTTGTTTCTCTGAGTGTATTTAAGAAACCATTCAGTTAAATGAGGTAGTAATTATTCTGAATTATATAAATAGTCACAGAATCGAAATTATCATCCCAAATAACAAAAAATTAATTTCTAAAATAATTTTTTACAACATTTCTTAAAGTAGGATAAATATGAAAATAGTAATTACTCCGTGTTATGCCTAATTCAAATAATACTCGATTAACCATCTAAAAATCAATAAATCATCTAAATGTAATTACTAAGCTCACCTTTGGATTTAAGTTGCCTAAATATAAATTAGTTGTATTAGGATCTCCGGTATCGTAGGAGCCATAACTAGGATATCTATAATCGTCGGCTAAAAAGATAAAGTATTATAATTTTAATACAAAAAAAAACTTTAATTGTTCAAATGATTACGGAATTAGTACTATAAATATTAAGAAAAAATCTATTTATATTTGTGTAGTGAATGATATAGTTCACACAATTCAATATCTTTATAAAATTTTATTTCTTCTTCTTCTTAATAAGCAAATTAAAAAATAAACTCAGATTACTTATTCTAAGATTGGTTTTTATTGTATAAACAAAATTTTTCTTCAGTTTCAATTGCTTTCTTTGGATTCTCAACTCCAAAACTAAATTGCTTAGTTTTAGAATTTATAAACTTAAAACTACTAAGTTTGTAAAAGTTTCAGAAATTTGGCTTTTCAAAATTTATTCCTGAGAAAATTCCACTTAAAGTAATTTGATTTAAAGCTACAATAGCAAATTCATATTTTCTAAGTAAATTAAATATTTAAATGTATTTAAAGTATTTATTAATTAATGTTTTTGGAATTTTTTGTTTTTCAGCATTATACACACCTCAAAAGTGAAATTGCAACACCATAAAGGAGTGCATGTAGCCACATGCAAATTGCAGAACCCAATAAAAGTGACACAGATATGCAAACAAGTACATTTGCATATGCATAGGGTCACATAGTACCCAGTTTTGGGCTCTAAAGACCAGCAACCAGCTTGGGTCATAAATGCTATCAGTGACAATTTATGGCAGCTGAACTTTTAAAACATAGAAAATGCCTCAGAGATAACTGGTGGTATTCAGCTCGCTGTCATCAATTGGGAAACGAAACCATATCATGGAGCTGCACAACCTCAGTTTGTCAATGCATGTTGGAAATGATGTGAGCATCATTCAGTGATGTGTAACACAATGGATACAGAAACATCTGCAAACATGGCAGCAAAGAGGGAGTGGATCGTATTGGCACATGACAGAGGACACAGACTGGCAGATTTGCCGGACAGTCTATCAAGACCCGTATGCCATGGCATGTGACATCCATGGCTGTCTGTCACTATTAACAGGTGCATCTGTATCCACCCAAATTGTTTGCAACAAGTTGCATGAAGTTGGGCTGCATGCACAGCAATCAGCAACCAGGGTGCCATTAACTGCTTGATGCATGGTTGCACACCTGGCATGGTGTCATCATTCATTGCAACTGGACCGTTGAATCGGGTATTGTTTAAGGACAAATTCCGCTTCTGTCTATGTAGCAGTGATGGCTTTAGACGGGTGTGGCAGTATCCTGAGGAATGCTACAAGCCAGCCTTTTTTGCCAAGCATTACACCAGCCCACACCAGGCATCGTGTTTGATCAGTGGACAGCCCTGGTGCATATTTCCGGTACTGTGACAGCAGATACATCACACAAATTGTGAGGCCTATGATTTGGCCACTGGTGCAGGCCGCACTTGACACTGCATTCCAGCAAGATAATGCCCGACTACACGTCGCATGGTTAACTCACACCAGCCTGAACAGAATTCACATCCGTCTCTGAACGGTAGCCTTGCCGGATCACTCTCCCATCAAACACCCGTGGGACCTCATTCAACATGAGGCACACATGGGACCACTGCCACATACTATAGACAACATGCACACCGGAGAGGACACAGCTTGGCAAGGTACTGTACATCCCATTAATCGCTTCATTAATAGTATGCCTCTCCATATAGTGGCCTGTTTAGCTGCCTACGAAGGCCTTATTCATAACTAAATAAACAGGTGTTGCTTGCATATCTTTGTTTGTTCGTTTAATAATTTGCATATCTCTATCATCTCTACCAGTCCTGTGGAGGAATGTGCACATTGCTAAGTGCATTCCTTTGTGGAGCTGTGATTTAACTTTTGAAGAGTGTAGTAACCTAATAAAGAATCCGGCTGTTTGAATATTTCTGGATAATCTGTTGATCTACAGAAGCATTTAAAAATTTTTTAAAAATTATCATATGACATTTAAATGTTAAAAGACTGCCAGATACTAATTTCTATGAATACCATTCCCAGATACCCTTTATAAACACAAATAAATGCATTCTTGATGATAATTAATGTTCATAATTACTGAAACATTAAGAATTTTTGTATTTTTAATTATTAATCCGTGTACAGCATTTTGTATTTATTAGGATGATCAAAAAGTTTGTTTTTAAACAAAATTATTACTCAAATTTTATAAATTAAATAGTGACTTTATTAAATTATATATGCACTTTTGTTTTCTATCCCTTTAGCTCATTTGTTGGACAGATCCATTATCTCAGGTGCCATGAATTCTGGAGACATTTATTCAAAAAATTTCTCTAAATGGTTTTTTTACATCATCTAACTTCTTCCTCTGTAAACTATTCTGGAATGATTGAATATCTGATAATTGAAGACAAAAAACAGAGAATATAGGAGTGGCACAAAACATCCCATCCAAATTCCAATAATTTTTCTTAAGTGGTCAAAGACAGATGCTGAAAAGTGACACTTTTTCTTCATACTAATGCTGGCCATTTTTCTCTGATGGATGCCTGCAGATTATCAAGTTGGGAACAATACTGCTCTATATTAAATGTCTGATTTTGAGGTAGAAATTCATAGTTGATAATTCCCTGCCAATCCCATCCTACTCTCAGTATAACCTTTCTTCATGCTTTTTTTGCTGAACATTATCATAAAAAATCCATTTTTCATCTTGTAGTAACAAGTGAGAACTGGGTTAATATTAATATCAAAAACAATAAAAACAGATGTTTTTGACAAACTTGAGTTGTCATCTTTAGGTTAAAAAGTAATTCAGAAGATAGAATACGAAGTTAAAAGAACTAAACTTGGTCTGATATTATTGGTTGCTTCCAACACGTGATCGATGATGTCAAACTAGGTTTACAAGATGATGAAATAACACAAGATGATTGCAAAAACAACATCAAGGTAGCCTACAACCAAGCTTGCATTATATTCCAGCTCTGATTGGTCCAACTTAAAACACCTAGAAAAGTTGGAAAGTTTCAAGGCATCATTTAAAAACACAGTGATTAATTATAAAGAGGCAGAAACTTTCTCCCATGCTTGAAGATTGTTATTTGATCATCCTGTAAACCTAATTTAACATCACCTATCACTTGTCATAGGCAACCAATGATATCACACTAGGTTTGGATCTTTTTTACATGCCACATTCTATCTTCAAAATTACTTTTCACCAGTGAAACAGGCAAATACAGTCTTTCAGATTTCTCTCCCTCGACTGACGTGATACCTAAACATCATAGTATGATATGTACCCTAAGTTACGTAAATGGACAACATCCAATCCCTGATGGTATAATGAAAGTTCTCTTGAGTTAATGAGGCAATTGCATCGTCGTCAATAAATGAACAAACTTTTTGATCAACACAATATTTATTTTATTTTGATCTGTGTAATGTATGCATAAATGTTAACATTTTCTTAAATGATCGTTCACATATCAGAATACTGAAATACATTGAAACCTAACTGAGAATATGCTAACATTCTATACATTTGGAAATGGAAACCGGTTTAACATTCAATGCACGAATTCTTTGAGATAAAAGCATATAAATTCACAGATTTTTCTGATTAGAAATTATCATAATATAACTACTACTTAAAATTATAAAATATATAAATTTGATATTAATCACTTTGTTTTTTAATGATCAATCATATATGTAACAAAACTATTTACATCAAAAAATTATTAAAATTATATTTTCAAATATAAAATAAAACTCTTACAACTAAATGTAGGGAGTATTAAAAAAACTCAGCTGCCAAAGGGTTAAAAATGTCTCCATGCAAATCTTTTTATATTTTCTATAATTTCATTATATAAATCACAATAGTCTTTTCGTTATTATAGAAATGTTTTATATGAAGTGATTTAAAATTAATTCTTTTCATTCTGTGAGCACTAAGAAGCCCTTTTATTCCTTGCTCATCATACATTTGGCCAGGTCCAAATTGGGGGATAACCAGATGGAAAAGAATAAAACCACCAAATGCATCCAGAATAGACTACCAATAGAAAATTCCCAAGGTTTCTGACGCGGATTGGAATCCGGATCTCTCGAGTGATAAGGCAATGCCTTTATGGCATCGGTCGTCCAATCATATTATATAAGATTATAGATTAAAAAGTTCAAAGAAAATTTCTCTATACTGTAAATATAGTTCATTCGTTGTGTAGAGTATTGCAAAAACTTTAAAATATCTGACAAGAATGATCATTACGTTAAAAAATATATCACATTATTTCCAAATAGAGTGCAACATTAATTCAAAAATAATTTTAAATATAAAGTACTCTCACACTTTCAAAGCGCTCTTGTACTGAAAAAGTCCAGACACGACAACGTGCTTTGATCGTGGTTTTATTGCCCCAGAAAATATCGGTATGTTTGTGAATAAAATATATGTGTATAGAACATACTAAATGGATACATTCTTGTTTCTACAGTAATTAAGTATAACATATTGTATGAAAAATAATAAAAT
The DNA here is from genome assembly GCF_030686945.1 of Centruroides vittatus. Classification (NCBI taxonomy): domain Eukaryota; kingdom Metazoa; phylum Arthropoda; class Arachnida; order Scorpiones; family Buthidae; genus Centruroides; species Centruroides vittatus. Next base: position 1,374,165 of record NW_027120714.1, on the reverse strand, counting down.
ACAAAACATATAAATATATTTCATAAATCTTAATCTCTATTTTAAATATCTGAATAAAGAGCAAAATTAATTAGAAAGGTGGAATAACAGCGAAAAATTCATTAAAGATTAGTATAAGATTTATAAACAAATTAAAACAGAAAGTTAAATTATAGCAATTGCACAAGTCTGGGAGCATTCAAAAAGTTCCCAGAAAGTGATCATTATTCGTAAACAGAATGCTATATTTATAATTAATTTATGCAAACATAAAATTGTCAAAACTTGTTTGATCGGGTATTTGCGTCTAGCCCCATAGCAGTTTTTTTTATTCCCAAATTTAAAAAAAGACATTTTAAAGGCATTTGCTGGAAGTTGATAGATTGAGTGAAACTTCTTGTAGTGCAGTGGTTAGAATCAATGAGCGCCAATTTCTTCCGAAAGAGCTTAGAAGAATGACGACACCATACAAAACTTTGTTTTGAGTTAAATGGAATGAACGTCAAAAAATGCAGCACTATATTCAATTTGCCATCTTTTTCATTTTCATTTTCCAGGAACTTTATGAACGACTCTCATATTATAATATATAGTGCACATAAAATTATCATCACAAACCATTTCAAGATGACTTATTTAAAATTAAAATAGGAAAAAAAACTACCTTTTGAACTATATTACTAAGACACAGTAGAATCCACTTGTAATTGGGCTGCAATTTGAAAAAATTATACACCTATAAATTCTCACTATCAGCAGTCCATCTTTCCTTAATCTCCAGAACGGAGTTAGCTAGATGAAATCCGACCTTGGGGCAGGAAGCCCCGATTAACTGTAAACGAACGTCCAATATAAACTGGAAGTCATGTTATTTCAATTCAAAAATTTTTCCTGAAAGGTGTTAGATAGATGACCGGCACGGCTCTATTGTTAAAGGAAAAGTATGACGTACGGGGGAGAGCCACTACTAATCTGAAGTAGAAAGCATATATTTTAAATTAAATAAATTAAAAGTATGATTAGAAATTGCAGCCCAGCATTTAACTGCTCATTTATTTTAATTAATAATATAATGTCACAATGCATTCTTTTGCTAAGGTTGTTTTTATTAAAAGGTTTAATGCTGCATTAAATTTTTGCCATTTAATATATCACTTAATAAGTCCAAGTTAATATTTTTCCTCTCTTTTTCTTATTAAAATAATATTTGCATAAATACAAAACTAACTTCACTTAAAACATTTATTAACTGCTCCTTTGCATAAATAAATCTTCCTACCTAGGTTAAATCAATATACATCAATAGTTACACAGGGCATCTATATTTACAAGATTAAACAGCCTTAAATCTTGAAAACTAGCACATAAAAAGTAGTTCCAGTTAAAGTCTTCGGCACTAATGTGTTGCAAAGAATGAGCGAACATCAGTCGAGCGAAATGTTGTGTCAAGTAAATACTGGTGTTCTAAATTGTGAAAATCCACACAAAACATGGGAACCGAGGGAGAACGTCGGTCGTGCAATCGCTACCGTTGACATCGCTGCATTACACTGGGCATTCTAAACACGACTTGATCCGAGCAGCCATATATAGATGTAACAGGTGACCACTTTTAACATCTTCAATGTCGATACTAGAAGTCGGCTTCGCATTTATTACTGCATTATTACATGTTTTTGCTAAACTAAAGCCTGGGTCTACTTTTTCATGCATCACCCCGTATATACCAATTGTAAAAGCAGAAACTGTAAACTAAGGAATTGTAAAAATGGGAGTCTACTGTACTGAATACAATTTACTAATTCACTATCACTCCATATTATTATCATATAATTTCAATTTAGTTAATTTCAATGAAGAGAGATATTCCTTCTTAATTTATAAAACGGCAATATTATACTAAGTGACCAATGTCCACATTTATATCACAATTAGTACAAAAAAATTTTTTTAACTCAATAAAAGACATTATACCTTGATATATACTTTAATAATACCTGAAATAATTAATAATTAGATTGGGACAATTTAATTTTATATTTTTTAACTATTTAATAGATAATAACAATTAATTTAATTATTATATGAAGAATAATTATATTTATGACTTATGATTGTACACTTAGAGGAAATTTTATATTATTTAAGATATTGAGTTGAAACAATCTTAAAAAATAAAAATAAAAATAATAATAATAATAATAATGGAATAAGCTAATTTCATTGTGTTATATGTTTAAATGTTTTTATCATAATCTATCATATGCTATATAATCACATAATTTATTTTGTAGAGTAAAAACAAGATCACAATTTTTATGTAAATTTTTAATTGCGTATGCACATAAGTAGCAAAAACGTATCTATTATTTTAACTCTTGTTTTCAACTTATTTTTTTTTATATTATTATTATTAAATAACAATTTTAACTTCACAGAAATGATCTAGAACAGCCAGCAACTGTAATTTTTTTAAAAACTCATCAAAATGAAAGTTGCTAAGACCATGTTCGTTTGCTATTTTTCACGGGAAGTATAACTCTTTCACCAGAATTCCCAAATAGAGCAAAGATCCATACAGATCCAGAATCATCGTCTGAATCTGGATCTGTGTGGATCATTTAATCATTTAATTTGATTATTTTAATCTTTACACGCATAAAAAGTAACTTTCGAGATTTTCGTTCTGTCTTCGGTTAATAGAATATAGCGCATTGAGCGTTTTAATTCTTTAATCCGTTATACTGATGATTGCACGAAAGCCTTGAAAACGGTTTAGGCTTGTAAGAACTAAAATAAAGAACTTCAATTAATCACTGTTGAGATTGTTTATTTGATGGAGTTTGCTCGTAGTAACACGAGATTTTAATTTCACTAGAGAACAGAATGACGACCAGTTACGAAACGTATTTTCCCTATTGATGACAAAACCAAGACGAAAGCATTTCGGTGAAATTAATAATAACATTAATTAGAACACAACTTAATAATAATTTTTTCCTTAGTGGTTTTATAGATCTATGTGATATATAAATACATTTATATTTTTATAAACATTATTTATTTATTTCTAAAACTTAATTTTGATCTGAAAAAATTCTTAACCCTTTTGGTGCTGGGTTTTTCAAAATTAATATGCCCTACGGACTGAGATTCCGGTGAAAAAATGCCGTCACGGCTCGATAGAGATAAATCGGCAAATCCGAAAAAACGTATTTGTTTCGTTTGCAATTTACGACTTTCGTAAATAAATACTTTTGTGGCAGTTACACGAAATTTCGACTATTATTTTACCGAAGTGCTCCGTAACGAAAATTATTTAATAAACCCGGTAGCTTTCAAGCATAAAAACATATCTCAGGAGGACATACCTCTGTTTTTTTGTGAAAGTGAGGACGACGAATATTCTGGCGAATCTGAAAATGATGAACATAATGAAGAATATTCAGAAAACAGTAATAGCAATAATAGTGTAATGTAGAGTAATAGTTTCAATAATGTAAATAGAATAAGGTTGTAATCCGTAAAAATAATTCTTCCGGAAAACAAATCTTATATTTAAAAATTAGATTGATTTTTTGGATTAGTATTTAAAAAAAAAAATGCTTACGAGTCTAAGTTAAAAGTAAAATTGAATTATTTACAAATAAATTTTGATTAAATATATTTTCTAATCATAATATGGAATAAAAACTTATAAAATAATCATATTATTATAGTACCTTGGAAAATAATGACGAACCAATCTAATCGATTTCAAATTAACACTTTACCTTGTGAGATATTAAAAACAATGACTAATTTGTAATTTTCAAATCATTCATTGTTAATGTCAGTGTAAGATCCTGGGACTAATGACAAAGTTACAGAACATAAAAGAATTGTTTTCTCTAATATTATACACTTTTTTTGAATTTGTGTATAATTGCCTTGCCTAGTTTTAAAATATAACAAAATAAATATAGAACATTTGGGCTTCTAATCTCTGCAATATTTAAATTACACTGAAATATACGGCCTTCGGAACATAAAAGATATTTATTTAGGCCTGTTTATAGTCCAACAACTGCATGGGATTTCAAGGCCACTAGCCATTACCAAAGTCGACAAGAACGTCGTCCGGGTTATAGTCGAGCCTCAGTCGGCAACTAACTTGACACAACGTGGAATCGGCATCAAACATTAGAATTGAACATATTTCTAGACCAGAAGTGTGCACCTACAGTTTGACACCTAGAAGAGCAAAGGAGAACAGACACAGCGGAACTGTTGCGACGTCGGGCTGCTGTCAAACCATAAATTGACCATTTCTCCTAGATATGTATTTAAACGCATCAAAAATATCTCAGAGATTAAAAACATTTAAATATCGTACATTTATTTTGTTACATTTTAATAATTTAATGCTGCAAGATGTTTGTTAAAAAAACTTTATTTATTATTATTACTATTTTTTTTTTTTTTGTACTCCATTCGTTGGTTTTACTAAACTTTTAAATCTGTTTATTAATTCAGTTAATAAAAATAAACAAATATGCAGGCAAATTAATTATAAAATACATAAAAATAAGCTGAAATTAAAACCATTGTAATAATTTTTCAAACAAAAATATTAATACATGTCTCAATATTTAACTTATTCTATTAATTATACAAATAATTATTTAAAAGTTAATTTATATAAAACTTAAAATGAAAAATAATTTAAAGTTTTAAATAAGAATAAAATTTTTTTTCTGGTTATCGGCTTTTTCTACAGAAACTTCTTTCGTTAACTCCAAGTACAAAAGCTTAAAATAAACAATTCAAGAAACTGTTTTGAGTCAAATCGTCAAATAAAATTAAATGAAACAAAAATCTTTCCGAGCACTATCATGCATTTAGATTAATCTTTGGAGAATCTGTTAAACAACAAGAAGAATTAGCTCGCGGAACAGAATTTTTTTGAAACATTTGAAAAATATTTAAACTTCATTAGTCGTATAGTAGATAATCTCCATTTAATTACTAGCACTCTAGTGAAAAATATTTATTTCGTCAAAATTTTTGCCAGCCTCCTCATACTAATTTTTTAAATCATGGAAATGGGAATAAAATAAATAAATAAATATACAGGTAAGCTTGGTGTTGCCCAGACAAAAAAATCAGAACAAACATTAAGATTCGGTAATTTCGTACTTCTAACCTTCTATTGTATTATATTTTAGAATTTTGTTTATATAACTACAAAGGTTTTCTTACAAAGCTGATCTTACCCATTTTCACCGAATGCAAGAATTAGGTCCCCTTCTTCCGAGACTAATTAGACAATTTTTAGATGGGTCTAAAAATAAATTTGATTTCCCCACAAAAACGCAAAAAAAATGCATCTAATATAGTACAGTAGAAGACAAGTTCTTCGGGATAATCCTCCCTCTTCCCGTGAGGAGTTTACAAAAATCCCTTTTTAGTGTGCATTCTTGTGATGTACCCTAACTGTGTACTAAATTTCAACTTTCAATTCCTAACCATTTGTGGGCTCTGCGCTTATTATTATCATTGTTATTATTGTCAACCCATCTCAATTATATTATAAGATATCGTCATTATAAAACAACCAATAGTATCCAATTTTGTTAAATTTCTTATCTCTATTTATTCTACAATATTTTTCTTTCCTTTTAACGTCTACTTCCAATAGTTTTCTACTATTGGAAGTAGACGTTAAAATCTTTATGTTGATCGAATCTTTACTATTGATAAAGGAATACTGTTAATAAGGTTAACGGCTTTTGTTTATCGAATTTCCACCTAAAAAAACTGTAAAGAACTCGAAGCAGAGCCCAGAAGGGATTTGAAAATGTTTGTTTTTTCAATCACACCGTATATTGGTTCTGAATGCGTAATTTTTTAATATAGATTAAGTTAACTTTTTTCTATTCAAGAATGTCAAGTGGGCTTAGGAAATTTAGTCAAAGACAGAGAGATTCGATCTTCTGCTTCACTGGATTGGTTTTACTGGAGGGGTCAGAGATCATTATGCTTAACGAAATTAGTCAGGTGTCCTGGCAAGTGCAGACCTGAAGGAGAGCTGCTGGCTCGATTCCGTATTGGCTGGCCTTCGGATCCACCAAATCCATTAAAAGGGGAGAGTTGGAAGTAAAGGCAGTCTCTCCTGCCAGAATGTAGAGTCATATTGGTCTAATACTTGGTCGCTACATTGGATATATCTCTGTATTTTCAATATATACTTTGTAAACGTCAATTAATAAAAGACCGAGCCTGGAAGTACAGTGTGGTAAGGTGTCCTTTCTGATGGATGACGACACATATACCCAACAAAGACCTCAGTGTCCACTCTGAAATTCACTTAGATGGTGTTGTATCACTTCTCTTTTTCTTTTTGATATTTTTTTTTCTAATCTTTATCACTAGATTTCCAAACTTTTTCTGTTATATCCATTAACATTATACTGTTTCTTATGTATATGCTAACCCCTCATCCATATTTCCCAATCTATTAACAATTTAAAAACCCTTTATATTAACAATCTTAAAGCTACACATCTGCATTGTTACAGATCTTTGAATCATGTGGTATATGTATCAACTTGTGTTTCTCGAGAACGCACTAGTTTTAAGCCAATCAAATTTCTTCTCAATTCAAGGATCTAAGATATGAACTTTACAATCAGAGTCTTAACAAACTAAAATTCAACTGCAATGTTAAAAAAATGAATTTTTGTTTTAATAAGAAAACACACTAAATACACTTTAATCTAATCTATTATAATTAAAAACATTAAGAAAAATATGTTAAAAAATGGTTTGAATTTCAAACTTTAAACTTGATCTCAGCATACAATTACAATATATGACATAATAACAAATGAATGAAATAATTAGTATAGAATAAATACATACAATTAATAGGATATTTTAAAAAATTCTATTAATTGTACAGGGTGTCCAAAAAGTTACTATGAAGTGGAAAAAGTAAAATAAAGTTTTATGTACAATACTGCAGTTTCTCTTAACAAAAAATGGCAAAAATGTCCTCCAGATGTCCCAAAATCCAAGGAGTGAGACCCGGAGATCAAGCAGGCCGGATTCCATGGGAGATTACGTGATCGGCAAAGAAGTCTTTCAAAAACTGGAACATCTACGAGCAAGCGGTAACGCCATCTTCCGCAAAATGGAAACATGGGACATACACACTTACAGGTCTTATATGCAATGCCACACATATAACTTTAATGTCACTACAAATTTCTCACTGCACAGAAAGTTTTTGGACACACTGTAAACCTTTGCAACCTATCTTTTTTTGAAGATATTCTTCTTAATGAACAATGGTAAAAATTTTTTCCATCAGACAGTGATAGCAATCGAACAGAAATCATCTGTTACCTGAGCAAAAAAATCTGAATATGTTTGAAATAAAAAAAAAATCATTCTGTTCTAAGAGTCGATTCTTATTATATAACACATTTCCCTGATCATCGGACCTAAACATTTGAAAATGTTTGGGAAAAGTTTAATCATGTTTACTTTTGTTTATATCTTTACATGTTGTCTCCAATAAAGCAATTTTTTAAGTTTATTATTTTAAATAAGCTGGAATGCATTCTATTAAAATACAGAAAGATTTAGTAAGACAGACAAATTACAAATTGGGATGGCTCTACATTTAAGTTAAAACAAATAAAACTTTAAAACATCTTTCAAGTCAAAATTTATGCACACAAACATTTTTGGATTACTCCATTTTCGAGTGTATTTGAAACAAATTTTATATCAGAATAATGAATAGAATAGTACCGATATCATTTCATGGAATTTACGTGAAAGTTTTTATATAATTGTCATGAAATTTGATTCTTATTCTTAAATATAATTAAAACTATTCTATTTCTTATTCTAATGTAAAATTTTATTTCAAAATCTGACTTTTATAACTTCGAAGTCATTTGTTTTTAATACAAAAACTTTATAAAACCAATTCCCCAATTTCGTTTATAATTTATCATTCTCCACATGAATAAAAGAAAATGATATCAAAGTCTAATTTAAGCTACTTTAATTAATTTTATATTGCAAAAAAACAAACATTTGGTTTTCCACAGTATATAATTAGTGAACACAACGCAATGGAATGATGTATTAACGGCTTTTATTATTCTTAAGTAAATAAATAGCTATGCATTGTCTATTGATGTGTATAATAAAACTTTGATTATCTAATAAAATAAACAAAAACCAAAGTTAAAATTACTTCAAATTAATCAAGATGTTCACTAATGATTCCATTTTGATAATAGCAAGGTCGAGGCCGAAGTTTTTGACGCGAAAACGTGTATGTCGGACGTTTGGCGCCGCTTTCCTGTAAGCCTAGAAGTTTGGCAATGGCATTTGGAAAGTCAGTGGAATCATGCTCTACATTCCAAAGGCCATTGCCAAACTTCTAGGCTTACGGGAAACGGCACCAAACGTCCAACGTACATGTTTTCGCGTCGAAAACTTTGGCCTCAACCTTGCTAATATATTGCATAATAAACTAACAAACAGAAATATAACAGTATTATTTTCGTGTAGTTAAATGAGACAATGCTTAATAAAATTGAATTACTTACTTTTCATAAATATATGCTTTAAAAATTTTTTAATGATATGACGAGAATACATGTAGAAAATATCAAACACTAGTTGCTGTTACCATTTGATTTCTAGATTATGAATCTAAGATATTAATAAAGATATTCAAACATGAATAAATTATTTCCAACAAATGAAATCTCTTATGAAAGGTTAGATATTTGTTTAGTATAATGGAAGACGAACTTAAGTCATTTTTTCCTCCCTCTTGCATTATCCTAGATTAAATTATAACTGTAAGAAAAGAAACTCGAAAGTAGTTAATGGAGTCGGGATATTTATTCCAAGTAAGTGCTTTTTAGAATTCTCCATCTGATCTTCAGATCGAAGCATTCAATGTTTTCACAATTCAAATAGTAGTGAAGGGTCTGAACTTCAGTTCATCCATCCTTTTCATCACCAAGCCTTTTCTTAATCTGTTAATTTGGCACTTGGGACTGAACCCTATTGGTACAGCATAAAATGAAATTTGTTCTGCATGTGCATAAACTTAACAAACTTTGCATATGCTAATCATTAGTTAAATCATTCCTTGTGTTAAAATGGTATATCACTTAAAGCTAGGTGACGTATCAATACTTTGAGTCATCCAGATCCCAAATGAGCTATCTTTGCAATTGAATCAATATTATTTATTGTTATTTATTCTTATCTGGCACACATGCATCAAACTTTTATTATTTTGAGCCATTAGGGATTTTTTTTATAAATAACGTAAATTAAGTATCCGTGGATTTACTAATTTTGTTAATTAATGAGAATCCAGATTCTCACAATTCGATTACACAACTGTGATATAAAATAAACTGTTTAAAGTCTGACTAATAATAATTTCCTTTTCTTCATTATTTATCTGATCATTGAGTTTTGCATTAAACAAAAATCGACAGTTCCATTATACTGTAAGCTGACCAAATGATACTGCTAGATTAACTTTTTGACTAGAATTTGTGACTATTAGAATTCGACTAGAATTTCAACTAAGAGTATAGTTATGCTTCCATCTCATACTAAATTTTTGAATGGAGATCTTCATAAAGCCAGATGCACACATGTGGCGTGGCAAGGAAAAGTGGCAGAATGACGTCACTTTTTCTCACCGCAGAAGTCGATTTTGTGCCGCTTTTCTCGTGCCGCAAAAGTTGGTTGAATTCTATCTTTTGCGGCAAGACGCAGTCAATAACAGTTTGTCTGGTAGTCACGTGAGAAAATACAATCACGTGGTGTTTTAATGGCAAAAAGTTCGACTCGATTAACCCAGATAACTAACATCAGAATAAAGAGGAAAGGATAATAAATTTAACACAAATTCTACACAAATAATCATATATAATTTAATTCAAAGAACAAAACAACCAAATCTTACTCAAAATAGTATTCTTTATCGAGAGATCTTAATCGAGGAATAAGCCTATTTTGTACACCAGTTCTTTCTCGATCAAAGAAATTATCTCTAATCCAAAATCTTCGACAAAATCTTCTAGCTAAATAAAGCAAGCTGTACAAAACAAAATTTGTAAACACGTGGATAGCGGCAACATCGGTATCGTTCGCCATCTCGAATACTGAACGCATGTGCCGAAATGTAAACGGATTGCTGCTTGTGTGGTTGTGCTGCCGTGCAGTGAAGATGTGTTTGCGACACCGCTTTTCCTTGCCGCGCCGCAAGTGTGCATCCTGCTTAAGTCAGAAAGTGTTTTGTCTGTGTCTAAAGTCCTAAGTCAGAAGGTGTTTAAAGCAACCACATGACTATTAAACGTGATTTTTTGCATTATGTGCAAATTCAGCAAGACCAATGTGTTAAACTCAAAAATTTTAAAGAATATTCTATAAATTTAAACAATTCAACATTCTGAAACTAATAGATATAATTAGATACAATTCTATAGTTTCAGTGAGAAAATTAATTTAAAACATTGAGGAATTTTGAAATAAGTGTTCAGATGAAAAATATATTCTCTCAGTGAGTGTATTCAGATCTCAGAACTACACATTTATTAGTAAAACCTGTCATTAACTGGCACCACTTCTATGTAGAAGAGATGTTTGACAACTCCCGACAAATATTTTTAAATTTGGCTAACTAAAGGGTCTCATACATTCTCCCACATAGATGTACTTTACATTACAAATTACTTACTTGCGTGTGCATACAGCTGGCATCTAGGAAAACATAATAAGCCAACAACTACCGGATTATATCACAATTATTTTAAATGAATTACTAAATAACTTGTCACTAGAAGAAGGCAATAGGCACCATCTCTTATTAGATTTAATAATTATAATTTAATTAAATAATTTAGAAAATTCTGGAAGAAAAGAATCGACCTGAAGCGGGACTTGAACCCGCAACTGCCGCTTACCATGCGAATATGTTGCCAGTTATGCCATCCCAGTCTCCATTACAATCTCCTCTTCCAGATACATTTAAACATTAGATAATCATCATCGGTTACATAAGGTAAGCCAACATACTGAATATAATCCGGTAGTTGTTGGCTTATTGCATATGTACGTCGGGTTTGTAGACGTTGGTTTATGTATCTAGGGAAACATTTGACAAAGTTGACAGATTCAGTCTTAATGAACCATTGGAATTCAGCAGAAATATTAAAATGGATAGAAATATCCCTTTATCACCCCAGAAAATCTCTTACTAAAAGTTGTTCTTTGTTACATTATTTTCAAAAATATACAACAACAAGAACAAGTCAATGTCTATTAAGATACCACTCACAATAGTTCTCTAGACTGTAGTATAAGTAAAGAAGAATAAATAACTTCAGTAATGGAAAGACTAAGATTTTTAATCTTTTTTTAGCAGAAAAGATTTATGATTCTTTAAAGTGTTTTGTGCCAATGTCTATTAAATTATATTTAACAATTCCTTTTCTAATACTCATTAAATAAACAGCCAACAATCTAGAAGTAACAAATGAGATTTAAATTTCAGGAAATCTAGTTTATGGCATCAAAACTACAACTAAAATATAGATTCACCAGAGACACATTAGACTGCTTAAGCACAGAATTTCTTTATATTATGAATGCAAATGCTACAAGAAAATGAAAGTTTTTTGTATAATTCAGATGAATGTTTTCAACTTTGATACTTTACAAACTCCATAACTTATAATAAGAATAAAATACTTAAAGAACTGTAGCAAACACGATTAAATTTCACTTTCACGTTTCATTCTTTGCTATTTTAGTTGTGTAACTATTTGGCTTAAGTATTCAACTGCTTGAAATTTGAAAAATCAAAGATGAAAATTGTTTTTTAAATGTATTTTTTTATACTAAAATGTTAGATTTCTAATTACATTTGTTTAATGTATTAATAAAAAAGTGATATAAGAACATAAATTATTTCCTTTATACCAAAATAAATATAATTAAATTCTGTGTTTTTGATTATGGAATTTTCAAGAATTATTTAACATGATTTATGTTTATTAATGAAATGGCTGGGGCAACAATAATTTTAAAAAAAACTTTAAGAAACATTAAATAAATAAAATGTGTTTGTACTTAACTCATGTTAAACACCTCAGTAATGCTGGCCAATTTATTAAATATAAACTTTTAGGGGAGACTATCCGATCATCGCAGAAAGGCAATTTTTTTAACTTTTTGTGCATTCAGAAAGACAAGTAGCCTCTAATAAAAGGTTAATAAAACTGCTATTCTCCAGAAATGTTTAACAATGATGAAGACAACATTTAGTGTTTCTTAAATTTTTATTATTTTTTAACTTTTTGTAAACTGCATTAAGTGCACAGGGTCTTTCAAAAAGAATGCTACCATTTTAAATTACTGTAGTTATGTTAATTATTATCCAATAAGTTTGCGACATACACCAACCGATAAAGTAACCGCCCGAATTTCGTCTCCCATCTGCATTCAAATGTCTTTTTTGTCTACTACCTCTAGCATGCACTGTAAATAAAAGTAGCAAACTACAACAGAGAAGGAATTTTGAGTTCTGCAGTTCACAAAGTCGGAATCACTCGTCAATGTGCAACATGAGTAAGAAAATAAAAAATAGCAAATTTAATGTTTAAACCATTAAATCTAATAGTCATCAAAGTCCTACAATAACGTGCATGTCAAACATATTGAGCTTCCTACAAATGTTTATCATGACCTGGAATCTCAAAACAATTTACTTCAAAATACAGTTCTTTAAACTTTTAGTACTGGATGAATCACTAACTTCAAAAGAATTTTATAAGCAATAATATATCGAATTTTAAAAAATCTAAATCCTATAAACTAATGAATTTTTAACCTGGCAACACTCGGAGAGCGGGCCAGACATTCGGGTCTCCGATTCAAACAAAACTTGGTGAGCATGTAGTCCTAAACATAAATGGCTCCTTGTCCAAATAATAGGTCACTTCTCAAGCATTTCTGAAAAACGGGCCTCTGAAAATTGAGCGTACAGTGAGTAAATCTGAAAGTTCCACTTCTCCTCAAAACGACAATAGCCAAATGGGTAAGGTGCTAGGTACCGGAGCCAACAGGGTGTTTGTTCAATTCTTCACATATCTAGTTCTTTCTTTATGTGTATCCATTATTTTATCATTGTACCATATCATTATCACTATTATTATCTATTCTTCATGTTTAAAGCTTACAGAACAAGAGATTAAAAAATTGCAATATCATTTCCTGTTTAGCAAGAAAGAAGTCTCTCTAGATTTAACTTTATGTCATTAAATAAAATTTTTATTTCTTCATATTTCTAATCTACAGACACTTCGTTTTTGATAAACAGGAAATAACAACACCATTCTTTAGTCTTTTGTTTTATAAGCTTTAAACATAAGGATTAATAATAATGCTAATGATACAGCAAAATAATAAAATAATTATGTTACACATAAAAAAAAAACTAAAATTGCAAAGGATCAAATGAATACTGTGCTAGCTCCGGTACCTAGCACCTTATCCACTTGACTACCCTGCCATTTTGAAAAGTGGAACTTCCAGATTTATAAACAGAACACTCAGTTTTCAGAAACCCGTTTTTTGGAAACGCTTGAGAAGTGGGTCCTAATATTTGGACAAGGAGCTGTTTGTCTTTAGGGCTACGTGATCTCCAAATTTTGTTTGAATCGCAGACCCAAACATCTACCCTCTCCTTGTCAGTACAATATTAATGCATCCATTTTTTCACATGTATTTAAATGCTTCTTAATGTATTGTTATCTAATGTTTTCAAAAAATTGTGCCTTAAATAAAAGTTCTTTTATCCTATGAATAAAGAAAGTACTGTCTTTTAACACTGATTAGAATTGATTTTTATTGTTTCAAATATTTATATACAAAGATATTTAAAAATGTGATTCACAAATGTTATGTATCATTTATACGTGTTTTATTTAAATTCTACAACAAATGGCCAAACTGTAGCTTGCAAGCCACCTGTGGCTCTTCCAGATCCTTAGCTCCTATATGGTTACACAATTTCTTTTTCTAACTTTGAGATGTTACTTACACGTGTAATATTGTATAAGTATACAAGAGCCACAATAAGATTTTAGAAGAATTGCATAAGACTTATAAGCCACAGTTTTGCCACTGTGGTTCTGATTTCCCTATCAAGTGCCTCACTGATAAAAATAACCTAATCAAAAGTGAGTGAACATACTAAATTTGTAATCCCAAAAATTTTTATAGGTGAGAATCTTGAATCATATACACCAGTGGTTTTCACTGGTGTGCTGGCACGAAGCTGTGAGACAAAAAATTAAAGTGACAAAGTTTAAAATCTGTGAAAAAATAACAAAATGTACTTCTACATGTTATTGACTATATTTCAGAAGTTTGTTCTAGTGAACTAATGGAGAAAGTATTAGAATGAGCTCCCTAATTATTACTGTTGACAGTGTCTAGTAATATTTATTAATAATGAAATGTGCTACAACCTTAGTATGACTTTTTAAGTGTGTCATAAGTCCAGAAGAGATGGGAATTACATTTCAGTGACAAAATTATCTAGTTACACTTTCTCACGTCTAAAAACAAGTGAAATTTTGAGTAGTAAAATTGTTGAATCCTTATTTTACTTAAAGCATCTGTCATGCACTTATTTGTTTGTTTTTTATATGCAATGAACACTAGTGACTTTACAGCACCAACAGTTTTCATAAAATATGACAATCAAAAACATCCATGCCTAAACTGGGATTCAAACTTGCATTTTGATGAACTATGAGCAATACTCTAACACAATACATCACCAGACTGCTGTTTAGGTCAATTAAATAAATAAGGATATTTTTTTATTTCACGGTAGTTTAAATTTTCACACGAGCATTTTAAAAGTATTAGACCTAATTTTCTAATATTGATAACTAAAAGAAATCAAATGAATTTCACATCGTGGAACAACAGATTCAGTGAAAATCTTATAATGAATTTGTTCATTTTAACTGGATTATGGGTGTTAGTCGATGCTTTCATTCAGTGAAATTCAACTATCTCTTATAAATTTTTGTTTTCATTTCAGAATTTCTTAAAAAGAAATCACATATTATTAATTTTAGGCAAATATTTAAAAGGAAAAAAATTATCAAAATAAAACTAAACTGATTCTTTTTGTGTAAGTAATTATATTATATAACTAATTCACCATCTATGTATTAGGGACATTCCAGTATGCGTCAGTCTCGGCCACAACTGACACACTAATGAATGGTTTAATAAGTTTTTTACCGAAACATCCTACAACGTAACAAGACGGCAGAAGCAAACAGCACTATATTGGCATTTGTAAACTTATAGTGTAACTTTGGGTTGATACAGACGAATAGTAAAAATAGTGTTAATGATATAACCACAGAGACGACCATATTGCTTCGTCGGAGCTTGTCGCATACATGGCCCGACCGGCAAGATGCCCATCGGCGAATATCAGGATGTGTTTTAGTACATTACAGTTCATTGATGCACCGTTTGAGGCACTGGAAAGTACCAGTTATCTTGCTTGAACTATTTGGGTCATGTACAGTTATCTGACAAAAATATTTATATTTATAAATTATCTTTAGTACTGATGTGAATTTTTCTATTTTCCATCTGTTTTTGCAATACTTTACACTTTCATAAATCATTATGCTCTATTTTTAATAAAAAATTACATCATAATATATTTTTTAAAAACATTTATAACAAATTAAATATTTGTAAAAAAAATCAAAATCATTCAACTATTTTAAAATTTTAATTATATAATTTGTATTCAAAAGAAATAAATACGGGAAATATACATTTACTCCAAATTTATGGCCATTACAAAGCCTACAAAGATAAGCCCTTTTATGGAATAATTGAAAATTGTATAATGCTATAGTAGTCAATAAAATGTATTAAAATTTCCTAGTTTGAAGATTAAAAAAGCTCATAATCTTATAAAACTAAGGATTACAAAAATATTTGGTGCAAAGATTCATCATCTTTGCTAACAAATTTACATACTGTAGGGTGTCCGAAAAGTTACCATGCAATGAGAAATTTGTAATGACATTCAAGTTATACATATGGTATTGCATACAAGACCTGTAAGTTGTCCATTCAGTACCAGTTGATCAGTTATATGTATAGTATTGTGTATGACTTACAGCAAATTTTTAACTAAGTGCTAATGTTTATGCCCATGTTGAACGGGCATCTTCAGGCAAACTAATCCCCCAGCTGCTGAAATAACTGTCTGAAGATGCCCATTCAACACAGGTGAAAACATTAGCACTTAAAAAAGAAACTGTCGGCATGTCTTTTAATAAACATTAATAAAATTTAGTTAATAATTACGTTTAAAGTATATAAACTCTATATTAAATTTGTAATATTCACTAAAAGTGTTAATCAGGGTTAATAGCAATCAAATGTCATACTATTTTATATTAGTTTAACACAAATATGAAAATTTTTAGTAGTGAAAGGGTCGTAGAGGAAGACGACGATATTACATTTACAGTGTAGAATAAGGAATAAACTCAAATAAATGTTATATGTAAGATTAGATTGTGGCAACACGATGTTTGACCACAGTCCCCAACCTACGTGACTAACTCCACTTTTTGGGTCGACATGCTTCTGTCTAGTCACTCACCTCATCGTGCACTCCGACCACCGTTTCCACAGTCAATGCAATTGTAACTCTTGTATATAGTTCTGTAAAATAAACTCGTGACAACGACCATTGGACTCCATTGTCTGTCCTGGAATCATTCATTTAACGCGATGAAGACACTATTCATAGATGTAATTGGATTGATTGAAATAATCAATTTCCTTCTCAAGAGGTACGCCTTACTGGCCTCCTCACTGGTGAGCTGGACGTGACGTCACCTTCACAACATAGTAATCTGGACTAGGTGATCCCAGCAATGCTGACCATTTCAAAACCTGAATCCCAGACTTCATCGATAGAAATCCAAGTAGGCCTCCATTTTTCTCTCCACACCAGTCAAGCAGCCAAACTACCTGGATTTCTATCGATGAAGTCTGGGATTCAGGTTTTGAAATGGTCAGCGTCGCTGGGATCACCTAGCCCAGATTACTATGTTGTGAAGGTGACGTCACGTCCAGCTCACCAGTGAGGAGGCCAGTAAGGCGTACCTCTTGAGAAGGAAATTGATTATTTCAATCAATCCAATTACATCTATGAATAGTGTCTTCATCGCGTTAAATGAATGATTCCAGGACAGACAATGGAGTCCAATGGTCGTTGTCACGAGTTTATTTTACAGAACTATATACAAGAGTTACAATTGCATTGACTGTGGAAACGGTGGTCGGAGTGCACGATGAGGTGAGTGACTAGACAGAAGCATGTCGACCCAAAAAGTGGAGTTAGTCACGTAGGTTGGGGACTGTGGTCAAACATCGTGTTGCCACAATCTAATCTTACATATAACATTTATTTGAGTTTATTCCTTATTCTACACTGTAAATGTAATATCGTCGTCTTCCTCTACGACCCTTTCACTACTAAAAATTTTCATATTTGTGTTAAACTAATATAAAATAGTATGACATTTGATTGCTATTAACCCTGATTAACACTTTTAGTGAATATTACAAATTTAATATAGAGTTTATATACTTTAAACGTAATTATTAACTAAATTTTATTAATGTTTATTAAAAGACACACTGACAGTTCCCTTGTTAGTTAAAAAATTGCCAGATTTTAGGTTTTTAGTTGTTTTAATTCAAGTATACCCAGTTTTGTGATAGTTTTGTGTGAAATAAAAGTATATGCCAAAGAGCCATTACATTACGACTACCTCCCACCTAGAGTAGTGAGCTTACCCGGAGAGAAAACAACAGCATTTTCAAGGCTCATACTGCATTTGGACTGTGAGCCAGTAAACCGTGTTTCCGAATGTAGAGTTTTTGGCTGCGTCATGGGAAAAACAGCAGATTTATCAGACTTCGATAAAGGACAAATCGTTATGGCTAAGCACCTGGGAACCTCAATCTCAGAAACGACATGATTAATCAGCTGTTCACGTGCAGTTGCTATTAGTACTTATCAAAAGTGCTGTATGGATGGAAAAACAAAAAGTCAACAGTCAGCTGCATGCCATCCACGGCACACTGATTCCAGAGGGGAGCAGAGACTATTATGCATTGTTTGCTGCAACCGAAAGGCTACAGTGGCCCAAATCATCAGCAGCTACAACAGTGGTGTTGGTCACCACTGTTGTAACAATGTGTCACAGCACACAGCACAGCATACCCTTCTGCATATGGAACTGTGTAGCTGCCAGCCCAGCCAAGTCCCCACGCTTACAGCATGTCATCGACAACAGTGCCTGCAATGGGCCAGGGAGCATTGAAATTTGACCTTAGAGGAATGGAAGAAAGTTGTCTGGCCACATTTTCTGGTCCATCACTTTGACGGTTGAGTGCAGATACACTGATTTCCAAAGGAGACCATGGCAGCTGGATGCAGAGTTGGACACAGTATTACGATGTGCGTGATGTTTTCATGAGACACATTATGACCCATCATCCCCATAAAACAATCCCTGATGGCTGTGCACTATGTGAACATCATTGCAGACCAGGTTCACCCTTTCATGACAACAATGTTCCTGGCAGGCAATGGCCTGTATCAACAGGATAATGCAGCATGTCATAAGGCTCGAATTGTCATGGAGTGGTTCGAAGAACATTCCAATGAATTTCAAGTCGTGTTGGCCTCCAAATTCACCTGATATCAATCCAATTGAACATTTGTGGTTCCACCTGAAAAACCAAATTCATGCTGCCACACTACCTCCTCGCAATGTTCGGGAACTGGAGGACCAGCTGGTGAGAGCCTGGTACCAGATATCTTAGACTACCTACCAGCACCTTATTGAGTCAATGTGTGTTGGCGGTTTTGCAAGCAAAAGGTGGTCGTATGTCATATTAAACAGGTGGTCATAACATAATGGCTCTTCGGTATAGATTAGACTGGACAAATGAATGAGAGACAACATTTAACTCAACAAGTAATTTTTTTTTTAGTAGTAATAAGTTTTACAAATCACATACATGAATGTGAATTACCTTTCAATACGGTTGAAAGATATTACTGGTACCATTTTAAATGTAACTTGTGAAAATTAATATTAGAAATTGGCTAGTTATAGTACCCATTTTTAAATATGTTTATAGTAGTTTTTAAGTTTTTATGTACTGTACATACATATACACACACATTTAATTCTGAAAATCAAGTTGTTTTGATCCTTTGTTATTCAATTTAAATCTTATCCCTGATCTTAAAAAAAAATTCTTTGGTCCTGTGAAAATTGTCTTTATAACATTCTGATGTTTATAATTACAAATTAAATACATTTTTCTTTATTTTAGCAAGTACACAGTATTTGGTCTCAAACTCAGCTTCAGTGATTAATATGGAATTATGGGGCATTTTATAAATAATCTAAGAATGATGAGAAGCAAAATTTAATAAAAATTTATTTACTATATTTAAATTTCTCTGAATGATAAACTGAAATGCAGCAAATAAGACATTAAATTTGCCACAAAAGATTATGATTTCCAGAATTAAAAGTGTATGTATACCTCTAATCCTTTGTTTGGATCCTTTGTTTTAAAACATTCTGCTAAAACACAATGTAAATACAATAAGAAAAACTTGTTCATTTTTTAAAATTAATTCCTAGATTATTAATCTTTTGTTAATTTATATATATACAGCATTCAATAATACATCAACAAATACTATATTCCAATACATTATCACATCAAAAAAACAGGTATAACAGATACAATAATTATTATATTTGTTATACCTGTTTTTTGATATAATAATAATTATATTAATATATAAATTCGTTGGTATTAAAAATAATTATATTTATATATATATATATTACAATTATAATAAACATTTTGAGAATATTAATGAGAATTAAATGATTTAAATTCCTAATAAATTTTCATATCATTACTCTAGAATACCTTTAAATAAATAAACAACAATTGAATCGAAATTAGAAAACTGACTGGATTGTTATTTACTGGATTTTCTAATTTAAAATAAATTGTAATTTGAAATAATTATTAAGTCTAAAATTCAGAATTTTTTTGCTCTCTTCCTTTTCCAATAAAATGTACAAAAATTCTATACTAAGTTATATCAATACTGAGGTCAGGTTAATAAAAATGTAATTAAAGCTAGCATGTCTAAAGAAATAAATTAAAAATCAATAAGAGGATGGCTAACATTTTACTCTATACAATATAAACTGAAAGCCTTTTTAAAACAAATTTAAAGTATTTTTAATCTAAAATAATTTCCAATAATTACAAATTACTTTGTGAGTATTTTTTCAAATTTAAAATGTCTCAATTTACGAAAGAACAATTAATATTTTCTAAGTTTATTAACATTTGAAAGTAAATTTTAATTAAAGATATTTTGAAAATGAACATTTTAAACTGAAAAGCTACATAAGATTCATGCAAATGAAATTTTTGAGAAAATATAGTATTTTATGAAAAACTATAAATAAAAAATTTATCATATTTTTTTTAGCTGTGTATACTCTAAATTTGTATAGTAATTGATTCAAAAGAAAGAAAATTCAATGTATGTAACAAAAAATTGTAAATATCAATAACACAATTTATATTCAATTAATATGTGTCCTTCTAACATAAACATAAAGATATAAATTTAAATATTTTTTTTTTTAGTAAAATTCTTACCTAATCTTATTTGGGCATCTATTGGATCTAATTTTCCACATTTAATCTGTTCTTTTAAGGCAGATTTTAATTTGTGGCGTTCTTCTCTTTCCTCTTGAATGCTAAAAATTTAATTAAACAAACATTATTACTTTTTTTTTTCTTTTGATATTTCTATTGGAATTATTAAGATCTTATATCTTTTTTACCTTCATGACTAGGTGCATAGATAGACACGGCATTTCTACGTCATCTTTATTCGGAATATCCTATAGGCCGATGGATATTCCAAATAAAGATGATGTAGAAATGCCCTGTGTCTATCTAGTCATGAAGATAAAAACAGATAAAAGAAGACACGGTCTCTGAATACACAATCTTATATCTTATTAGATTAATAAAGAATTTTATACCTAACATACATTAACTATATAAAAATAAATTTCAATTAATCTATATTAAATCATATTAAAAATTTAAATTGAAAATAGTGTAGATGCTATAGCTAAAGCCCATGAATCAGATAGAGATTGAATTAGCTAACTAATCCTAGTTTTATCCAAGCACACTCAAAGCAGTAATGATGTATTAATTTGAACTTTATCCATATAATATACACTTTATGCAAGTTACAAGCAGAAGCTTACATTATCCAAAAGAAACTGGATATGGCAAGAACAAAACTTAAAATTTTGGCTTTATCCACCCCATTTTGTATGAAGTAAAAGTTTTGATTTCACTTTAGATAATCTGCAATATTTTCAAAGCAGATTAGATGGAAAAAAAATTTTGTTTCTGGAAGTGGAATCAACTACTGAACAACAAGAAGTGGAAATAAACTAGTATTTATTTTTTCTACTGACACTATTGTTCAGAGTATGACATATGAGTTTGAGTTTTGTTAACAGTGGCACATGAACACAGCCAAAAAGTACCCAAGGTGCCAACTCCTGTTTTTGGAGCCAAAAGAGTTAAAAGGATCCAAATTTTATGCAAAGTAGCCAAATTTGGCATAACTGTATGCACTCCCTGATATGCAAACCACCAAGTGTTTGCAAGGGACCACATCCATTTAGAGGGGTGAATGTTCTTAAACTTTAACTTCTATTTTCTGAGTACAGTAGAATGGTCTGCTAAACCAGATGTTTGAATTGCTTTACAACCGGAGGTTAAACCTGTGTCTGCTTACTAGTAAAAGAAAATCTAGTCTACTCAAAATGGAACATTTATTACAATACAGGAAATCGTCATTAATTCAAACTTGGATAATTCAAAATCATGTTAGTTTGTAACTGTACTTTTGTCCTGGATGGAAATATAGATTTACATGTTAAGGAATTTGGTTAGTTTGAAATATAGCTACTTCGAAATTCAAAGTGAAAATTCTGTCTTAACTGCAATACACATATGTTAACTCATTCATTTAGATCAAAGTGCTTCCATATTGTAAGAGAATAATGGTAATCTAGTCAATATGGCTTTGCTTTTACAGTAACACATTTTCAGATGTTATCTGAAACTCTTTAGATACAGAACATAAAATGACATTTCTACCCCTATTGAATTTCCTTCCCACAAGAAATCAGATGTGTTATCAACTCACATTCAAATGTTAGTCAATTAGAATTTTTAAATGCTTGCCTTGTAAAATTAACGTTTTTTTCACTTATGCCACTATCAAAGTAAGCAGATATATATATATATATATATATTAATAGATGAAGTCAAAGATATTTCCAAAACATTTATACACATTTCTTTAAATGTTAGATTTCTACATCATGCCAATTTATTTTAATTACTTAAATTTATTTAACAAATAATATTTTTTGAATTTTAATGAAAACTGGTATGATATTGTACTTACATTTTTAATTCTTCTTTAAACAATTCTAAATTACTTTTTTTCTTTTCTTTCTCTTTCTTTTTATTCTGTAATAAATAAGCACAATTTCATATAATGCCTATTTGTACTTATTATTATTATATTTTATTAAAAACTATATGTATAGGTATATGAGTTAACTGTATTCTGTACATTTATATACATAAATCTATGATTCTATTTGAAAATAATATTTTATTTATTTTTATTTTGTAAATCTTTAAAAAAAATCCTTAATGAGTATATTCATAAAAATTTAATTTTTACTTAGAAAATTACAGTAGACTGTTTTGGAACAGAAGAGAGTGTCCTTTTGGATTAATTCATACCCAAGGAATTACAATGAATGCTGCTGATTAGTGTGAAACATCAGAGAGAGTACAGTGTGCAATCCTGAACAGTGTGGCCTTTTGTTGTCGGGGACTGTTTTCATTCATGATAATGTATGACCTCATATCACTGATGAAGCATTTTACAAGAGAAATGCTTCAACAGTTTCATTGTGAAGTTTTTGATCATCCAGTATACAACCATAATCTTGACCAAGTGACCTCAACTTCTTTAGATTTTTAAATTTTTTTGGGTGGCAAATGAATGAGAATACACAATGAAATCAAGAACACTGTCAATGACATTTTGAATGGACCAGTGGTAGGAAGAGTATGATGAAATCATAAAAATACTGATCTCGTGGTTTGACAAGTGCCTCATTATCTTTGGTGATTATGTTAGAAAATAAACTAATGCATGTAGTATTTACGGTATAAATTTGTTTGATATTAATTTCCTTGTATTATAATCAAATGATTTTTGTTTTCTGAGAGTCCCTTGTATAAAAGTTTTCATACATATAGTTCATTACTTAGTAAGTACTGTTATCATCTCCATAATTTAAACTTACTGGTTTTTCTGGTTTTTCATATCTATCTCTTTGAATTTCTGGTTTTTCTTCCTTTTTTGTTATTTCAATCATTCTTTGTGGCTTGTATATTTTTCCACTTTGAGCTGTCAACTTTTCTTCTGTTCAAATAAAAAGCATAAATCAGTATTTGTAATTAAAATTAATTTAAAATATTATGATTTTAATTTAAGAGCTAGATATACATTCACATCCACAATATATATCAGAGTGTAAAAACTAAATATTCATTTACATAAAATGCTGTTTTTAAAAGATTATATACAAGAAATTCATTAATATTTTGATGGCATGTATGTTTTTATGACCATTATTTTAAAGCATTATCTATATTAAAAAAAAACCAGAATTACAGGATCTTCCAAAAAGAATGCGAACATTTTAAATTACGTTAATTATTATCCCAAAAGCATGTGACGTTCACTAATTGACAGAGTAACCGTCAGAGTCTCATCTCCCATCAGAATTCAAAAGTTTCATTGTCTACTACCTTTAGGAAGCACAGTAAATAAAAATGGTGGCTCTGCAACAGAGAAGGCATTTTGTGTTCTGCAACTTGCAAAGTCAGAGTTATTCAACATTGTACAACATGAGTAATCTGCAGGAGCAGCAGAAGCTGTAGAATTTTGGCTGCTATGGAAGGAATGACAATGGATATGCTGTAGCGACTGTATGAAGAATTTGAGTATCAGTTAGATGTGTGCCATGTTATGCAAGGTGCAGAAAAATTAAATTGTAATGACCAAATGTAAAACTTTGACAATTTTCAAATGCCAAACAATCTTCCAAATTATCAGGCCATTTTTTGGCTATGTTAATTTGGTAGATCGTTTGGTATTAATCAATTAAATTAATCAACAAATTTTTCTGCAATATTAATCAATGAAAATATTGCAAAAAAATTTGTTTATAAATCAAACTCTTCTCTTGTCTTTTCCAATTTTTCTTTTCCTCAATCGCCCTCTTCTTCTAAATCCAGCATGTTTACAAATTTTTTGGTGTCATGTCCATCTCTTGCTGTAGATATTTCAATGTTTCCTGGGGAGAACCTTTCCTACCTTTCATCAAACATATCTTTCAGATTGCAAACTAACTTCTGGTTGAAGGATTCAACTCTCCAGATTGAGAATGGGTTTGTCACAATCATGCTTTCTTCTTTTAGAATCGAGATAATTATTCATATTGCAGCTTGCTTATTAGATCAAAAGAGTTGGTTTAAGTTAGTAGAAACATTTAATAAAATTAACGGCAAAAAACAATATTCTTTTTATTTTTCAAAGCAAGCTATGCGTTTCGGATGATTTTACAAATAGTTCTTTTACAACCCTCTTCAGGCTGTAAACGAAAATATACAATCTTAAAATTTACAAATTTCAATGACATTAATACAAACTTACAACTAATCTTTCTTACAAATTTTCTGAACATCATTTATCGATGGACATTCGTCTTTACGTGGGTATTTACTTCAAGTGATATCCTGCCACAAGCCCTCTATTTCCATTCCGTTATTTAAATTGATAGTATTTATTTGCACGTTTGATTGCAACATGTTCTTTAAGTTTATGTAAATACAAATCCTTTTCTTTATAAAGAATTTTTACATTATCATCAATAGTATATCCAAATTCATCACAATGTTTAAACCATGGGGACTGTTTATATTTTAATCTAATTACAACTTCATGTTTATAAATTCTAATTCTTAATTTTCTCCCATTTTACCTATATAAATTAACCAGATTTATACCTGGGCAATTTAAATTTTAGACCACCCCTGCTTCTTCTATAATTTCCTTCTTTTTTATTTCACTAAGTTTAATTTTATTTTTTAGGTTAGCAGCCAAAACAATCTCAAAATTTTTAAATTTATTTTTATATTTTTCAAATTAACTTTTTATATAAAGAAATGGTACATATATATTATTTTCATTTCTACATTTGGCATTAAATTTATAATTTTTATATTCTAAAGACCATTTTTTTTTTTATAACTGGATGGGATAGCCATTTAATAAATTTAATTTTTACTAGGGACCCCAACTAGTGGTTAAGGTAGCAGCCTGCTGCTCTAGGGAACCCTATACCGGGTTCCTTAGAGCAGCGGGCTGCCACCTTAACCACTCAACCATCTGGCCGTTATTTAAAGAATGCTGATGTTTTCAACCTGATTAAAAAGACATCTTCAGATGTGTATTGAAAACATGATAACAATTTAGTCAATTTGAATTTGGATTAAACATTTGCTTCATAATTTTGTTGTTGAATTTCAAAAATATTGCAATATTTTTTGTTTCATCAATACTAATTACAGAAATTTAAATTGATTAAAATATATGTACTGTACATTGTGTATATAATTTATTTTCTACATATTACAAAATAACTAACCTCCTGATCCTGCATTAATAACACTGCCACGGACAAACAATTTCCCATGTTTAGCCGGCTCTTCAAAAGACGCTACAAATTCTTCATATACTTCTGCGGCGGCCTTTTCTTCCTCCTTTTAAACAAATTTAAGATAATATTTTAGTAATTAAATGCCAATATAAAGATTTTAAAATTAATTAGCAACTTTAATGTAGTAATTTAATTTTAGTAGTGTCAATAAAGCAATTAAAAAATTAATAATTCTCATTTACGTCAAATTTCATAGCCATATTTGTTTAACTTAACAATTCTATGCATGGAAAGCTAGAACTTCTGTAAATAAGTATTTTAAAACCTTCCACTCTTTTTCTAGCAATTTCTTTAATCTAACAATTTTTTCAGCTATATTTAATGGCCTTCTTCAAAGCATAAGTATTGCCCTGAAGAAGGGGAATACTTATGCCCTGGCTATGATTTTATAGAACGATTACAGCAGTAAGTTAATAGAAAGGCTAGCTTGCAAAATACAAGGCAACCTAGAAACAGAAGCCATAAATACCAGATCTCTAAAACAGCAAAGAAAACACATAGTAGTTGATTGTGACTCTAGAATGAGCCAAACCTATAAAATCATAGCCAAAAAGATCAAAGCAGATCTAGCATAAAAACATATCCCTTCAATATATAAACTTCTTGCCAATACCAAAGATAACTGCAGCAAAGCCAGAAAACCTAAAGTATACTTGGTACCGCTGGACAACAACAGATTTAATTTGAACATAAAGTTAACACACACAGGCTCATTAGCAAAAAGGATAGTGGAGCATAAGTATGATATGCAGAATAAGAAGTTTAGTACCACCCTAGCCCAATATGCAAGCGAGCCAGATATAACAGCTTAATGGAAAGAAGCTAAGATTATAATACCAATACTCAATAACAGCAAGCTAAGATCAATAGAAACACTGGAAATCTTTGCAAAATCCCTCAAAGAAAATTGCATTAACAGTAGAGATGCAGACTCGCTATCTATGGCTTGGCAATCACTCATTGACAACCCCCTAAAGGAAGTGGGCTAACCCATTCACCTCAAACTATATGTGACACTGCAATCTTACAAATTTATAAATATTTTAATCCTATCGGCAATAGTCATTTTGTGTAATTTGTTATCCATTCACATATTTATTAATTAAGTGTGTTTTAATTTTATCTATTTCCGTGTTTACTTAATGATGGTAATTTAAAAAAAAAAAAATTTGTAAAAACAATGACGTCATAAGGACGAAAACAAATTTCGAATATGTATTAACTGACGTTCCAATATTGTAGAACCTGAAGGAGGCCATTAAATATAGCCAAAAAAATTAGTTAGATTAAAAAATTTGCTAGAAAAAAGTGGAAGGCTTTATATATAATACTTATTGTATAACTTAACAAATATGGACTCCTGGATGAGACTTATTAAATAAACACTTATTTAATACAATGTAGTATTTTAATATTTAAAAAATAGTTTAAAATTTAAATATTAAAATAGTATATTCAAAGAGTTTTCAATAATTCTGAAGTGTAATATATTGTATTCATTCTAATAAACAGTGCATGTATATAACTTTTTTCATCTTACAGCTGTGCTGTTTATTACAGTGCACTTACTATTAGAAAGAAACTATTAATAGAATAAATCCAGTAATTTTTATATTATTTTATTTGCCTGTTATTCTCATTACTAAATTATTTTTACTTTATCCTGTATGTATTCCATTTTCTCTATTCTCAGATTGTACATTTAATATAAATATCAAAATTAGAACCACGTCAAGAAGATAAATTATGTAACTGGTTTTATTTAAAACAGTTGTTTAATTGTTCACAACAAATGCATAGTGTGTTTCAATCAATTTAGTTGACATAAACTCTGTTTTGGCTACAAACCTAAAAGCCAAATTAACTAAATAACTATGTATAAAAAATTGCCAGGAGAAACCCTGTTAATGTCAAGCAAATAGAAGTAATAGAAAAATTACTCAAGCAGATTTAGTTGTTTAAATATTTTTAGTTAAATATATAATATGACATTGATATTTTTTCTTTGGAGAGAAAAATATCAATGTCATTGTTGTTAATAATTTATCATAATTAGATAAATACATCATAAGCATTAATTATTGACTTAATGGCTCTGTTGTTATTGTAGTTATTTAGAAATAAAGCTCTCTCCACTTTCTAGAGGCCTAGATTTAAGTATTTTTAATTAGGATAATTAAAAATTCAATGTTTATTTTAATAGAAAATTCTGTATCAGAGTGGCTTCTAGACAGATGATAGTATGAATTTCTGCACACAAAAAAAAAACAGCATATACACAGCTTGAATAAAGATTGTGGAAAACGAATACATACCACTGTAGTAAGATACAGAATGTTTGAAAACAGTTCATAAATCAGTGACACTTGACCTGAGACTGTGGAACATTATTCACGTATTTTTATTATGTGGAGCGTTAGCATCAATATATTCAAAAATCAATACGCAATTCAGTGTGTCACAAAACAACAAAGTAATAAACTAATATACTTTATTGTTGTAATATACTAATATACTTTACTGCAAACAGAGTATTATGTTTT
The DNA here is from genome assembly GCF_030686945.1 of Centruroides vittatus. Lineage (NCBI taxonomy): Eukaryota > Metazoa > Arthropoda > Arachnida > Scorpiones > Buthidae > Centruroides > Centruroides vittatus. Next base: position 1,345,517 of record NW_027120714.1, on the reverse strand, counting down.
AGTGTATACTGGAATAAATTTGCAATAAAAACTTAAAAAATTTCTTTTATGGAACACTTGGAATAGGATTGATAAATACTACCCTAAACAAACAATTTTTTTTATTTGGAAAACAAAGATATCTTCTTACTCAATTACTGGAACTAATGATAAACATTAACAAACCTTTAAAATCCGGTAACAAAGTTGGAAAACTTTTAATCATAAAACTGAAATCAATAAACTCTCTAATATTAATGCTTCTAGATTGCTGACATATTTACTTACAATTTTGTACATACCATCTATTGATTGTTACAATTGTAGTTTTGAATTTCATTTGTGTATGTGCACTTCTTCACATTCACAGGTAATAATAATCTTTCTTTATTTTTACATATTCTCAATGTATTTAGTGTAAAAACGTTTATTTTCAAATTTTAAATGTGTTCCATTTCACATGCCGTAAGTTCAAATATGTCGTTCCCAAATATAAATTGTTAAAATATGAAGTTTGATTTATGAATACAACATATATTATTTATTTATATCAAAAATATGTATCATTTAACTGTGTATATTTTAATCATATGTAACAATGATAAATAAAACAGCAGTGTTTTTTAATATTTTCAATATTAGTATTAGATTAACGTCTGACTTTCTATAGACAAATTTTTTAATTTTTAAGAACATTCAGAGTGCTCCCTTTGTTATTTACTACACAAGAATATATGTCCCTTTTATTCCTTTTGTACAATTTATTGCTTATGCTCTTAAGACTTCGTCAGCCTTTTAAATTATTCGCAACATAAATATGTTTAAAGATCTCGTCAGCCATAGAGAGTCGGGAAAGGCCAAACATGGCTGGAGAAGCCACACACATTGCCGACGCTGGATCTAAGATATATAATATCCAGAGCTAGGATATTTAGACATTTTGGTGAGATGTTATCGTCATCATGCCAAAATGGCTAGAAGAAAAAATACGGCATTTTATGTAATTTTAATAGAAAATTTATAAAAGCTATAAAAACAGTAGAAATAAAGCAAACATTCATAAATTCATATCTTACAAAACCTTAATAAAAAATTTTAATTATAATTTAATTTAATTATAATGGTTGATAGTATTTTTTAAAATTAAAAAACATTAAAGAAACAAAGTCGTCTTCTTTCTGCCATGTCCAATCATCAGAAAACAATCACAGTCTTTCTTCACAGCGATGACCTTTTATTGTAGGCTACACCTCTGCAGATATATCGCACCCCGGCAAGAAAGGTGACACAACTCAAAAATGCAGCATTTGAGAAAAATCTACCTAAAGAATACTATAAAACTCATAGTATAAGCTGCTTTTAAATTTCAGGTAAGTATTTATGGCAGTAAATTCTATTTTATTCTATAATATAGTAATTATGGATCTGTAGCTCCGCTCTCGTCGAATGTGAGGTGTTATCAGTAAAATACATATGAGGTCTTTGAGTTATGTCACTTTTCTTGCTTTTCTAATAAGATAGAGATGCTTGTTTTGAACGTTGGGGCACTTCATACATATTTTTCAATGACATAATCTGAAAATTGCTATTTTTTGAGTTTTGTTACTTTTCTTGCCGGGGTGCGATATGTAAAACAGTAAAAAAATCGATTTTGTTTCTTCATATTTTTTAACCTTAATAAAGAAGTTATTTTCTTTATTAGTAAGTAATTATTTAAATTTATTTATTGAGAAACGAGTCAGAAATAAACAGTTTTTAAATTTCTTTAAATACTTTCTTTTAAATCTCAAATATTGATTTGGTAATTACAACAAAGATAATCATCATTATGTGAATTATTTTTAATTCCAATTACATTTCTATATATAAATCAAAACTAATTATTAAAAATAAATGACAATACTTTAAAAATAAATCAACAATACTTTATTCATTCTTGTCCAGGACATACTACGGCATCAAAACCTTCACCTTTACACTAGAAAATTTTATTTAGAATTAGAAAAAACATTTTGTGACGGTTATAAATAAAATTTCCCGTCATAAAGACGAAAGTTTTGAGACCAATAATATATTGTACGAATGAAAACCACCATCGATGTTAATACTTTTTTTGCAACATAAATAATTGTGTCATTAGAAGACTACACAAAACTATGTTTATTAATAAAGTTTTAGCATCTCAAAAGATCAAAAAACTCTAATACAAAATAAATCCTTTATAAATTACTATAATATAACTCAAAGATACATTTCAGAATTTGAATTTCTCAATATTCACAGTTGATGTAATAATACTTGAAATTAAAGTAAGAAAAATATGCTAGTGTATATGTATATAACAAAACTGTGTATATATATATATACACTCTTATATTTAGAGAATCACAAGTCGCCACTCCAGCACCTCTAACTTAGTTCAGCTTTCATTATTTTAAGATGATAATGAGTTAATTTTATGTTTATTGCTTAATGATTTGATTTAATTTTTCATTTTTACTTTTTATTTTCCATGAATTTAAATTTTATTGAAGCAGAGCATTCGCAAAGCTTCTTCTATGAGGCTTACAGAATTGTGTTCATTCTGAAAATCCACTTGATAGATTTTTATTAAATTTTGCCATTTTCCATTAATTGTGATGCGGAATCCAAAAATGTAATAAAAAAATGGGGGTGACGTCATTTTCGAGATATAAGGTCATTTCACGAGTGCACACGACAAAGCAATTTCGTACAAATTGCACAACTTTGTTGCGCGATGTTTCACGGTCACTAGCACATCTAGTAGGAGCTTATAGAATTGAGTTTGCTCTCAAAATTTAATGGATTGATTTTGATAAAACTTTGCCATTTTCCATTAATCGAGACAAGGAATACAGAAATGTAATGTTGATCCATTTAAATGTAAAAAGTCCAGCACCGAATTGCATAATTTTATTGGCAACATTTAAAATTCTGATAGCACTATCTGTTACAGTATTTCATTAAAAAAATCCTTACATTTTTAACTATTATGAAATTGTAAAAAACTTTATTTTGAGAGTAGGGACGGCTTTTATAAAAAATTTTAAATGCTAATAACAAGTAAAATCGCCATTAAGTCCGACCCTAATGGAGATATGCACGATCCTCTCTATTTCTCCACCTCCTCAATCTTTCAACACCAAAATTTAATAGCATCAATTCCCCAATACAGAAACCTCCCTGCAAAATTTCAGAAACTTTCGACAAAAAGCACAGGAATTATTAAGCTTCACAGAGGGTGAACAAAATTGTGCACCCCCATACACACACTCGCATTTATACAGAAAAAATATCTGGAGAGGTAATTTTTTTGACTGATAGCCATACTTTCCCTCTGTTATATATAACAGACAAGAAAATAATAATGTTATATTTATGATACAGTGTATTGAGAACAACAAAAATACTAAATCTCCAATGAGTAATTTTAATACATAATTTTCAAATCAATACTCACATGTTTTCTCAGCTTTTGCTGCTCACGTTTTGACGATTTCTTTCCAATTGGTGTGATGTTGAAAGCTTTGACTTTTGGTCCGCTCTGTAAAATTTATATCAACGCATTCAATAACGAAAACACTATAATATAAAATATATCTAAAATAAATAAATATGCTTTCTTATTTCGGACATTTGAGGACAATTCAGACATTGCATTTTATCACACTACAAAAATATTGTATATGTAAATTTATAAATTTTTTGGTGTAAAATAAATATAAATTTTTTGTTTTATTTTCTTATTTATTTAAATTAAAACAAAACATAAAAAGGTTTTATAGAAATCGGAATCATTTGATTTTTTTTGTTCCTGAAGGTCATTCAAATGGTCTAAAACATTTGAAAAGGCTGCATATTAAAGGTTTTTTGTCAACATTTGGTTGACAAAATATAAGTTTTATATTATTCAGCACAAAAGACAAACATGTTTTTTTATAGAGTAAACATTTAGTTATATTTACTTGAATGTTAAACTCGTGTTTTATGATATTAGAAATAACAAAAGCAAACAGTAATTTTTTTATAAATAACATTTACACAATATTAAATTTGTAAAATGGTGTGAACCATACAGATGTTATCAATAAGCAGAAATCAGCTTTTCGGGTGCGAGACAAGTGGATAAAACACAAACATTCTGGTAGAAACATATATTTCATAAAATAAACATACCAACATCAAAACTCCAGCAACCAAAACACTTTACTAGACAAACAAACATTTTCAACATCTTAAATGGTCGTTGTCAGGTTCTAACCTGCAATGTTTGAATAGACTTCTACTGAGAGTCCTTTTACAAAGTGTTTTGAATTGAGGTTCCTCCAACCCCTCATGGCACCGACAATATTTGTTGATCTAATACATACACATCATCTGTTACAGTGATGATGTAGCCAATAACATCTGCGCTCTTTTTAATTAAAATCTATTCTAATTACAATTCAAATATTGCAGGTAGCTCCTGATAATGACCTTTGTGACAGTTGAAGATATTCGTTTGTCTAGTAAAGTGTTTTATTTGCTAGATTTTTGCTGTTAATGTGTTTATTTTTTGAGCCAAATCCAATTTGACAAGCTGTTTATACATATATAAACAGCTTGTCAAATTGGATTAGCTCAATATATATATATCATTTGAATGTTTTGACTTCTTTGGAACAGCTTTCTGTACAGAACACAAAGTAGTGCTTTTTAAGAACAGAGAATGAGTTTTTACTTTCAATGTTTGTTTTATCTGTTTGTCTCACGCCCAAAATTACTGATTTCTGTTTACCAATTAATACAATATTTTTAGTAATACAGAAATCCATGTCTATAAATTATATACTTCTAATTAAAGTATAAAATTGAAAAGCAAAATCAGTTTACGAAAAACTGACGTACTGATTTATTTTAACAGAAACTGCTTCATCCGAGCACTTTTATCACTGATCACTAAATTAGAAGAGTAAAAATTTATTTATTTACTGCATTTAGAAACATTAGAGATGATTGGGTTGCCCTGATAACAAGAGAAAAGAAAAATCCCCAATAAAATATTAACAAAGTATAAAAGACACAATAAAAATTATAAACAATTATGTATTATACAAAATGGATTTACATTTATTTTTAAAAAAGTTAAAATAACGATATAGATATGATTCAACAGGATGTATATGAGAGGCTATTTGGTAAAAAAAAAGATCTTTGTGAGAGAGAAAGGCAAAAGTACGGGATGAAGAAGCATGAAGTATTGCAGGTTCTTGCGATTGGAATGCGGAGACTTAACCAGTAGTTTGGGATTTGACCGTCGAAATATTTAAACCAGTGATCAAATACGATCAAAGTATTTTAAACGATCTGTAAGATTAGGAAGGCCAAGGTGAACTCTTGCTACATCATGGTTATTGATATAGGGTAGATTATAGAATTTATATATCAGGAAATAAACTTTATATAATTCAGATTGTACTTTATGAAACAGATAAGGGGCAGTTATTGCCCAGACAGGTAAACAGTAGTCAACTATTGACTGAAAATTAGTAAAGAAAATGGTTCTGAATATGGATTTTAAAGAAATATTTTTACAGAAATGTCAAATGAAGCCACGTCTAATGGCAAGTAATCTAATAACAGCGGTAAGAAAGGCCTCCCAAATAAACACGATGCTCCTGTTATTACAATGCCTGAGCATCACCACTTGGTCCCACAGTGGAGTGTATAAGTGCTGCAATGCCATTCTTGCTAGCTCGGTATCACACCTGCCTGCCCTGATGGAAAGTTGGTGTTCGGAAATACGACAAGCCAACATTCTAGTTAATCTAATAGCATAAGAGATATGTTCGTGAAAGATTACTTTTTCGTGGAATATAATACCAAGATTGTGACGAGACTGAACATAATTTATTTTAGTGGAGTCAATATATATTGAAGGGCGGTATGAATTGCGAATTAGGGAAAAGCATATATTAAAAGTTAAAATACATTTGATTTAATAGGCTTTAAGCAATAATAGATTTTCCTCTCCCCAAATAGTCCATGAGGTCAAGGGCCTACTGTACTACTTTATATGGGCAAATTGTTGTTATAAGTTTCTGCCATATTAACTAGATTATTAAATAAATTTACAGATAAATATGCTAATAAATTCAATCCAAAGAATAAAGCAGAAATAGATTTGTTGTTGTTTGATTTTAATAATTAAATAATATATTAAAACTTGTTGAAATTAATTTAAAAACTGACATTATCAATTAAAAGATATGGATTTTTATGATTGAAGATGTTTTTGAATGATTGTATTTCTGATGATGAGTCAGGAACTTGTCAAGAAACTCTAAAATATTAGAAGTATGTTTATAAGGTAGATGTCTTATTAAGTTATCAGTATCAGTGTAATACATATACAGTATATAAGATAATATACACATCTTAGTATCTAAAATGTAAATATATTACTGCCAGGTCATCTGGGTTACTTGAAAAAATTGAGATAATTATGTCAATAAATTCAATAATAATTTTTAAAAACTATAAATACAAAAAAAAAAAATACATATAATCATTGTTACATGCTGTTTTATGCATTAACAATTTGTTTTTTTAGAAACAAAATTCCATAACTATTCCACAGAATGGCTACGATTTATTGACTAGATTAATTATACACCTAACATGGCTTAATTAAAGTAAGTCATAATTAACACTTAATTACAGCTTAGTTAATGTAAGCCATATACACCTAAGAAATTCAGCAAACTAATATGGGTGTTTTACAAATACAATCTCCAATCTATTATTAATTTCTTGCCAATAATTTGGGAGACTGAAGCCACTGCTCCTCCCTCCACTGTCCAATGTTTCACTCTACAAGTATGTCAGTCACTTTTTTTTTTGCATATAATTTGTCCTTATTCCTACAAAATGAAATCCAGAAACATAAGATCAAGGGAACAAAAACACCATGGAATAGGACTACTCAGTCTATTTGCAGAATTTGCACCCACATTATGCAAGATAGAACACACCTAGTATGAAGGTTCTCCATCTTGCTGGAAAAATACATCACTTTGCATTTCTTCCAACTGAAGAATGTCAAACAATTCTAGCATATCCAGATATGTGTCAGCTTTCACTGTATTTTCTTGAATGAAAAATAGTTGAAAACTTCATTACAGAATAGTGCAAACCAGGCATTTATCTTGGAACTACTTCAACCTTGCTCATAAAATGTATGCAGTTTTTCAGATCCTTATTGTAGACACATGGAGTGCATTCAGTATATGACCTAATACAGACATTGTGATTCAAGCAGTTATTGAAAGTAATCTGGAACACACTGAACACTGAGCAGTTGAATTGAATAAAAATGGCTGACACGAGAACTTTGTTATTTGAAGTTATGAAAAATGACGACATAGACAGGTCATACACTGAATGCACCCATGGAATGTGACACACAACTTCCTCATTTAACAGTTGTCTTTTTACAATGTTTATCAAGAATAGTGTTGCCAGATTTTGAGTTGCTGTATTGAATGCAAAAATAATCTTGCATTATCTATTCCAGTTTATTTTTTATTAAGCTTCTTAATCTAGTCAATAAATTGTGTGGAATTGATGGGATAAGGCATTGTAATGCATGGGCTATCTGCCAAGTAGATGCCTTCCAAGAGGAGTTTAATGGAAAACTGGTTCCTATTCAGGTGTTACACATTAAGAAAACCCAGAAAAACTCCGTGCGGTCAGCCCATTGGTGAGGTGCAAACCTGCAACCAACTAGTGTTTAGTGGTTTTATCCATTCATCCACCGGTGGGCCAATATATTGGTGAACAACCTGTATAATTCTTAAAGAATAAAAGTATGTAACAACTTTTGTAAAACAGAAAAAATCTTTAACTCACAGATTGTGTTTGTTTAAAAGAGAATACAGGTTATATGGTAATTTAGGAACGTCTGAACTAAATTAAAATTTCTGAGGACATTCTTAGAATTTTTCAAAATTTAAAAGAAGAAATAAATTAAATAATTACATATTAAGATCATGGATAACCTTTTGTAAAAAATACAACAAAATAAAAATGAAGAGAATAAATTCACTTCAAATGGATAAATTAAATCAGAAGAAATCATTAATAATTTTAATGACTTTTAAAAATGTAGTTAATCCATTTAAATTAAATATAAAATGAAGAAGTCAGATGGCAAAACGTTTTTAATTAAAGTAAAAAAATATTTGTAAAAATTTTAATATCGAAACATTTAAATTTCAATCCCTTAAAAAAAAAAACTATAAAAATGTTCCAGATGTTAAATCTCAATGAACTGAATTAAAATATTAAGCAATATTACACTCTGTTTAGATTGTAACAACACTTTTAAAATTTCTTTAAAGATTCTCTAAGCTCTCAACAGCTATTTAACATTAGACAATAAAAATAAGAATAAAAAAAAACTTAATATTTTTAAAAAGTTGGGATGGAAATATTTAAATTAGGATAAATGCTTTCAGAATTTAAAATTCAAGCATTATATCCCCATATATATATATATATATATATATATAAAATTTGAACATTAAAAGCTTTAAGTGAATCAAAAAACAAACAAAATTCATGCCTTATCAGTAGCAAACACATTTAAAACAAACTTTTCCAGTGAATCAGAAAAGCTATTCAATTCAATTCGATTTTTATATTCAAATTTGTTCAAATTTTATACATATGAGGATGCAATACCGAAATGCTAAGTTCCAAAAACATTTATCCTGATTTAAATATTCCCAAATTTCTGTCAAATTTTTAATAAACACAGAGTCGTGGAAATCTTTAATAACTTTTCTACAAATATAACCATAAAAGATTTACTTATTTTAACTATATCAATCTGTTTTATGCATTCTAAATCTTCCAGATTCAAAAACTTAAAGTTGAAAATGAAATGAAGTATTGTTATTCAAATTACTACTTAACCAGCCTCATTACATCAAATACAGCAGAGAGATGAGTAACAAAACTAGTTGAAATATTTAAAATAGAATAAATCAACCTTTAGTGTCTAACAAAAGCATTAGAGAATAAATGTCTTCAACTAAATCTCTACTTTTTTCTCTGGATATTAAAAGCTAATTTATCTTATTTTAAATATTTCACCCAGTTTTGTTGTTCTCCTCCCTTAACAACATGAAAGGTTTGGTTGGAAATTAATTCAAATGTCAAGAAAGCTTACAATATTGAATCTTTACTGTAATACTTCAATCCATTTTCTATATGAGGCTTCAAAAAGCTTATGAATCCTCCTAAGTTGCTTAAGATACGCTCAAGGAATGCCATCTGAACTAGTGAGATGAACACTCTTATGCTATGTTTAGACAACAAAAATTAATTGAGAATAAAATTTATTCCAATCGAGCTCTAAAGATTCGTAAAAATTTTCCTGTTTGAATTAATTTTTTTTACCAAAATCATTATGCAAAATTATTTTGATTAATGAATGAGTTCTTACTTATTTTAATTAGTAACACTTTAGTAAAAGCACCGTACTATCATCTCTATTGAAAGCATTTTAGTAAAACTTTAATATGAAAAAGGATAATGGCAACAATTTAATATCGAAAAGCTACAGATTACAGATAAAGATACTGCTAAAAAAGATTCCAGTATATAATGTATTAACTTTAACTGATATTAACTGATGGTGTACGAAGGGACAAAAAGGAGGACACTTTTAAAGTTCATCCATGGTAAATTTTTTGTAAATTTCTAAGTTTAGTCTAAGAGTTACTAACTGATAGTATAATATCATCATACTTTTCTGCTATAAATCAGTGAATTTCATTTTTTTCCTATTGGCCTATTTTTAAAATTAGCCCTGCTTCGGCAGGAAATATGAATAAATTAAAGTACTGTAGATCCGTTTTACAGAAATGCTTGATTTTAATATCAGAGTGGTAGATCAATGTAACATCAGCACGGAGTGTCTAAACTTTGTTGACAAAATGTGGCAGGAACGAATAAGTAGTCAAAAAAGACTTAAAATTGGTAACATCATATTTGAATGACCCCTAAGAAAAGATATTAAAGGTTGATTTATCCTGTTAAAATCATATTTTAATGTGAAAAGGCAATATTAATTAAATGCTTTGTTATTATCCAAATCAAAAGATGCTGTTTTGACTTTAATATTACTTAAATCAATAAAGTTACTACTCGATTATAAAAAAAAAATCTAAGATTGACTTATAAATTTTCTCATAATTCTTATAAAATTTAATTTTTAATTTCACAGCTAAAGATTATTTCTCCAGTTATTTTATAAAATTTTTCAATAAACTTTAATATTTCAATTGTTTCATGCCATTAACCTCTATGAAACATCAATGAGTTTTACAGTATCATCAATATGTTTACAACAGATTTCCCATTGTACACAATGATTATACATTAAATCTTAAAATGTTTATAAAATAATGAAAAATAAAGGGCAGGGAAAAATGTAATTTATATAAAGGTAAAAAAATTGGTATAGTTTGTAATACGTAATAAGATATTTTTATCTGAATAAATCACCATACAGAAAAAATACAATGCATGTGAATATATTATACAAGTGAATCCCTCGGTTCAGAAAAAAGTAAAATTGCAGCTCTGAATCTTATCAGGTCTGTGGACTACATCCAAAGGGGTCAAAATATTCGAAGGTACCAATACAAGATATATCCCCGAAATCAGCCTAGATCTTTGAAAATGGGGTAAAATTTAAAAGTGAAAAAATCTGGAACTATTTCTAAAAATAATGCTAAAAATCAATTGTTTACCACTTAGTAGATATGGCTAATAACTCATAAAACACAAGAAATGCCACTGCACTGACTAACTTTATGGCACAATCAAAGGCATCTGTACACTCCATTAAAAGAATAGTGTGTTTTACAAGGGTAAAATTTGGGGAGTTATATCTTACAAAAGGTCACATGCAGACCATCAGTACCTATAGACATGGTCTACAGCTTTCATAAGGTCCCAATTACCTCATTCAGAACTGCATTTGTACTATATCGCTCCCCATTCAATTCAGAACATTCAATATTGACAAGGAATGGAAACACTGCTTTTTGTCAACAACATATATAATATTATATCAAAAATTTTCCATACAATAAAATTTACGTGAACTTATATCAGATTATCTCAAATTTATAAACATATACAGTTCACTTAGACAGCCTTCATGTTCAAAAATAAAATATCTTTTTTAAGATACGTTTTCATTTTTACATTATGTTCAATCTCAAATTATCTCTGTCTAAATGTTATCTCTACTCATGTCTCAAGTTATCTCTGTGTAACATTAATATTAGAGATGTTTGAAAATTTTTCTATTAAACAACAATTTTAAAATATTTCTAACATAAATTGCACTCCTTTACATTTGTTTATTGTGTTTACTTTTAATGAAATCAAGTGCTTATTTTATTCTTAAATAATTAAAACTACAGAATTTATAAGTGAAACTAGATATTTTCTAGGAAAAGGAAACCGAGCTCCACGGCACAAAAAACTATAACAGTACAAAAATATGGGGTTTTCAAACATACACAAATCTAAAATTAAAAATCGACAGCAATCAACACACAGAAAGCAACCAGATTACAACTGGCAACCAGTCCACAGCTTTTACAAAAAATCCTCGAATACCTCGGCCCACGAATCAAATTTCAGAACTCCCACTCCGTCACGTCGTCCCTGTCGAGTTGCACGCATCTGCAGAAAATTACGTTCGGCGGTCGCCTTAAACTTCGACGGCAGAAAAAATGCCCCGACTTACGCAGAGCTCCGCTCAATGAGTAAACAGAGGAGAATGGATATGGAAGATTCGAGTCGGCTTCAAACGAACAGACGACAAATATTTAAACCTTCTTAGATTTCTTCTAATTAAATTGGCATTTAAAACTTCATCGTTGTTTTTAATTTGCGTACTCTTAAACGTAAAAAGCTCATTTCACGTCAAACCGCGTTCCATAAAAATTCCAATTGATTATTTTTAACATTTCATCGGTAATTTGCATATTTCGTGACGTCAGAACCGATTGCCTTACTTTATTCAAGTGACAAGATGCAGTAATTCGAAGACTAATGACATCACGTAGGATTATTTATGAATATTTACGTGTATAAACATAAGAGGGGGATAAAATATACTATTTTTATGAAGGAAATGTGTTATATTGTGAATATAATTGGTGAATTTATTCAAATTTAAAAGGTGAAATTGATCATTTTACTACATGATCTCATGGCTCTTGGGTTGTTCTGTGCTTGTTCTTAAAGAACATATTTTTCCCATAATCGAGAAATAAAAGTAATCTTTACTCTTGTACGCGTTTTTATATTACGGATTGATAAATCAAAAAGCATTTATTTACCTGTCCACTCATCTTATATTATAAAATCTTTTTTTCGCTAAAACTTTTAACACTATGAAAACAATTATCCAATAGCTACTACAAGCACACTCTGGTGTTAAAATTTTTTGTTTAAAAAATAAAAAAACTAAAATAATAATTATTATGTTTTAAATAACTTTTATAAAATTAAAATATATTTATAATTATAATTGATTATAATATTTTATATTTTAAATTTAAAATATTAATATATTTAGTTAACTTTGTCTGTCTTCAAATCTTGCGATTGAAATTTCGTCCGTTCCTAATTGACGCGGAATGCCGAAATTTTGAAAACGTCCGATAAATATTTTATGTATTTTAATTATATTTTACAGAGTTGTCCACTCTAACATCCTCCAATCCCGAAATACAATAAACGTAACCAAGTGTAGAATTCAATCGCGCGCGTGTGTGTGTGTGTAAGTTGCATTGTAATAATGTATGTAGTGAGAATGACACACCCCTATCTCACTCTCGAAAAACATGATCGGTAAAAGTAGTTTTTAATTTTTAAAAATATATTAAAATTATAAGTATCGAGACTTGGAGCGGATTCAGTACAGTGAATCCGCGCCAAGTGTGAAAAAGCCACCGATGACTATATACACAGAAATAAGAAGTTGCCGATTTTCGGGGTCGATTTTTCCGTCCCCAGATGTGTACAGAAAGTCTGAATAGCTCGTTCGTAAGATAATCGTTTTATTAAGTAGTATGCAAAATTTCAGATTTTTCTATAAAGAGGTTGCCGGAATATAAGCAATCGAAAAATGCAAAAACTTGCCAAAAAACTTTTCTTTTTTTCATCTGGCACTGTAGAAGCTCATAGAGAAAAACTACTGGGTCTAAAAAGCTCAAATTTTAAACTTCGGCCTTTCTTATTATCAGCAAGGTGTTCGTGCAACTTTCGGGTCGATAGATCAAAATTCATAGGGATTTCCTGTAGAGCTATTTTGCTTTAATGGCTTCATTTTACGTTCGTAAGGATAAAATTGCATGGAAACCAATTATTTTCATTTAGAATCTTATCCGGGATAACAAAAGCCCAAATTTGTGCCAATTAAAACCTTTAAAATCGGTTTTATTAACGGTATATGGAAAGAATTTGGTCACCGAGTGCAGACAGTATATCATCGTTTTAAGCCCTAGTCACAACATGAGATATCTAGGCGCACAGGCGACCGCGACTGCAACACGCCAAGGTCTATATAAGAAGGTCAGGACAGGCCTACTGGAGCCGCCATTTTGGGACTTTTTGAGTCGCATGTTTAAAACAAACTTGTACGAGCAGTCAGTTTTATACGACATTAATTAAACTAATTTATGAAATTGTAGTTAAATTAATGTCGTATAAAACTGACTGTTCGTACAAGTTTGTTTTAAACATGCGGCTCAAAAAGTTCCAAAATGGCGGCTACAGTACGCGTGTCCTGACCTTCTTATATAGACCTTGCAAACATGCGCGAGTGGCGCGCGTCTTCACACGTCGTGGTCACACATTTTCGCTGGCGTTGCAACTCGGAAACACGTGACCCTGTAATAAACCAATAAAATTACAGTAACTTGTTTTTGACTTCTTTCGTGAGTTTACCAACATTTTACGTTTCTCTTCAGATTACTTACGGAATTTTAGCCAATTTTTTTATTAAAATGGCAAGCAGTTCCTTTTCTGGAATGAATATAAAAAAAGCGAGAATTTTGTTAGAACTGGCGATAAGATACGAAGAGAAAAATAAGAGAAAACGTTCATGCTGGGTTAAAACTTGGCGAAATGAAAATCAACGGGCTAAACAATTTTGCTTTCACCAGTTGATGAATAAATTAAGGCTTTCGGATGCCAAAGGTTATATGGGATATATCCGTATGAATACGAATACTTATATATAATTTAGGCGAAACGTTTCGTAGTTTGGCATATCAATTTAGAGTGGCCCAAAATTCGATATCAGTCATTATCCCAGAAGTTTTGGATGCTATTTATCAATCTTATAAAAGTGAATATTTCAGGGTAAGTGTTGTTTAGAGAAAAGCTTGAATAGTTTAATTCATTTTTAATCAATATATTTTTCTTTTATAAAAGCATTTATTTTATTCAATTGTATATTATTAAAAGTAATCAAACTTTTTAGAATAAATCTAACAAACTCTTTTATAAATTCAGATTTGATTCATATCAAATATAGCATTTAAATGTACTGAAACTGAGTTAATACAAATGTTATAATCAGTGGTGATATTCGAAATAGTTAACAAAGGGCTCGCTAGCAGAAAATTTTTCTCTGATAATCACCGACAAACGAAATGGAAGTTTTGGCTAGAAATAAATACAATACCTTTTCTTGCTATATATCTAATAATCAGTGGCGTATTTGGAACGTAAGGGGCCCTGGGCGAAGACCAGGTAACAATAGTATATCAGTGCTGTCGACCTTTTTTTTTTAGGCAGAAAAATTTTTCACCCCGAATGGCACTGCTGATAATAGACAGATGTCATCATCTCTCGAAATACAATATCCTTTTTATTTCGCTGTCCATAGCCCGACACGTGTTCCACAGCCATCTTGTATTATCTCGCGCGCGTGAGATTGTGGAATCTCTCTTATGACTGGATCTACTTTCAAGAACTCTCTTGAATCGATCGCGATTAAACCTCGTTTCGGTCGAGATTAAAACGGTCGAGAGAGATCGCACCAAGACATAGTCCCCGACCTTGCTCACAATCTACACTGAAATGCTCGGTGCGAACGGGGTATAAGGCTCTAGTTTAGTAGTAATACGTATATTTTAATATATTAAAAAAAACAAAACAAAAAAAAAAAAAAAAAAACAAAACCACCGAGAAATGTTCCGTGTGTTTAACAAGGTTCGGGAAACTGAAAATTTTACCAACGGGTTCGGGCGAACCCGTTCGGAAAACTGAAAATTTCAACAACGGGTTCGGCCGAACCTGTTCGAACCCGCTGAATATCACCACTGGTTATAATCAAGATATGTTGACAAATATACAACACAAAGTATGACGTTGCACAAAGACGCTTTCTGATTGGAATTTCGTTTAAAAAATAACTTTTATATTTTTAATTATAACAAATAAAATTGTGTGTGGTGCCATCTGTTGAGAAATTTTATTATAAAAAAAACTTCTTATATTATTGATTATTATTATAAAATGGCAATGCGCATAATTTCCAGGGTGAAAATGTGTTTTATTTTGAAAAAGTTGTAAATGCTAATAACGAGTAAAATCTTCATTAAGTCCGATTTCTCTTGAGATATGACAAGTGACCTTCTCTATCTCCCACTCTCGTGACCTTAAAAAAAAAAAAACTAATAAGTAGGTGTAAAATTAATAAATACAAATGTATTCTGACAGTTTATGAGTTAATTATACTTTCTATTTGCAAAATTTCCTCAACCTTAGCGCAAAATAAGAAAAAAGTGAATTTTTAAGAAATTTGCTGGATTACCCGGGATAAGAAAAATTTCCCGAGATATTTCCCGGGTTAAGAAAAACGACCGGGATCCCGGAATCCCATTTGAGAAACCCTAATGCCAACACACACACACACACACAAGCGAGATTTTCAAAAAAAGTCTTAGGGTATTCCCAATACATTTCCTTTTTCTATATATATATATACAACAGCAGGAAAAGTCAGAAATTGAGAAAAGTGAGATCAAAGGTTTTCTCAGAAGCGAGAGATATACGCATTTATTTTTGCCTTCTCTTTTCCAACGTGGAGTTCAAAAGCAAAACAAACTTTCTTCCTTTCACAATATGGCAGTTTGTTCTACAGTGAAGCCACTTCCGGGTTCGAGTGCTTTCCTAATAGCAACAAAGTATTGCCATATCAGTTAGATATAGCAACGGGGTCGATGGAACTTAAGGTGTCAATTGAGGACGGACAAAAAAATCTTTTTGTATTTTTTCCAGAAATTCAGATGATTTTCAAATAATAATAACAATCATGTAGAAAATTCATGAACTGATTCAATAATTTGCTTGATATAAAAGGTATTGAGCAAAATAATAGGAAAAAAAACCAATTGTTTTAAGAAAGTCGATTGAAAACAATAGTTTCTATTAATGTATGGGGGTCAATGGTAGAAAAATGTTGGAATCCCCTGTCTTACGTCTTGATATAATAACGCTATCATTAATAAAAAAAAAAATTTATATCCAAACAAAAATTGCACCGAGTAAAAAATTATGAAAATTTGGACGACAGTCAAATTTTTTTTTCTTAGGAGTTTTTCTTTGATAAAGATAAGCTTGACGCTTCGAAGAGAAATGTAAAAAACATAAATGCACGTAAAAATTTTGTGGGTACCGCTTTGAAACACCAAATTGTCATAATTTTACTTGGCGAATTTTCTCAGATGTTTTTATTTGGATAATCTTTATTGTAAATACACTCGACTCCGCATAAGTCGACACCCCAAGGGGAGACGGCCGGATGGCCGAGCGGTAAAGGTGGCAGCCTACCGCTCTGGGGGACCCGGGATCGAATCCGAACGGGTCGAATAATCCCAGGAATTTTTCGGGGGGTGGTCCGTTCGGATATGTCGGGCCCCGTCCCTCACCACCCGGTCGCCCCATTGTGGGCCTGGCCGAACCCATAATGGGCCTACTAAAAGAGGCCCTCTTGGTGCCCACAGGGCGGAAAGAGTTAAAAAAAAAAAAAAAAAAAAAAAAAAAAAAAAAAACCCCAAGGGGAAGTGGAAATGTGTCGAGTTATCCGATGTGACGACTGAAGCGAAGTTGGAAAAAACCACAAAACTACAATTAATAAAATACAGTAGTGCGTTATACAGTAGTATAGGCTTACAATACATTGTGTCCTCCATTTACAATTACTCTGTAGATGAAAAACTGAAAAATTCGTTTAGTGTTTGTTTTGAGCACTTAACTGTCAATAATTTAAAAATAACAATAATCCATGTGTGGAGATTTAAATAATCCATTGATTAAGCCCATATTATTTTTTATTAATATTAGGTGAATTATTACAGGATGCAGTGACAAAGGAGCTACGGTGTATGTTATTTACAATTAATGAGATAGAGAGTAATTAAAGTTGAGCCAAAAAGGTTAGGAACAGATTAGAGAGAGAAGTCAATAGAGATAGGGTTTTTAGAAAGCATATAGACAGTTCTTAAAATCAGATTGGATCGTTAAGAATTTAGGATGTTTTAAAAAAAATGGAAATTTTAATTTTTATATTTACAGGCAGATAATGAATTAGAAGTTAAAAACCCCAGGAATTTTTCGGGGGGTGGTCCGTTCGGATATGTTGGGCCCCGTCCCTCACCACCCGGTCGCCCTATTGTGGGCCTGGCCGAACCCATAATGGGCCTTCTAAATGAGGCCCTCTTAGTGCCCACAGGGCGGAAAGAGTTAAAAAGAAAAAAAGCCTACTGCTTGCACACATATGATGTGTACGCAGCTTCCCATTCTTTACTCTGTCCATGGACAAAGTGGACAAAGTATTTTGATAATCGGAAGTTCGATGCATTTACATTAAATGCGGGAGGCGAAAAAATTCCTGTGATTTTTCGATTGGGCGAATCCGCGATGATTTTCATAAAAATGCCATCGTGGGTTCGGCTAGGCCCGCAATGGGAACGGCCGGCTACTAAGGGACAGAGTACGTTATATCCGACTTATCACAAAAATTCCTGAAATTTGTAGCCCGTCTGAATTGGATTCTGGCTCTCAGAGCGATAGACTGATGTCTTGACCGCTTTTGCCATCCGGCCTCGCCAAAAAACTATTAAGTTGGCAGCCTACATCATTGTGGAACGCGGGATCGGATCCGAACCGGTCGAAAAACCCCGCGAATTTTTCGGGGTTGCTCCATCCGGATATGTCGGGTCCCGTCTCTCACCGCCCGGCCGGCCCATCGCAAATCTTGCCGAACCCATAATGGGTTTACCGAAAAGGCTCTCTTAGCGTCACAAAGCGGAAAGTGTTTTAAAAAAACAATTTGACGTCATTTCTTCGATTATATAACGAACGTTTCTAGAATATGGCATCGAATTTACGTGAAAGTGTCCACTATCTCAACCTTGTCTTTTATTTATACACCATTATTCGATTCAGAATATTTTTTTATATTTTAAATTTTTTTAAAAAAATAATTTATATTTTCTTTTTCTTTTTGGCTAACTTAATTGGAATTTTTGTCGATTATCGACGAACGTAATCCGGCAAATTTAATAACAATTTTATTCGACGGACCGCCATCTTGGAATCGAATTGTGAATGTTTTACGATAATTTTAACGTAAATATTTATCAAAATTAAAAAATATATATTTATTAAAAAGTCGTTTAAATAGAGGAAATGGCGTTTAGAGATAGAATGGAACGCAGAAGGTACGTTTAGATCTTTCATTTCTCTTTTAAATAATAATGTAAAGTCGGAAGTAAGTACAAGTGTCCCGAATACGTTTCCTTTCTTTATTTTATATCGTTTAATTGAAAAATTTGTGAATAAAAATGTTAATAAGTTGCTTCTTAATGTAATAAATATCAATTTTTGTTTTCATTGTGACGTTGTTAATTGTGTTTACAAACAATCTTTTGTTTAAAGGCCATATTTAAACTACTAAAAATAGTCCTAATTCGCCTAAAATTATAGTCTAAAACGATAAAATATGGAAGAATTTAACGAAAATTCTATTAATAAATCATTTATGTGGTGATAATACATTATAAACAATTCACAGGGGGAAAAAAATCGAAATGTCTCTGCCAGATGTCATCTGATACAATTAAAGCTGTTTCGTCACAGTCTACTTTTACGTCAATTTGACATCATTTCTTCGATTTTACAATGGATGAGCCGATAAAATGACGTCAAATTGACGTAAAAGTGGGAAGAAATGAAATATTTAGTTTAGAAAGAAAGTAAATATAGTTGCATTTTAGTTTTATTTTTTTGAAATTTACACGCCCGTCAAATACTTTTATTGAAATCTTTTTTTAAAAAAATAAAATTAGCTTTTATTGCAAAAGAGAAAGTGGCTACTTGATCAGTGAAAAATGATAATGGGTAATTATTTAGGTACATTATTTATTGTAGGGAATTTTCTCTTAACCTTTTTTTTATTTTTGTTTAATTTTAAACGGTTGTATTTGGTAGACATTTCCGAATTTTTTGGGGTACTGATAATGCCCTTTTTAAAAGCCATAAATCTTCAGATTATTGCTATTTTATATTTTTTTTGTTTGCTTTTTATTTTGTATTCAATGTAAATTCTGAGTTACAATTACACCTTTGAACGAGATGGTCGAGACCTTATCGGATGGCATCTGTAGGAGCAAAAAAGTTAAAGGAACCATATCTGTACGTGTGACTTTTTGTGAGATACGGTCCCTCGAAATTTGCCTACTTCTGCGTTGTGTGTGACTGGGAGTCATTTTGCTCTACAAACACTATTGTGTTCAACTATTTGGTCTGCACAACTATGCCGACTTTGAATAGCCCACTTAACCGTTCACAGAGTACTTGATGTTATACAGTTTTAGGGAGACAGTATAAATTACTCAATACACATTGTAATACTTGTAATTTATCTATCATATTTATGCATTATAATAACATTTTAACACATCTTGCACATTTTAAGTTTGTTAGTAATGTATGTATTTAAGACACATTTGATTTAACAGACTTTCAGAAATGGAGGACACTCCTTCTCCAGTAGATCTAGTGTGTCTGCTGTATTTTCAGAAATACTTAATAAATTAAAAGTTTCATGAATTTTCAAAAAGTCTGTGTTAGTTTGTAGTTTTAAAATTAAAAAAAGTTGGAAATGTTTTTATATTTTATAGTTATATAATAAAGGTAATTGTGTAAATAAAATAAATGAATTTTTTCGTAGGTGTAAATAGGTTCAGTAGTTATCTTTTGTAAAATATGATTGAGCTTTTTCAAAAGATAGCATCTTTATTTGAACAGATAATGATAATCTTTGTGAATTATATAATCTTCAACAATACAATTTTTTTGTTTGAAGATGATAAAATTTACTTTTATTCATTATTTACTAACTTGTAATTAAAAAAAAAATGCTAATCTTTTCGTAGATTTATGATTTTACTATTCGTTGAGAAATATTTTAAATTATTCTTTATTTTATGTATTATACTCTAGCATAATTATTACATGCAACAGAGAGCATTATTGATTAGTAAATTATTGAGCTCAGCAAACAAAGCCCATTTATTTACACTCAGATGCCATTGGATTTAAATAAACCCCTTTGAAACAGCAAAGCTGTTTCAAGTTGGGAGTTCAATCTCACCAACTTTGGTTTGGACATCAAGTCTGAGTCAATGTATGTTGTAAGCTATTTGGAATCCAAATTGTGTTGTTGAAGAATATTATGGGAAAACTCTGCCATAGACATAAGCTGGGATTTTGGGTGCTTACAAAGGTGCCACCCAAAGGCAAATTTTCTATGTAAAAAATGTTCTGTAATTATTACAGACACAAGATATTGGGTGCTATTGATAAAGGTTACTAATTAGGCATAAGTGTACACTTGATTTTCAATTTTTTTTTGTAGATAGAGCCTTTTACCTTTGGTTGTTACAGAACATGCAATTCAATTCTGTTTATAAGCATAAACAAACACACACCACTCAATCTTTGCTCAATATTCTTTGAGTTTTAAACAATTTAACACAACAATTGAGTCTAAACTCCAGCTTAACTGGTCTATATTTTTATGTATACAGGTACTCCTCACTTTATGACCGAGTTCCATTCCGACGACTACGTTGTTAAACGAATTTGTCGATAAGCAAGGAGCTTGCACCAGGAATATAGGATTGTTGTAAAATTATAAAAATTATGCAACAAACTTCAAATTTATTCATAAAAAGACTATTATAGTATGCTATTAGCCTATTACAGTACTATAAGACTATTATAGTACGCTTAGTGCGCACATCACCATTCACCACTGACCGACACTCAAGCTGAGAAAGGGGATTTCCCGAATTGCAGGTCGAAACTCGATTGGTCGTAAGTGCGAGTGGTCGTTAAGCAGATAGGTCGTAAAGTGAGGAGTACCTGTATTAATAAACATCACTGGTTGGTAGCACTGAACAAGCTCAAAAGCTATTACATATGAACTGAATTAAGTCATTCTGAAACAAAGTTTGAAAGGAATCAAATATCTAAATGTAAGCAACTAAATCAGTTTATAATTGCTTATGTTTTGAAACATACTAAATAAAGTCTAAATTTAAGCATAAATTTTGCTCAGCTTAATTTGTAAGTGTTGAAAAAAAACAAATTTGATTCCATCACAAATTGTGTTTAGTGATGACACAGAGAAGATAAGCATTATATTTTATCGATAGTTAAAAATATGATCAAAACATACAAGTATGTGGTAAAGGTTCTTTCCTTATCTTGTGATTGATTTATGAAATTTCAGTATTTCTATGAGTGAAATAAATTATTAACAATATTTGGATCTGCAGAAATAGTCAAAATTATTGTGAGAAATTTATAATGAATAAAAGGAAAATATATATATATATATATATATATATATTTGGATCATTTAATTAAAAGAATTCACTAAATAAGGTCTTACTTGCCAAAAAAGAAATTCACTTTTGGTATATATGACTTCATTCTGCATTACTAATTAAACAAGATTGTTGCATAAATAAAAGATTTTAGAACAAAGTTGTCCCGCCAACTTTCTGTAGTTTATCATAGATTATTTATTGTTTTTGAAAGCGTATTGATGCTAATAAGATGATTTGAGGTTATCGAAGATAATAAATTCATTGTGACAAAGGAATTGATGGTGGTAAACACTTGAATAAGTTAAAAAATATTTTTCATAATTGTATGTGCATCTTAAAAATAGACTGTAACAGTCCTATGATTTAGATGATTAGATGGCTGAGGAAGTAGAGGTATTTTTATCTCTTTATGAATGTAGTGGTACAATACATCAAATATGTAATGTTTATTACTTTAATCAATACAATGAATATGCAGATTGTTTACAAATAGACATTCCTTTGTGGATGTATATTTGTAAACAATCTGAACCTGGGCCTAAACTGTCGGAGCAGTAGGCTATAGACAGGTCAGGTCCAAGTTGAGATTGAAACCTCAATAATTTTCATAAGTGATTTGATCTAGATATGTTGTGTTTCATCATTCGTCATTTGTGACAAATGATGAATCACAAAAGTTCAATCATATTCACATTCCCATAGTGAACGTGATTGAACGTTATGATCAGCTTAAAAGCCTATTAGTGCCTTTTTCTTAGGGTGGGGAAAAGTAAGAGAGAAAAGTTCTTTGAATTTTATTGGTTAAAGGAAGTTAGTTTAAAATTATTAAATGTTAAAGTAAAAATTTATATTACTAATATATTTTAATTGATAGTCACAAAATACTCTAAAATAAATACATATGTAAGCAAAGGTATATAAGGGATCAAAAAGTTTTTGTTTGATATTGCTGTAGTCACTTGTATGAATTGGACCATGTCCAGAGTAAGTCAACACAAATCTAGCTGTGTAATTAGAAAGGTATTTGTTGCACTAAGAGCTACATGTGGAACATGCAATACACATATTTATGGCATCATTGCAACCAAATAGGTCCAAATCAGATAGTTGTGCTGCTGTTCTGTTTTTGGCTGTGAAACATGTTGCCAACTGTAACATAATTATCAATTTGTACCATATTCTAATAATAAATTTGAGTGTATAGTATTTATCATATTCAATAACTGTAACATAATTTTGCCATTTTAGTACTTTTTTCTGTACAAAATCCAGAACAAAAATATTTTTAAGTTATACTTTTCTACATTTGCACTCTCTTCCATGCATTTATGTAATTTGACATGTTATTTGACAAGTTCAATGCTATGCCAAAGTCAAGATGCCAAAAATTTTGGTGATTATTCTCATCTGCTTAGTCCTTGTCGGTCAGAAGAAATGAGGCTGTTCACATTTTCACATTGGGATTTGAAAAATACATTGTTTAATTTTCTAAATTTATGATGTGTCTCTGGATTAATTAATGACATAACCTGATCCATAAAGCCGGATGCACACATGCGGCGTGGCAGGGAAAAGCGGCAGAATGACGTCACTTTTTCTCGCCGCAGAGGTCTATTTCGTGCCGCTTTTCTTGTGCCGCGAAAGTTGGTCGAATTCTATCTTTCGCGGCAGCCGCCACCAAGACGCGTTTCTATCAGCCAATAACATTTCGTCTGGCAGTCACATGAGAAAATACAATCACGTGGTGTTTTAATGGCGGAAAGTTTGACGTGGTTAACCGAGATAACTAACATCAGAATAAAGAGGAAAGAATAATAAATTTAACACAAATTCTACACAGATACAGTAATCATATATTATTTAATTCAAAGAACAAAACAACCGAATCTTACTCCAAATAGTATTCTTTATCGAGAGATCTTAATCGAAGAATAAGCCTATTTTGTACATCAGTTCTTTATCGATCCAACAAAATATCTCGGCAAGATTGCCAATACGATATCTCTAATCCAAAATATTTATTCGAATCTTCGACGAAATCTTCTAGCTAAATAAAACGAGCTGTACAAAACATAATTTGTAAACACGTGGATAGCGGAGTGTCGATATCGTTTGCCATCTTGAATACTGAATGCATGCGCCGAAATGTAAACGGATTGCCGCTTGTGTGGTCGTGCTGCCGCGCGGCGAAGACGCGTTTGCGTCACTGCTTTTCCTTGCCACGCCGCATGTGTGCATCCTCCTTAATAGTGAGATTTAAATCTCAATTTTGTTTTATCTAGATAAGTTGTACCTTATACATATTATGAGCTTTAACTTTTCTAAGTAGGATATAAGTTTTCTAGTAGGTTTATAAATGTTCATTTTTCTAAGTAGGTTAAAAAATGTTTTAAATTTTTTCTTTGCTAAAATAAAATACTTATGTTAATAATAAAGTTACTTGCAGAACTTCACACACCATTGAGAAATGGCATGTGAAGTTCTGCAAGGAGCATGATAGTATGCATCCTCATGATGACAATGTCATCAAGAAGTTGGTTACCCTTAAATGGGAAACCCTTGGAGCTCCTGCCATGAAATCCAGATCTTGCCGTGTGACTTTCGTGCCTTTGGTCCTCTGAAAGGAAGTCTGTTTTGGTCAGATGGTGACATGAGAAAGTATGTATTGGACTTTTATATGCAGCATCTAATCGACTTTTACCAGATTGCCATTTTAACTTGGTTTACCACTGAGATAATTGTTTTAATGCTAGTGGCAATATTTTCTAAATGGAATGAACCTACTCAGTCCTACAACTCTCAAATGGAAACCTTTTGATCATTCCTTGTATTAATACCATAAAAAGAATTTCTTAATCTTCAGTATAAACAAATTTATTCATAATTGGGCTTCAATTTGAAAAATTGTAGACCTATAAATTTCTACTATTGTCCATCCATCCACCTGTCTTTCCTTAATCTCAAGAATGGAGTTAGACACGTGAAAGTCAAGACCAAATATGGAAAGCTTAGGGATAGGAGGCCCTGATTAACTATACATGAACTTCCGAAGCAATTGGAAGTGATGTTATTTCAATACAAAAATTTTTCCTTAAAAGGAGAGATGATAGATGACCAGCACAACTCCATTGCTAATGGAAAAGTATGATGAACAGGGGCAAGCCAGTACTAATTTGAGATGAAGAGCATATATTTCAAGTTAAATAAATTAAAAATATGATTAAAAATTCCAGACCAGCATTGTGACGATATCACAATAAATAATTGCTCATTTTTAAGTAAAGATTTGTTGAATGAGCTTTGAAATAAGTTAAATATCATCTTAAATTACTATACAAATAACAGCAGTAGTGACTTATCACAGCTTATTATTCATTTAGACATTAAGACAGGTCAAATAGAAGCCTAATTTTTAAGAAATACAGTAAAATCTTTCAAAGTAGAACTCAAGTTCTACTTTGAAAGATTTTACTGTATTTCTTAAATGCCTAAGTGGAAAAAAAGTGTCTATAAAATGGAAACCTGCCTAAGTGGAAAAATTCTTTGGAATGGAGCAATTTTTTTAATTCAAAATTGAATTGGCAACTTTCCAGAAAAATATTTGGTATCATTGTGATTCCAATTTACACAAGTTTTACTGTATTTTGAGATGCTTTTGTAGATTAGTGTAATGATTTAAAGAATTTCACCTAACAATTGTTGCTACATTTAAAACTCCAAAATGTATTTAATAAGTTACCGTATTAGCCCGAATATAACGCGATATTTTTCGACCATTTATTTTCTGTTAAAAAATCGACTTGCGCTAAATTCGGGGTTTAAGTAATGGAATGTAATATAAACAAGGACATTTTCCTACAGAGATTGAAACGCGACAGAACGTCAGACCTAGCTCGACCGACCACTTCAAAACAACCATGTGATCTAGTTAGTAGGCCTGCGCTTTTGTTTGCATAGCGCTACTATAGTAAGGCTATGTCTCCGCTTGTTCGAAGTTCATTAGTCACGTGATTTTTCGACCGCCTTTTAGTCACGTGGGCTCTCACAGACGCCATTTTTTATATTAAAATTGTGAAATTTTTGGCTTCGCTCGAAAAATTATTATTACATCTTTCTTTTCTTTATTTTCTCTACTTTTAAACAATGTAGAATATTTCTATATTGACAAAAATGCTTTATTTGTGTGGAATTTAATGTAATTTGATACGTAAAACGCAAAAAATAAACATATCAAATTTCAACTCGCTGTAATTTATCTCATGTTTCACCGATTGCCATCGGGTTTGTTTGTAAATGGGGAAGAAATATGACTCATTCAAGTTAAGTCAGTAGAAATTTCGTACTACTGCGAGAAAATTTGTCAATAGACCCGCTTTACCCCCTAACGCGAAAGTCAATAATGAATAACGGAAGTCAATGAGTTCTCATTCTGAAAACAGTTCAGATTCCGTTTTTTGTTGTTACTTACGTAATATTAATTTTGTTTTACATTACTTAATTTTATTGACATGAATGTAACCTGTGTTATTAGCTATAAATACCTAAATAAATGCTTATCTGATTGAATTTTACTTTCTTTGAATTCTTTTATGAGTATTATTTTTTTTTCTAAATATCTTTATGAAAATTTTGGAGTTGCGTTAAATTCGGGGTCGCGTTATATTCGGGCTAATACGGTAATTTAGTTTTTCTGCTTCATCAGATTTTTGATTGCTTAAATATGCTCAAAAGTGATGCTAAAGCATTTGTATTTTCTGTTGTACTGCAAATTATTTTTAAGTGTTTAATCATGATGATTTAAATTTGTTATACTCAAGCTTATGATGTCTTTAAATTTAGAGAGATTTTTGCAATTTTCAAACTAAAAGAATTTGAGGCAATTAAAAATGTTTGACTTTTCATTCTCCTAAATATTTAATCTACTGAAATAAGCTTTTATTATAATTTACATTAAATTATTGAAAATAAACCTTAAAAGTATTACGTTATTGTATTGTAAAACAGTTTATTTATATGATATGCTTCTGTTAGTCCAAGCTAATTATTATGTAGTTGTTTGGATTAGCAGAGTTACATACAAAGAAAAGGAGGTTAGAAAGGATTACAAATACATATATTTAAAAATAAATAATATTTTATTTATAGTATATATATGGTATATTTATATATATTTAATAAAATAATTTTTAAGATTTAATTTATCAAATTATTTTAACAGCGATAATCGTGGCGGAGACCGAGGAAACAATCGCAGTGGTTTTAGAGACGGTGCAAAACGAGGTGGCGGCGGTTACTCGAATAACAAAAGTCAGAAGAATAGCTTGAAAGGAAAGCAACCAGGAGAACGTCTACGAAAACCTAAATGGGATCTATCGCGCCTACCTCCTTTCCAGAAAGATTTTTATAAGGAGCATCCAAATGTAGCAAGAAGAATACCGGTTAGTATCATTTTGGAGAATTTTTAAATTATACAAGTAAACAAATAACTGAATCTTTGTGTAAATTATATGTTTTAATATTAAGAGAAAATGTGTTTTTCAAAAATAACATTAAATAGTCTATCTTTTGGCATTAATAGCTTTTTTAAAGTAAAATCTTTATAATGTGTTTTTCAATAAGTAGTATGAAAAAACATTATTAATTGTAGGGAAGAGAAGTAAAATTTTAAAAACATAAATTAGGAAAGTCTAATAGCATTTGCAAGAAAGAAATATAAGTTGGACCTTTTGAATGATGTAAAATAATTTATCACTGTTTTGAGTATAATCGTAAATTACAAAATTTAATAACAATTAAATATTTTCTTATTGTGCACTTCAATTCAAATAAGTAATTTTTTAATGATTTATTTTTATTCATTGTTGTAATGATATATATTAATTAATATTTATAGGTGGAGGTGGATGCATTTTGGCAAATGAATGAAATTACTATTAGAGGTCGCGGAGTTCCCAAGCCTGTCACCCTCTTCGACGAAGGAAGTTTTCCAGGTAAAAACAAAACTTCAGAAGTCGTCAATTAATTCTAATTTCATATGATATTTGTTCTTGGTTGAATAAATAGCATAATATGGTCCGTGACAGATTATTATCCAATAAAGTAATAAGTTCATCGACGGGCGAGTGTAATTTATTATAGAGAAAAAATCAAAGTATGTTTCTCAGTTTACAGAATTATCATTTAATATGTATAAATTTATAATAGACTGGAATTGTCATTATTTATTTCATAAAATTTTTAGATTAACATAATATTCCACAATTTTATATTTCTGTTGTAATAAAGAAGGAAAATAATTAGAATAAATTAGAGACTTTCTCAATGACGTTTTACAGAGGAAGAAAAGCTAACTATTTTAATAATGAAAAAATTCAGTTTTGGATGAAGTAAATAAGTGAAAATTTCATCAAGATTATGTTAAATTCTGATAATAAAAATTATGACTTTTAGTTTGATTTCACCTAATATTGATAGCTAGTCATGATTATTTTTGGAGAGTTTAAGGATTTAAATCAGATGTGATAGCTCAGTCTGGCTTGAAAGATGTCATTATTCTTATAATCATAAAAATTTTAAAATTTTCTAATTTGCTTCCTTGATTGTGATAACGTAGACATCAATGTTCCATAGAAATTATGTAATCTGAGCTTACAACTGTATTATACTCTGAGCTTAAAGCTTATGGTTGTATTTAAAACAGTACAAATAATTCAAAATCAAAACTTTTAGTTGCATGAATTTCAGTTGTACTTTATTTTTATTTCAAAGTTTAGAGAATAGTTGTTTTGATTAACAAAATCTGTTGCATTAACCACTGTCTTATGGAACTGTATTTTTTTATTTTTCTGTTAATAATGGAATTTTATTTCTTCATGTAAATATTTATGGAATTTAAATTATATAATATTTTATTTTTAGAATATGTTATGAATGCTATTCATCAGCAAAGTTATGAGCGACCGACGCCAATACAAGCACAAGGTTGGCCTATTGCTCTTAGTGGTAGAGACATGGTTGGAATTGCACAAACTGGTTCTGGAAAAACTTTAGCTGTAAGTATATTCATAATCATTTTTAAAGGAAACTCTTATTATTTTCTTTGCTTTTATATAAGCCATTGTTACAGAAATAAAGGAAAATGTGTAAAATTATATAATGTGTCAGTAACAATAGTTTTGGCAAAAGTGTCTAATAATATCAAGTGATAATATATAAATAAGACGTGCAAGAAGTAGCTCAAGGAGAATCACATACTCCGAACTGATTACAGTGTGTGCATAAATGAAACAAAAACAAACATTTTCGAATGCCATCCTTTAAACTTTTTTTGTTTTGTTTATGTGTACACCATAATCAGTTTGGAGTATGATTGACTATGTTCCGGTGTAATGTGTTGTTTAGCTCAAGGAGTTTGGCAATTTTCAAGTACCAGACTTGCTGACGCCATGAGCCAGCATTACTTGACTGACTTGTCAAATGTTGTTGATTCCTAAATGTGGAGTTAGCTCATTATTATTTAATTAAGTGTTGGAATAACTGGAAATATCTTATACTACAGAACAGAATTTTCTTAGTAGAAAGCTACATAAATAAGAATTGTTATTTAACATTAGTTTGTAATCACATGCAGTTTTTTTTTTTTTTTTAACAGGATTGCATGCATAAATAAGGCAGCAATTTTCTGTTGATTTTTCACATGTAATTATGTGTACGTAATTGCAATGCCTCAAATTTGATGATTCTGAAAAATCCCATATGTTTTCACTGCATATGTCAAATTTCATGCATTGACTAGTTTACAAGATATTTTCTTTACAAAACAGTGCTGTTGACTAGGCTCCTATAGATAGCCCTTCAAACTTTGTTATAGCATTAGGTTGAGGTGTTTCTTAGAAGGAACAAAAAATGATTTTTGCACTTTTTCAGACATGAAATGAAACTGTGAAAATTGTTGAGGTGATAACACTCCAAGATATCTGACAGATAAGTGTTCAAGGTCGTAGCAACTTGAAGACCATGCATGTCATTATGTCATACATAGCTGGAAAACGTCCATAATGTCATTACTTTTTGCAACAATCATTAGAAACTTCCAAGATGTCAGGTCACCAAAAATGACATTAGTGTAGAAAATGGCTGCATAATATGTCATGTGACAATAAGGAAAGGTTGCAAGACAGCAACTCTCAGTTAGCAGTCTTGAGGGCCTGTGATAAGTGGAAAAAATTTTTTTGATCAAAATTTTTATTCAGTTATGTGGATAGCACCATAGCAAGAGGATATCATGGAAGCATAGGTAAGTAACCCAATTTGGTGAAAAATACCTGTGAAAAATTAGTAGATGCAGGAAATCACCACTACTACATACAACTGCAGGTCAAACTGACAGTTTGAGGAAATATCCTGAATCAGTTTCTGCAAAAAGATATATTTAAAAACTTTTTAATAAGTGATAGTTTACTTGGTATATATGTAAAAAAAAAAAGGAAATTGTTGAAAGTAAAGGTTATTTGAGGAAAGACTTAGGCTTTGGGCATGCTTAGAAACAAGTTCCATGAATTCTTTAATGGATTTATCGTGAGAGACTGAATTATCTTATGATTCTGTTTATGCAACTTTGAAAATAATCAAATTAAATAAATAATTATTGAAGCATGTAGTAAATAATTATTTTTGATTTAAGAGTTTCTCACAATGTAAGCAAGACGGTAATAAGCAAAGCTTGGTGTCACTAAACTTCTCATGTTTTGTTTTAATTTTGATCACTCAGTGGAAGTCAATTCATTGCAAATTTTTTATACAGAGAATCCCAGAATCCCACTTAAAACTGGCCCAACTAAGATGATGAAAGTTCAGTAATGTAAATTTTATACGGGATATTTAAAAGGGAAAGTGAATGAGATCAATCCCAGAACTATAGGCAAACTGAAGGAAAGCATTTGCAGAAGCATTCACTGTCAATATTTTATGTAAGGTTGGTCTGAATATGATTCTGCACATATAAAGGTGTACAGAGATGCATAAGGAAACCATTTTTGCATCATCTGTAGGTTTCTGTATGCTTAAATAATGTTAAAATAAAGTTTTAGTGAGTATCCTATGACTTAATTTATTTATATTTTGCTTCCATTGAACAAGGCCAATTTTATATGGGACGCCTTGTAAATACTTAGGCTATTCTAGTTAGAAATCACCGATTTTTTCCTTAAAAAAAAAAAAAAGACTTTTTCTAATGCACTTAATAAAGATGATTATTTCTTATGACAATTTTATTTTAATTATCTTGAGTCAAAAAGAAAGTTTTAGAATCCAAATTTGGAGATTTTTCTAACTTAAAATGTGAATAATGAGATAAACAAATTAAGCTGTTGGTATTAAATTTTTTAAGTTTTTTTTAGTAAAAATATTTTGATTAAAAGATGTCATCAGTGATTTTCTCCAAAAATCTGTTACTATTTCATAATTAAACTTACAGTTGATGTTATATTATGATTGAAGATATAAAATAAAATATATTTACATTTAAACATAACTAATAATATGTATCTACTATTCTAATTGCAATAAGTAAAGTTCCAGTGATTTTGTATAATAAACTGGACGTAAACATTTGCCTGTGCCATTAAAATATCCAGATTATTAAAGGTGTATGTTCAGTTTTTTTATCTTTCAGTAATAAAATTGGAATATCATAACAATTGAAAAGATGAAATGAAATTTAAAAAACTCCTCGATAATTTCAAAATATTAAATGTGATTAAAACTGAAAATGTTCATTTATAAACAGCTTGCAAGTCTGATAAAAAGTAAAAGAATTATATTTCTGCAATATATTGCTAATGATATATTCTAGAAATTTATTTTGTAAATATAATATAGCTTGATTTTTGAATTAACGATTAAATTATTTTTGGCTTTTTTTTAAGCGATTGATTTGAAAAGATTTTTTGTAAAAAAGAAATAATCTATGATGATTTTTAATTCATTTTATTTGTTGATTAAATGAAATAAATTTAAAAAATGGAGTGAATTCAGATGAGATATTACAACTGAAAACGTTATTTATTTAAAAATATTTTGTTCAAGAATTATTATTTTTTCTTCTACAGTACATGCTTCCTGCTATTGTTCACATTAATAATCAGCCACGCTTAGAGAGAGGAGATGGGCCTATTGTAAGTATTCTGAATTTGTTAATATCAGTTAAGTAAATGGTTTCAACTTTAATTTATCTATTCTACTCTAAGTAACTTTGATAATTTATAACTATCACAATGAACAGAGGAATAATAACCGAATAATTTTAATTATTTTAATTAAAAATTTGTTAGCGAATGCACATTTAATTCTTATAAATAATAAATGCAATAGATTTTAAAATTTGAGGGTTTTTTTTTTAATATTAGAAATGTAATGTATTTATGTAATAATATGAACATATTGAATATCCTTTATCAAAGTTTGATTGTACTAATGAGATAAGCTGACTTATAGTAAGCTATCAGTTCAACTGATGCTTAGATTATGTGTTGGCCATTATTATTACAATTCATAAAAAATTTAATGAAATTATTAATATGAGTTACTAAATTGTGAAATTTACTTCCAGAGCAACATTTGTCAAATCATATAAATAATTTTATTTAATCTGCTTTCTTATCTATTTTGTTTCCACATCATTTAATGCATATATTGCTTTCATTTAATTTGATTTAAATTTTTTGAGGTTATAAATGATACAGAATTTCTAATCTAATAGTGACCTGCAAAGATATATTTTTTAATCTGATTATCAGTTAGAATCTTGCTTTAACTGTAGATAAGTCTTTGTTCGTTATAATTCAGGAATGTTTTTTTTTTTCCTCTCGAAATAGAAAAGAAAGGAAATAGATTTGAAGGCAAAAGAAAAAGTCATAGATTTTAATAAAGATTAATTTCTAATTTTTGGTTAACTTAATACTTATGACAAATTTAAAGTAATTAGCATTTAAAAACTTTTCAGGTATTGGTGCTTGCACCTACACGTGAATTAGCACAACAGATACAACAAGTAGCAAGTGATTTTGGACGGTCTTCGCATATTCGAAACACTTGTGTATTTGGTGGAGCACCTAAAGGACCTCAGATTGCTGATTTAGAAAGAGGTAAATTTTATGAGATTTTAACTTGATCAGTATTTACTTGGGAAAATTGTTTTTGAAACAAATATTTCTCCACCAAAATACTTTGGACCTAGTAATCTGTTTTTGTCTGAGAATTCCTTGCTTAACATTTTCATTTATTACAGCAGCTTTATTACTATTGTTAGTTAATAATGATATAATATATGTAATGATAATATAGCCAAATCTGTATATAGCGAAAACCTTTCATTAACAGTCCCTTCAGTCCTTTGAATTTTTTGCAAAAATTAATGTAAAGTAATCTGTACATAGCAGAATCTGTTTAACATGGAATCGAAAAGGAAAATCGGTCCATGTGATGGAAAAATTGGTATCTTTATCCGATTTAACACAAATTTAACAAGAAATTTACATGCCCAGCATGTATAAATCGTAAAAAATTTAAGAAATACACACAACCCAATACAGAATAGCAAAATACAACTACTTTATTATAGTAATTTTATTGGGATTTGAACAGAGTTTTTGTATATTTTTATTAACAGCTGTTTTTACTTAACATAAATATGTGATGTAATTATAAATTGTGAAATTTAACACATTATTCCAGATATGAGATTGTATTCTTTGTTTTAAAGCTTATTTTAAACTTTTTTACATCACATTTCGACTTAATTTGAATAAAATCAAGTTGAAATGTCTGCAGATAAAATGCACATCGGGCACATTATTCATAGTTTTTAAGTTTCATAAAAGATATCATGCTATACAAACAATAAAAAATTCTCATACTGTGTATGGGGAAGATGCTTGTAAACTCAGAATGTGTCAAATGTGGTTTTGAAAGTTCGGGAAATTTTGAACTAAAGGATACAAAATGTACAACCCCCAAAAGCCATAGAAGAGAAATTGCAGGAATATTGATGAATAACAACTCATGAATTTGCAACAAATCTTAGTATATCACAGACATGTATTGTTAAAACTTTACATTCACTTGAAATAGTTATAAAACATGCTGATGATTCTACATGCAGTTTGTTTGTTTTTCTTTTCCACTTATGAAAAAAAACAAACTGGATTGAGTATAAGTTTGTCAGATGAAGGTAGTCAGCTGTAAGGTTTTATTCTATTTTTAAATTGGTTACTCATTTTTTATCTTTGAGAACATTTTTACAGATGAATGAAAAATTAAAATAAAAATATTTATTAACCAAAAATTTGTTATAGCGGGTGGTGATTGTTTGGTCGAGTACTGAGGTACCACTGTATTTGATTAATGTGATTTTGATATACACAGTAACATTGATAAATTTATTAATCACATTAATCAAGGGATACCTATAGTATGGTGGAAACCTGTCCACTATGGAAGAGTTGTTCTGTTCACTCCCTTGGGGTTCTGTTATAGACAGATTTGACTGTATATTATTAGTTATGTATAACAAAAGTACTCTATATGAAGATATAAAGTAACATATATCAAATGCAAACAAAATGTTTGTGCTTAACTAACAAACTACTTGATAAGAAGGATAATTGTGTGAATAAACTAGTTTAGAGAGAACTAATATAATAAAAACATCTATTACCAATAGTTTTTTTTAAATTCTCTGACCTGTGGACATTTCGGTTTTTTTTTATACACATAAAAGACAAAATCCATAATCATTCTGACTTGTGTGTAGAACCTGTATTTTCTTGTCCACTTGACTGTCAAAGACTTCATGAGATGTGCACAAATTTGAACTGTGAATCTTGAACTGGAGTAAAATGCCTTACCATTGAGTTATTCTTTTGACTACTTGTGGCTATTTCATTGCACTTTGTTTATAATCATATTAATATAGGGTTGTTGCAAATGAAATTGTCATTTTTCAAAATTTAAATTTTAAATTTAAATTTTCAATTTAAATAAATAAATTCAACATTTAAAAACTTTCCACTCTTGTTCATTGTTTAATTTTCTGACATTTAATAAAGCACTGGGAAAGTCAAGAAGCTCAATAAATGACTAATGCACAAGCTCATCAAGAGAGACAAGATTTATCATTTGGAGGTCTGCTATTCTCAGATTTTCCAGAACAAAAATGAAGGTATATTGCATATTTTAACTTGAAATGAAAAATGGATAGGACAATTGTCGACATTCTGAGCCGTGGCTAGACGTGGAAGAACCAAAACAGAACCTTCGTCCATGGAAGGTTATGGTGTCTGTATGGAGGTGTGGTTCATTTTTCTCTTTTACTAGGTGACTTGATTAATACCAAGAAATATTATAAAGAAATTGAAACAATACATTATAAACTGCACATTCAGGAGTCGGCCTTGGTGAATAGATTTGATATATGACCTGGCTGTATGACAATACCAAACTACATGTTGCAAAGCAGACCATAAAAAAATTGGCAGAATTGAATTTCAGAATTTTCTTTCACATACTTTATTTTTCATATCTTTAGCCAATGGACTACTACTATTTTAAATATCTTGATAATTTTTTAATAATGTATTTTTGGGAGGGTTGAAGAGATTTCTGCCAAAAAATACATTTGGTGATGTTTCAGCCTTTCATTTCCCTGATTTTTGTCAAATTGGCATCAATGCACTTATATTACATTGATAGAAGTGTATTTGAGTTGATGGAGATTGTTTTTATTATGTACTGGAATGTTAAATTAGATTAATAAACTTTCAAATCAAAAATAGAAATATTCAGTTTTGTTTGCAGCAACTCAATAACAGTAATATATAAACCTAACCCTTGATATGTACGGTTCACATAAAATTTGCAATTTTGGTTTAACACATTTGGAAACTTGCCACAAAATTTCATTTTACACGGTAGAGTTTCAGGTTATAACATAACAACAACAACAACAGTATATAACAATGAGCAACATTATAACAATAATTTATTTATTGCAGTCATTAAATAGTTACATTAGTGATTTTATAACCTGTTAAGTAAATCATCATGAATTGAGATTTGTATTTTAAAATAAAATTTTATTTGATGATATTTGTTTTTTATTAACATTATATATAAAGACAAATGTTTAACCTATATTTCTAATGGGGAGAATTCAAAAGCTTTTTAATATTTATTTTATCTTATAGTTATTTTTAAAAATTTACCAATGAATTGTTTTTGATCTATATTTAAAATTTTCAGGTGTAGAAATCTGCATTGCTACTCCTGGCCGCCTGATTGACTTTTTGGAAGCCGGTAAAACTAATTTGCGACGTTGCACTTATCTTGTGTTAGACGAAGCCGATCGTATGCTCGATATGGGTTTCGAACCGCAGATTCGGAAGATTGTCGAACAAATAAGAGTAAGTAAATTTTAAAAATTTAATTTCAAAGGAAAATTTTTTAATATTTATATTTGGAAATTTAATAATTAAATTAAAAGAAAGTTTGGTTTATTCACCTTTACCAATGTTGTTAAATAAGCCAAAAATCTTAATATGCTGATTTATAAATAGTGTTATAAAATAGTAATTAGCTGTAAAAACAGGTTATGTCCATTTTAATATCAAGAGCAAAGTAAATATTAAATTTTGTAGCAAAAGTACAAAATGTACTGTGTATTGTTTTGGAATGGAAGACTAATTGTCACTGAATTACAATTTGAACACTATTGTTCATTTTAATTAGATTAGAACTAGTCTTTGGAAGTAGAGAATATTTTTTGTAAGTTCATTTACTTAATTTAAATATTAATTTTGAAAAATTAGCTTATTTTAATAATAAGAATGTTCTTGTAAAATTCTAAAAGTCCTAAAAATTCAATAAACTATAAAAAACAAATTCAGTTCATATTGATGATAAAACAGAAGCATAATTAATGCAGTAACGACTTACAACAGACTTTTCTTGTAGGCCACTACTAGATCTAGGATTATTCCTACTATACAAATAAAAAAACGTTTTTGATTGATAAAATGTAATAAAAAATTAGGTTATGGTGGTAATTTTTTAATATCTATGTTTGGAAACTATTTTATTATGAATATAAACTGAACTTGTTTATTATGGTTCATTCAATTTATTTCAAAGTCATACATGGTATAAAACAGACTTTTAAATCTGTAGCTGATTAAATAAAAAATTTTAGAGTATAATACAGAGTGATTATAAAATTTTTTTCATTTTAGCCGGATCGTCAGACATTAATGTGGAGTGCAACTTGGCCAAAAGAAGTACGCACATTAGCTGAAGATTTCTTGAAAGATTACATTCAGATTAATATTGGAGCTTTGCAACTCTGTGCCAATCATAATATTTTACAAATTATAGATGTCTGTCAAGAATCGGAGAAAGAACAGAAGTAAAATTTTTAAAATAATTTTATTAAGTTAAATTTTACAAAAGAGAAAAAATCATTAATTTTACATTTTTTAAATTTTATTTTTGAATACATTCAGTCAAGTACTTGTAGACTAAAGATAACTGTGCTCTCAAAACATAATAAAACGATCCCCTAGATAAAAACAATTACATTACACATATATAATAAAAATTAATTTGCATGAACAAATGATTTAGACATAATGAAATAAAGTCAGAAAAGACAACATTGATAAAATAGATAATAAAACACCCAAAGTGTAAAAATGTGATAAAAGGAACATTAATATAAAAGCTATGCATCTGTTTATAATCAATAAAATTTCATTCTAAAAGTTGAGAATGCACTAAATCTTAAAAATTCGGAATGGGAAAAGAAAAATAAAAGTAGTAAAAGTGGGGGAAAAATAAAACAAAGATTTTAACTGCAGTTGCCTTATACCAAATGGTGCTTTAAATACTGTATGTCATGATAAATAAGATTTCCAACAGGGTACGAGTTATGAACATTTGTGAAAAAAATTGTTTTTGATACATTTAGCCTATATGAGTGGAAAGGTGTGATTTATTCTTTTTTGTTATGAAGAGGAATCCTTAAGACCAAATTATGAAGAGAGAACATACTATTAAAAAATCTGCACTCATCAGCACTGAGTATTTTATACTAGAAATATGACTGAATTGTATAAAACAGATAATTCAATTTCCCGATGGTTAATTTTTACTAATTTCAAGAATTTGATATCCTAATTTAACTGGATAAAGAAAAGCATGCCAATTAATTAACCACTGCATAAAAATTTGAAATTGTTGCATTCAGCTCTTTTTTTTCTCTTTGGAATTAAAATTAAATGAAACCAAACTATCAACAATGCCAATAGGACACTGTGGCTTAAATGCCTCTTTTATGTATTCAATTAAATTAATGGTTGAATCTCTGTAGATACTTCTCAGACTTCTACATTGTATTTGATTGTTTTTAAATTTCCTTATAAATTAAAATATGTATGTATATATATCTTAATATAATAATAAAAAATTTTAAAAATATATTGTAAGCATGTATCCTAAAAATCTAATAAAAATAATTCTTAATGAACTTTTTAATAATTTTTATAATAATAAAAACAAGAAAACTGCCTTTATCATAGTAAATTTATAACAAATTACTCTGAGAAAGGCAATGTTTTTTTGGAATTTTAATGCATTTTCTAATTTTGTTTTTGGTAGTCTTTTAAAAATAATAAAATAGTTATTTATTTCAAAAATAATTTTTAATCTAAATTATGATATCTTTTCTTTTAGACTTTTTAAATTGTTGGAAGAAATAACAAATGAAAAAGAGAATAAGGTAACTCTACTATGAAAGATTTTTAAATACTCTTTTTATAAGTAATTACTAAGATGTTTTATTTATAGTTAAATCTGTTTGGTTTTTTTTTGTTATGTCTGTAATTTTCTCTTTATCTTATCAAAATTTTTCAATTACAGACAATTATATTTGCTGAAACCAAAAGAAGAGTAGATGATTTGACAAGAAGAATGAGAAGAGATGGGTAAATAATTTATTTGTTTTAATTGGATTTTAAAGAAATAAATAATAATAGTAATAATTAGTATATACAGGGGTTCCTATGCACCTAGAAGTCAGGGAAAATCATGGAAAAACCAGGAAATTTGTCAACAATTATCAAAAAGTCAGGAAAAGTCAGAGAATTTGCCTTCTTGATTTTTTGCTGACAATATGTTTAACTAAGTGTAAGAAGTAATGTGGTGCAATACAACTCATGAAAAGGGGTGTAGAATATTTTCAGGATCCAAAATTTCTTCCAAGCATACACAAAATTTCCCCAAAAACTTAAAGTACAAAAAGTGATAAACAACATTTAAATTAAAATTATTTATCACTTTTCATTTTAATAATTTTTATTGTGTATCAAAACAATTTTTGATTTTTTCCCACTTTATTAATAATTTATAAAGTTCAGGAAATTTGTTAAGGAATAAATTTAATAAATATAATTTAAATTCAGCATCCACTAGACACTTGCGCTTGTTTTTGATTAACTGCAAGAGGAGGGATTTTTCCACACGTTTCAAGGCACCTCGTAGACACAAAGGAAAGGTCTGGTAGTGGATGGTGATGCATTTGGATGTTATGTTATGCTCTCTACACTTTAACAGAAAGACCAGCTGTGGCATAAATTACATGCCCAGCTGGTCTTTTGTAAAGAATTATCGAAAGGAAGTGCATTCATCGGAGACACCGAAGATCGGAGACGGACGTGACAGACGGGATTGGGCCGGGAGAATGAACATCGTTCGTTACGCGGGGAGTAACGGTTATAGAAAGGTCGAGGCGGCGATATATGTGAGCGGGAAAAATATTTGTATTTTCGTAAAAAGATTTAATAAAGTTTAATAAACGGAGACGGACGCCGCGCTAAGCGACGGCAACAACACGAGGCAAGTTGGGGCACGCGCGAAGTTGCTGAGTGACCGTTGCTAAGCAACCGAGGCCAGGCAACGGCCACCTAATAGAGAGGGATACTGTGTGCGATTTGTCGATTAGATGGGTTGGAATAGAAGCACTCAAAATTGCGTGCCAAGATATGTTTGGGACGGAGCGAGGCACGGGAATTGGCTCAAGGAAGAGAATCGCGGTTATTCTATTAGACAGACCTGGATGGGTTTGTAGAAATACTTACGGACGGTGCGATGGGACTACGAGAATTGTGCGCTTTTATCTTGCTGGATAAAAGCGCACAAGTCAACGAGGCAGCCGGTATCTTCGATCAATTAAAACTATCCCTGCTAAACAGGAATAAATCCGAGCGTTCGAGCTTGCCAACTTTCTCTGCCACTTCGCACGTCGCTCGTAGTTACAAAGTGTAGAGAGCATAACATAACATCCAAATGCATCACCATCCACTACCAGACCTTTCCTTTTTGTCTACGAGGTGCCTTGAAACGTGTGGAAAAATCTCTCCTCATGAAGTTAATAAATATATACTTTTACATATG
Organism: Centruroides vittatus; assembly: GCF_030686945.1. Lineage (NCBI taxonomy): Eukaryota > Metazoa > Arthropoda > Arachnida > Scorpiones > Buthidae > Centruroides > Centruroides vittatus. The sequence goes on along the minus strand of NW_027120714.1, from coordinate 1,305,030 downwards.
GATTATACAGGATTTGTTAATGAATAATAAATAAATAATGGCTTTTCTCTTTTCTTAAACCCATGCAGATTTATGGTTGTGAATTAATAACAGGATAAACTACTTTAATTTAATAAAACATTTTGTTTTTAGTTTTAATAATTTGGCAATTATAAAAAAATATGTAACTGTTAATTAGAAAAATTAGCTAATTAAAAAGTTGGAGAAGCAATAGCATAGGTACATAGTAAGTCAAATGCTATTTTATTTTGTCAATATGCCATATGGTAAGGTATGTGATGGTCAGGGAATTTGTACAAAATTAGCCAGGGGATGTTAGGGAATTTAAAACAAAAATTTGAGTAGGAACCCTGTATAAAATAATCAGGTAATGTTTTAAAATTGATGCATTGCATTGCAGTAAATTTTTTTTTTTTTTTTTTGAGTAATTTGGAAGAGAAATGATTTTCTGTTATCTCTCTATGGTTATAAAGACCATTTATTGATTTGTGACAATTAACGATAACTATTTTATAGTTTATTTTGTATAATTATTACAAATGAAAGAATGTTGATTTCCATCCCATCCACTATCTCAAATCGTATCATTATCATAATTTATGGATATAGGCTTGTAAACATAAATGGTAGCTATGAACACAACTCAAGCTGTAATTGGATAACAAGAATTGTTCACTTAAGAAAATAAAAACTTAAAGAATACTAAAATGAATAATTTTAATTTATTTTTAAAAAATTTAAAAAAAAAGCTTTATTGGTAATGTTTTTTGAGATTGGGGATGGTGATATGCCTTCACCATCGCCATACTCTACCTCAGTCTTGAAAAATCCCCTAAAACATCATTAAAATACATTGTCATTGGACTTAGGTGTATCTTTACAGTTTCAACTTTCTGTCTTAATTAGAAGTGAATGAAATTTGAGATGCATGATTTGGGGACATGATACAAAGCAAGTTAAATAAAAGTGTTTAAAAAATTTAAAAAAAAAAAAAGCAAATGTTTTCACTTGGCTAATTGTGCTTCTTTGGTCAGAAAAACTGATTCAAAATAGAACATAAATTACTCATGAATGGAACATATTTGCAAAATATAAAATACAGTAGAGCATCAATTATCCGACTCCGATTAACCGACTTATCGGTTAACCGACCGCGTTCTAGTCGGCAAATTCAAATGTCCGCTAGAGATGTGGCGCTACAATATTTGGTCATGTCTTGGCTACTTTAATATTATTTTTGTTAAATTTTTGCATGTTTTAGCTGGCAGCACTGGCTCGACCATGAAAGGGAGGCTAGTATTTAAACCAGGCCTAATACACTATACTAATAATGTATTTTTTCATACTTTTCAGTTATCCGACCAACCCCAGTCCCCAATTGAGTCAGATAATCAATGCTCTACTGTATTGTGAAAAATGAACTGAATGATGGATTAAGGTGTTCTGTCAAAGTATAAATATAAAATTTAAAAATGTCTTTTTTTCCTCTGCTTAAAACTTGTATTAGACAGAGGGGGGAAACCTGTTTTCCCTCTGTCATAACATCTTAATTCATCCTTTTATTTCATTTTTTATATTCTGTATTTTGAAAATATGTTCTTTTCATTTGTAGTTTAAATTATGTTCTTTTCCGGTCAGTTTTTCCACTCAAAGAAGTTTGATCGATCAAGGGAAAATGTTTGCTAAGATTTTCAATTTTTTAACTTGTATTCATTAATTAAATTTTTATTTTCTATAACATTGGCTTAAGTAAACATTTATCTGTTTAGGCTGGTGAACATTGCAGTAAGATGCGGTCTGCAACTTAATAGAATGCTTTATATTATAGTTTGTTTGTATGAATATTTCTGGTTTAATAAATTTTATAATTGATATTGGTATAGAACAGGCCTGGCCAACCCAAATTGTTTCGTGGGCCACTTTGATCATGTGTAACATTACGGTGGGCCACAATTTAGGCAAACATGCTTTTAAAAAAGTAAAACAAATACAAAATGAATAAGATTTTATTGTTATACCAAGAGTTCGTACTTGCACTTGCGCATTATAACAATGACATATGCAAATTTTCATTTATTTAATTATTTTGGTATACACATAATGGGAAACAAACGTTTTAATAGATATATATATCGCTTAGCGGGCGACACAATTTAATGTGACGGGCCGCGGGTTGGCCAGGCCTGGTATAGAATGAATGAAATTTTAACACATTTTTAATTTTATTATGTTTACTGCATATTCCAGAATAGTTTCAATAGATTGTCTTACATTCTCTTCTTATTAATGTTTCTTGCTAATAATTCTGATTTTCTGTTGAGTTTAAATTTACTTTATTTTTGGAGTTTTTTTTAAAAATAATCTTCTGGTGATACGGATTTTTTAGGACTATAATTGTGTAATTTATAACTTACGTTAATATAACTGTATTTATATTTGTAATTATATGGACCAATAAACATTGGCTTGACTAGACTAGAGAATCTGTGAATTGCCACTTAAATAGTACATTTGAAAGCAATTTGTATATTCAGCATTTTTAAATAGGGATGGCTCCAGAATTTGTAGTAGTTATTTTTGTTTGAAAATTCTTAATTCTGAGTTGCATTTTCATCAAATAAATCTTGTAAAATTTTTATAAAATATTTATTTTTATAAATAGCAAAAAAGATAATCACATATGATTATAATTTTTTTAATAATAGATGATTTTTTTCAGGTGGCCAGCAATGTGTATTCACGGTGATAAATCACAGCCTGAAAGAGATTGGGTTCTAAATGGTAAAATGTTTTTCCATATTTAAGTTGAGTCATTATAACCTGTTAAGTTAATGTTGAAGAACTAATAATTTTTTGTAATTTACTGGAAATGTCTTAGAATGAAAGCCAAGTTTTTATAAAGTATTATTTGTTTTTATTATTTTATACACAGTCAGTTATAAATTATGGGTATGTTAATATTCTGACAACTAAACTAGTAAAACGGCTACAGCTTTTTTAATTGTCATTGTGATTTTTTTATCCTCTCAAACAGGAATAGAATCATAATTTTTTTAAGAGTAAAAATGCTCCAAAACAGATTGCAATGCTGTATTGTTGTTGATGTAATAACATAAGTAATGTTGCTTTTTTTTTTTTTTTTACAAACTTCATATTCCTCCAGTTATACTTTTATCTTTATCTTTCCTGTCTCATGAGCTATTGTAATTTCCTGCATGTAATCTGTAGTGAATCTGCCGAAAACTTTAAACCAAAATAAAAATTGTTGCATAACTTACTACACTGACTGCCTAACTGTCTCGCACTTTTCAAGTTGCTGTTGAAACGTGTTTCTAATCAGTTTATAAAACATTGTCTCAAATATTCCATTTTCTCCCTCATTTCTTTTGTTCTTTTTCCATTAGTAATTTAATGTAGATGTAATTAAAAAATATAAATGAAACAGCAAAAATAAAATACCAAGACAGAACTGCTGAAATTGTGTCGGGCCAACCAATGGGATGGTGAAATTTTGTTTTGTGTGTTCAGTAACTGTTGGGTAAACACCAGACAAAAACTAATGTTACTACTGTCTTTTAACTTGAAAACTGTTTAATAGTAATATAAATTGTATATTTGAATGTTATTTTAATTAATATGAAATGATTTTTAAACTATAGAGTTTAGAACATGAAAGAAATATATCAAAATGGTAATGATAATTTGAATCTGTTGACATAATGACAGAAAATAATGAATGATGATGTGTGTAAACAAGATGAGACATAATGTAGTCAAGCTAGGGGTATCATTCTAAATATATATAATTATTTTAGTTAAAATACACTTTACTGTTATAAAAAGAGCAAAAGTTTATTGTTAGCATTATAATTATTGAGCCACGTGTTTTAATCATCAATGAAACTGACTTACCATGTATCAAAAATTATTTTTAGAAGTTACCTTTCATTGGATAGACTACAAATATATGGTGATAAGTATATGCTAAAATGAAGTTGAAAAAAATTTTTAATGCTGACAATATCCATTGTATGTTTGATGTTTGAACTACCTGGGGTTGAGATAGTTGGCCGGTGTGGCTCTTGATTTTATTCATTACTATATTAGATAGTGGAGTGAATTAGTGGTAAATAAAGCAATTGTCATTAATATCATTGTTATAGATTTTACTTGAAAAATTGTACATACATTGAGATAAGTTTGAGAGTCAATTGCTTAGCTCTTATTCACCAAAGAGAAATAAAATGTACTAAAATCTATGGTTGGCTTTTAAGTAATTCTCTTGAAAGTCATTATGTAGAAAGGGGGAAGTTACTGGAAATTTATCAGCTTCAACATACATGGACAGTCAAAAAGTATCTGTAATTGTGGTAAAACACTGTTAATAGTAGGACATGTAGAAATGCTTACGTAATCATCTTTAAAGTAGGAGCCTTCAGCAGGCACACACTTGCACCATGAAATTGATGGAAGCACTGTTAGAAGGTTTTTTCAGAATATTTAGGAGTTTTGCTGTTGCATTCAATTTGATGTCCTCTGTGGTTGCAAAATGTATCCCCTCAAGACCCATTTTTAATGTAGGGAACAACCAAAATAGGAAAATGAATAGTTTTCAATTTCTCTGTTTATAAGTTATTAGAAATAGAAGAAATCAACTTTCAAAACTGTAAAGCAACATGAAAAATATATCAGAATGATGCTAGTTAATTTACTGATGCAATCTGATTTTGAGAAAAAATTCTTTTTGTACAGTACATCTGCATCAAACATACAAAAAGAATTTATTTTGTAACAATTTTGTACGACAATGGCAGATGCAATGATGCAGACCTCAGTTAATAATAAAGTTGTATTAAATTAATTTGTAATTCTACTTAGTTTTTTTTGTTTGTTACAAATCTCTTAATAATAAAAAAAATAAGCATTATTTTTATAATTATTATATATACTGTTTATTTACCGATTTAATTCAACTACGTATATATAATTTATATTAAAATTATTACAGAATTTCGTACTGGTCGTTCTCCCATATTAGTTGCTACTGATGTAGCAGCACGAGGATTGGGTTAGTATCTTTAATATATTACGTTTTTATTAATTATTATTATTATTACTTTTTATTCTAAAATTCAATTTATAAAGTAAATGTTCAAAATATTTTTGTAACCACTACATTTTTCATAAATCAGGTGCTGGGTGTGGCATGACATGAGAGGGGGACATAATTTAAAACTTAATTTTAATGTATTAACTCTTTAATGCTGGGAATTTAAAGCATTTAATTGATGATCAAATCTTAAAATACTTAGTAAACTTGATTTTCATACAAGAATTTTAGATTCTTTAAAGTATCTTAGAATATCTTTAAAGAATAAAATGAAATGTATTATGAAAGTAAAAATATATTAACAAGCACAAGCGTTTCAAACTTTTTTTTAAATGAATTAATTATATTTTAAGAACAAGCATTGCAATTGTTTAACTGAATAAGAATGTGATGTTTATTTTTGTTTTCTCTTTAAAGAAATAATCTTTAGAATTCAAATATTAGAAAATTCTTTATATTTAATAGTAATTTAATTTTCATTGAATCATTGCTTTATAACTGAAGATTTTGTGAAAAATTGATGTTTTTCTAATGCTAGATTTTTTCTCTAAGCAATTAACAATAATTAAACTTAAAAGCATTTATTATAATATTAAAAGATACTATTTTTTTAGAATAAACTGTATATTAAGATAAATTAGTTGATTAAAAATAAGTAAAATTTTGCGTATTTTGTTCTGTGTATTTGTTAGGTCAAAAACATACACGAGTGTATTAATTTGTTAAAAAAAATTACAGGTTATAATGATTCAAATAATTTTTTTGGGTGAAGTTCTAGTCAGGAATTTCTAGGGCAGTATTCTAAATTTTTCCCACTGTCACCAATTCTTGAAGTTTTGAATATAAAAAGACATTCAAAATTGATTAAAATTAAGAAGAATTAGTACTTTGGTTAAAAGAATTAACTAAAGTATACTGTAGCTACAGATAAAATTTATCTTTATCCTCTTCAAGCGATATCAAAATAATTTGTAAGCTGACAATGATTACGTGAAGGTAGGTATTGGTATTGCATCACTTATTTAATTATACATTGGTGTACATCTCTGGTTAGAAAATTTTGCTTAATTATTTGGAATTCTAATTAATTGAGATTAATTAAGAGTTTAATTGAAGTGAATGAAGTATGATGATATTTTATTAGTGAATAATGATGATAACATTTATTTCTCTTTGAACTTTTTATTTTTTTAAATTTAAAAAAGTGTAGTTGTAATATTCCAATGTAACGGGAGAGAGAAGGATTAGAGTTTTTCTAAATTCTGTCCCTTTTCTCCCTCCTGATAAATTATGTGTCCAGAGGGTCGGCACCTCGTTAGTGCCTTGTCAGGACTGACACCACTGTGTCTTCTTGGACAGACACAGAAACCTTGATGGTCGCAAATTCGGAATTCGCGTGAGCAGTTACATGCGCGGATGGTCGGATCCGGCATGGAGGAGGATTGAGAGTACGGCTTGGAAGCGAATCACTCGGAAACCGTGTTAACCACTAAAATAACTGATTTAATTTAGAGTTTACAAAAAACTGCGAGTTGATTTATATACCTTGGATGCACTAGATTGTAGAGTCTTCCGGATCGACGGGTTGAGTTCATTTGGTGGGGATGGAATCCAGTTGAGGGTTTCCTTTTCTTGGAGTCAGTCGAGGAAGCGATGGCAAACTGGAGGATTTAATAATCCAGGGAGTACGACCGTGTTCACTAAAGAAACACCAGGGAAGAAGTTCCGGGTAGCCTGGATGATGATAAACCTTTTCGGGGCACTTTTGTTGATGCGTTCTCGAACTCTCGACGACAACCCTTTTGTCCTTGAGCCACTCTATTTTATAATTCCAAGTTGCGTTGTCTTTTTTCACCAATAATGAATTATTTTTTTTAGTTTCCAGTGACACATTCCGAGTTCCCTGGGAGAGGAAACGACTCTGGGGGAGAGAGATGCACTCATCCTCCAGTAACAAAAATGGAAAAAGTTTTTTTCTGATATTTAAATAAGTTTTCTTTTGAACATTTTGTCAAATCCAATCTCTCACAGTTACAAAACGAAAATCTGAATTATTTATTTGCCATTAAAGATTTATCATTAAAAATTTGCTAGATTCGTCATGTTCTGACTTGAGAAAAATCAAAGTACTCGACACTGCTTCAATTTTAATAATCTTTTGGAAAATATATAAAATGGGAACACTCAATATCAGTTTCACTTTTAACATGGAGTCAAGGTGTTAAATTTATTCCAATCATCAATTGGTATAATTCTGTAGAAAATTGTTTTTAGGATAAGGTTTGAATAAAATGATTTGTGGTTGGCTATTCTGCCTAATTATTTTCATGCAAAAAGGAAAATAGCTTGAGAGAGGACAGAAAAAGATTCTTTCGAGTAAATTTTAATTTTAATATAAACTTTATTTCATTAAATAATTATAATATTTGTTTTATTTATTGGAAAGCGAACAGATTTAATTCTTTATTCTTCATAATACAGAAAAATTGAAGTGTGAAAATTTAACGTCAAGCATGCTATCAAAATTAATTATTAACGTAACATCATGTTATACAAATTCAATTATAAAATTTCAATTTTCAGTAATGTATAGAAATTTTAAAAATTCAGAAAATATTCAGATGAAAAGCATTAAAGAGTTAAGTAGAATTAATAGTAATTAGTAATAAGTACAAATTAATAATGGTTACATTTTGATTTAAATAAGTTTTTAATTTAATTGACTTTAGATATTCTAATATGAAGCTTTCTTCTCTTTTACAGAGGCACACTGTAATGATTGGCAATAATATAAGTCGTGCCTCTGAACCAGGAAATTTGGGTGATACCATCCTTCCCATGCGGGGTGGTCGACAAATCCACCTCCTGTGGGATCTTGGCCGTGTTCTATGAGGAGATAGCTTGCTTCGTGAGTCCCTCTTTAACAGTAATAAAGCGAAAGTCATGTCATCCCCATCCTTCTCGAACATCCTGTGGGGTTAAAGGGTTTTACCTGTGGTTGGTGCGACTGCTAGGCATAACAGCTGCTTGAGAAAACTTTTGTACGTCTTCGAACTTTTATCTCCAGTTATTGTAACAAAAATAATATCAATGCAGCTGAGGCAATGAGCTTGCAATCAAAGACTGTCGATACGTTCACAACGAGGATTCTGGATAGGTAGGAATAAAAGTTTGGGTTGGGCTCCGCAAGCATCTTGCCTATCTTGCCGTGGCAGCTTGGGGCTCTCAGTATATAAAACTGCTGGAATTTACCTCAAGCCTTGACCATCCACGGTGCTGTGCTGGATTTATTGAAAGAAGTCAACCACAGGTAACTGATTAGTGTCTATTTCTTAATATATTTCATATTTTTCTTTAATTTTTTATTTCATTTTATGGGGAAAAAACAAGTCATTTCAAAATGTTTTGTCATTATATATTTTTAGTAATAAGGAGATTTAAAAAAAACAAATGCATTTAAAGCGTTACCTTGTTTTAAAAAAAATATATAATTTTATTATTTATTATGTAGATGAATTAACTTGTAATGTATAAATACCTTTATACTAAAATTAAAATTTTTAAAGTATGTTTTATTGGTTTGGTTTGAGTTAAACTTTTTAATGTTAACTTTAATTGTCCACTATTATTGAGGCAAATTTGATGACGTTATATGTTGTAAAAGTTTACGAATTACGTTTTGGATTTTTATCATAAAATTACAAAAATATAAAAATTAGGTTTCTATCGTTTATAATAAAAATTCAAAACTACTACAAATTTGCTGAATCAACTAATAATGACTAATTAATATATTCTCAGATATATGTCAATAATTATAATATTTTTATTCTGATGTGTATATACAGTAAAGTATGTTTAGTTTATTAGGCATGCTTGATTTTCTTCCGGTGAAACGGTAGATTTGGTATCGTATGTTAGTTTAAATCTACCGGTTTTAATAAAAATATTAAAATTACAATGTTATGAAACGTTATTTGCCCTATTAAGAATATCTTATATTTGTGAAAAAAGTTAATACTTGACAATCTCTTTGTCCTCCAAATAAATAAGCAATGGTTGTGTGTGTTGTCATACTGATTGTAATGAATATAACAATTATATTTACTTGTACAACCTAATTTCACATCAATCATTTTATGTCCTGCTAGTTTGTGTTCTAACATTATCTTATTTTTTTTTTATAATTCTTTCATCAATTCTTTAACTCTCTAAGTATAAAATCGAAAAGTCTTATTTTTAAAATAAATAAATGAATTCTAAACAACTTTGAAATTTGTGCAGATGTTTAGCATGCACATCCTTATGTTTGTTTATAATTAATGAGTTTATCTTATTCTGTTAATAGTGAGGTTGAGGCCGAAGTTTTAAACATGAAAATGTGTACGTCGGACGTTTGGCGCCACCATCCTGTCGGCCTAGAAGTTTGACAATGGCAGTTGGAAAGTCAGTGGAATCATGCTCGACATTCCAAATGCCATTGTCAAACTTCTAGGCTTACGGGAAAGCGACGCCGAACATCCGACGTACACGTTTTCGTGTTTAAAACTTCGGCCTCAACCTCGCTAATGTTAACATTTGCTGTTGATAATTGTACTCATATAATTCAAAAATCTTTTAGTTTATATATAAATGCCATAACCAAAGTGCTGTAGCACTGAAATGAGATTCTGTTGTCCATCGTTATCTCAGAAATAATATAGTAATGAAAATTAGAGTTTTCAATATACTGTTATATGCGATGATGATACTTCATACAATTTGAATTTCCAAAATTGCATTTTGGTCACCTTTCATACTCTCTAGATATAATTTGATAAGCTGTAATAATTTGTGTAGGTCTTCCATACATTCGATACTATAATTTTAAATAATTAAATCAGAACATTATCAGCATGACTGAACAAATGATGAAAGTATTATTAATTAAGCATCATTAACTATAAAAATTCATAAGATGATGATGATATACAGATCAACAAATTATGTAGTATAATGTAACTATGAATCTTAGCGCTGCATGTTATAAATTAATCAGATTTTCTAATTTTATATACTGAGCCTTTCAAAAAGAATTCTACCGTTTTTAAATTATTGTAATTACGTTAATTGTTATCCGAGAACATTGTACTATACGAGGTCTGTCCTAAAAGTAAGCGTACTGATTTTTTATTTAATGACTGTGCACCTTAACACATCATTAATTGGTATTTTCATGTTGCTAGATATCTTAGCAGCATGTCTAGACCTGTTTCAAGTTGATTGGTTAAGTCAAACGTGCACAATCTCTGTGTAAGATAATGTTTTAACACATCATTATGTTTGAAATGGAGAAAAATCTTGAACAACGTTACACTAGTAAGTTTTGTGTGAAACTGAAGACATCCGCAACTGAGACATTTGCAGATTTAACCAAAGCTTATGGAGATGTCACTTGGTGTGGAGATGTTATGGAGATGTCATCAAGAAACATGGTGTCCATGTGACACAAAGATCCAGGGTAAACACTACGCTTATCAATTTTTTGATAGTCATGGAATTGTGCACAAAGAATTTTTGGTTAATGTTACCTATGGTTCCAAGATGGCGGGTTGTCTCTGATTCCAGCAAATAGAAGAAGGGAAACAGTGGGGACACACGTTCTAACCTAACCTAACCTAACCTAACTAACCTATTCTAACAAATTACCATAATTATTACCAACAAAATTATTAGAATAGGTTAAGTTAGGTTAGAACGTGCGTCTCCACTGTTTCCTTGCTGGAATCAGACGAGCCGCCATCTTGGAACCATAGGTAACATTAACCAAATTTTTACCTTCAGACAGACAGTTAATCAGGCCTTCTACAGAGATGTCTTGGAATTACTTCAAAAATGGGTCAAGCAAATCTGCAGAGACATTGCAGAAGATTGGGTGCTGCACCACGATAGTGCTGTGTGAGCAGGCGCATTATCAATTTGAGTGTTTTTGCCAAATAAAAAATCCCCACACTCCCATAACCTCTCTACAGTCCAGACCTAGCTCTGTGTGACTTCTACCTATTTCCTAAGATAAAATCCAAGTTGAAAGGTCATCAGTGGAAAACATCAAAAAAGTTGCAACTGACAAACTAAACACCCTTATGGAAAATGACTTCATATAGTGCTGCGACCAGTGGAAAAAACTTTGGAACTACTGTGTCACCTTGCAAGGTCATACTTTGAAGGAATTGTTTGTAGTTTGTTTTAACTTTTATATACTTTGAAATAAAAATTCAGTACACTTTTGGGACAAACCTCATATGTTAAAACATTGGATAACTATCCAAGTTTCATATTTGTCCGTTACAATTTCTTATTCTTGCTCCTTGCATCACTTGACATGTATCCCACCAATACTCAAATTCTTCCTACGCTTGCTATAGCACGTCCGTCTGCAGGCAGTTACAATTCTATGGCTCCTGCAGATTACTCACGTTGCACGACGAAGAGTGATTCCAACCTTATAAACTGCAGAATGCAAAATGTCTTCTCTGTCACGAAGTTGCCATTTTTCATTTAGGTTGTTCACTAGAAGTAGTAGATGACGAGGCATTAGAATTCAGGAAGAAGATAAAGTTTGAACGATTACTCCGTTGACTTGCATATGTTGCTTGGTACTTGGATAATAATTATCATTATTACAGTAATTTAAAATGGTAGACCCTGTATATTAAAACATTGCATATGAATAACTGATTTTATGTTAGTTTTTTTTTTAATGAGATATCATTAATATTTTAAGCGCATTTGCTTTGTTTTCATACTATTCTAAGCATTATTAATAGTATAGATAATTAATAATATATTTTATAATTTCATTTTAAATTTTACAATCACTTTGTCAAAAACATTTCACCAGTTTTGACAAAATAGTTGATATTTGTTATGACTACATATCCTAAGTGTAACACTTAGTTTGTTGGCATATATAGGGCCGTCGTCTTATTTCAAAAACAGAAAGACTAGACACATTGAACGATTTTGACGTTTAAGGAAATAATCCTGCCGATTAATGGAAATCAAAGCAGTTGATTAGTTAGGCTTATTGAATAATTTCGTTCTTCGGTTGCTAGATGATCACTCCCTTTACTATCGAATTCCTTATATTTTTATAATAAATAAATATCAATGTGTGTACTACGTGTGCCCTCCAATCATCTTTGCTCGCCCACATTTCGATAGAAATTCAAGATACGGATAAATTTTATAATTGCATGTAAGTAATACTTTTTATGGTTAAGATATTTAAATTATGATAAAAATATTTAACTGTTTCCAATTAAAGTTAATTTGTTTGACTTTTAAATTTCATTTTTTTTCGTCCTAATAACCGGTACTAATGTACTACATTCTCATAAATTAAACTTCTCTGGTATTTTTGTTTATTTGAAGAAATAATCATTAATAAATTCTAGTTTTTCTATTTTAAAATAATTACAGACTGTATCGTTCTGTGCTAATTACTAATTTAATTTAAAGTAGTGCCATATAACTCTCTATCTACCATTACACTAAGTGACAATTGCAACATAAAACATAATTAAAAGAAATGTTTGAAATGATGTTCCTGGTTACTTTGCCAGATACTGATTTTTAAAAAAAAATGCAATTGGCAGATTAGGAATATCATTAAATTTCCTCGCGTTAAATTTAAACTGTTTTGTAAATTGTGTTTTGAAAATATAAAATAAATCTTCAAAATCCGGCAGGATATTTAAGTAACATTTCTGGCTTTTACAAAGTAGCGTCCGTGGAGGGGGGACAAACGGGACACTTGCCCCTCCCCGAGAGCGAGTGAAAAATTCTGCAGATTACAGTCGTAAAAGTGACCAAGATATGTAGCCTTACATCCTCGACAATAGGATGCTTCGATGCGGTACCGTGTTCTATAGTCTACTTGTGAAATAACCCCAATAAATTATAAATTTATTGATGTAATTATGTATTTGTCTGCAAGTTTTGCCCCCTGGAAATGTTCTGCAGATGCCTGCGGTTTGAGGATTTACTTTGGTGGTAGATCCAGTAAAATATAATGTTAAGATACCAAAAATACTATAATGTGCAAGTTAATGTGGTTATTATACAAAAGTTTTATTTTCTGGACTCGTGTAAGTTACTATATTTTGCAATATCCATCATAAATGACACACTGTTCGATACGTTATTAATTTATTTGATCTCGAGTTGAAACTAAAGAGAACCAATTGTAATTTAAGTACTAATTATACGTTTTATGATTAGAAATATATTTAATTCGTCATTAATTAAGTTCCGATAAAAGAAAACCGAATCAATGTTGAACGGTACGAAGTTTGGAGGAAATAATTTTTTTTATTAATAATAATTAAGATGATAAATTTATTACTGCCTTTATTTAAATGTTTTTAATTTTCACTGTTTCTATATTTTAATTTTTTACTCTTTCTGCTTAGTTAAAGATGTATGTAAATAATTAGCCTTTTTTTTTAAATTAACTTTTAGTAATAAGTATTTATTGTTAAACTTATTATTTTTGCATGAAATATTTAGTGAATTAGTACAAAGCAGAATTAGATTATTCAGATTAGGAAACAAGATATCGTAGAGGAAATGTCACGCTTCTTCCGTCTACGGCGTAAGTGCTTATTGTAAGGTATAGAAGGTCTAAGAAATTGACCGCTTTAAGGCCTAAAGCCAGAAGAGAGTTGCTCGTGAAAGAAAGTAAGATAAGTAAAATTAATAAGATCGAAATTTTTTATTAAAGCCATCGGCTTTAGGCCTGCCGGAATACGAATTGGTTTGCTTTTTTTAAACAATTTTTACGATTTAAAGTTATAAACTGTTGTCGGTATTTATAAGCCACGTTTCTTATTAACAAAAACTGTAAGGAAATTTTAATTATCGATGTTTAAATACTTTTTTTATATATTTGGTAAGTTATCATTCTAGGAGAAGTTTTTTTTTATATATGTGTGTATGTAAAATCTTAGTTTTTTTAAAGTAATACCCCATTTTATATGAAATAAAATTTTAAATTAAATATAAAAATAACAGAAGCAATGAAAAAAAAATAAAAATAAACACTTTTTGTATAATTTTAATGTTAATTTTTAAAATGCAGATGTGGACGATATAAAATTTGTGATCAATTTTGATTATCCGGCCTGTTCCGAGGATTACGTGCATCGTATCGGAAGAACAGCGCGCAGCAACAAATCCGGCACTGCCTACACTTTCTTTACGCAAGGAAATATGAAACAGGCCAACGATCTGATTTCCGTACTGAAGGAAGCCAATCAAGTAGTCAATCCGAAATTGTATGAATTAACCGAAATGGCAAGAGGATTATCTGGAGGTAAAGGTATGAAAATTTTAAAGTATTTGCAATTCAAAACAAAAGTGCACCCTGCATTTTGACAAAGCCATATACAGGGTGCGTAGTAAAGTCCTTTTACACTGATGTAAATGAGCAACACCTAACGTACAATAGAAAGACACAAGAAAACGAGAAACACACACATCTGAAATGAAAGAGAACAAAGGGTGAACACTTGAAAAATATACATTTTATTGTCTGTGCCGGATGTGCATTTCATACTTTCTATTCATGCTATTTCTGTACGCAGGAACGTCTTTTCGTACCAAATCGGTCATGCTCGACGACTTCATAATTGACTTTTTTAGATTGTGCATCATTTTTGAGATAGGAGTGCTTTATCACTGAGGTGCTGTGAGTCTTGTCTTGTAGTGTGTAGTTCCTTTACTGTAACTATACATAATGCTCACATCCATAACTGTCTTTGTTTGCCAGTTATGTGGGTATATAAAAACTTTATTCTGCACCCTGTCTATTTTTGCCATTCCTTTTTGAAATCCATTAATGGTAATTTTTTGCCAGATATTTCTCTTTTGTTCCATTCTCCTTAGTTAACATACTGATATAGGATATAGGAACTTGTATGTGTTAGTTTATATAAACTGAGTATAATTTCTGAAATAATAATTCTAATTAAAATTATTAAATATATAAATAGGGTAGGGTCTTTATTGTCTTATCTGAACAGGAACAATAGCAGACAAGTAATAAAGTACAGGATGTCCATAAATTACTGTGCAGGGGGAAAAGTTTAAAGTTTTAATAAAAGTGTAATTTTATATTATGATATTACAGTTTCTTCCACAGCAAATGTGGGAAATGTTCTCCAAAGGCTCCAAAATCCATACAGAGGTCCAGAGACCTAGCGGGCCAGATTCTGCAAGAGATTATGCTGTTGGCAAAGAAGTCTTCCAGGAACTGGAATATCTGCGAGTAGTAATGCCATATATTGCAAAGTGTGAGAACTCCGAAATAACCTCATTCCACATTCAGGATGGAAATGTGAAAGAAAGATCGGGAAAATCTTTCTCTAAAGAGTCTCAACACTGGTTAGGATAAATTTAACCGCATCCTAACTCGCAATATTGACTTTTTTGAGTGGGAAGAACATGTTAAACCCCCCTGAAAATTCCAGCTAATTTTTAAGTTAAATAGTTGATAACCTGGGATGCATTGGGACTGTGGGCCGACAATGGAGTTAGGCACTAATCGAATCAAATGATGATAATTTAAGGATAAATTATTAATAAGGGATGACCAAAACTATTATACAAATGTGATTAAATATTAACTGTACAAAAAATATCATATAGAAATAAATCACTAAATTACAAATGATTCTAAAAAGAAAATAAGATGAATGACAATCTATTTCCTAATGCCTTTCTGGGGGAGAGAGTTTACAAAACTTATACTACCTGTAATACATCCAATATGGAGTGTTGAGAGTTCTTGGGAACAAATAAAAATAGAGAACTGGGGAGAGAGGGATGAGAGCATTGACTAATTGCAAATGCAAGAATACCAACGAAAAGCATGTTTGAAGGTGACCACTCGACTTTTATACAAAAATTCCATCCAGTCGGATTGTTGGAAATAAGCCTCCATGTTTCTGATGCATGACAGAAGTCCAGCAGTCTTAGGATAGAGTGTGCTATTGCTTTTGGAGGAACTAAACTGTTCCTCCAGTTAAAAAGGATGTTCTCATTTCAACTTTAGAAATTTATCTATCATAAAATTTAATATTGAAAATTTATAACAAAAATTGTTATTTAAATTAACAATTTAAATTGCTAACCCCCAGATTCTCACACAAGAAATGTGAGACATACAACTTGTGGGTATCGTATGCATATGCTTAACTTTAATAACATTACTAATTTCCTACTGCACAGTAACTTTTTGGACACCCTACATCTGAATAATATGGAATCATATCTGGATAAGTTGTATTTGAAAATACATTATTAGACAGATCAGTAATAAGATAAAAATCTATAAAATCCTTCCTTTATTTATTTTCATGCGTGATTTTACAGAAACAAGTCGCCAGGCAGACTAGATGTTTTGAGACTCTCAGCCATCACTGTGTTGATGTTAGAATGCAATTCTGAACTGATCCAGTCTCTGGTCAAGGAATCTTTTAATTAAAAATGTCAAGCATAAAAAATAAACAAAACGTAGGCTTACATACAGCCAGACAATTGCAGATTGAACATTCAGGATTTCTTATCCACCGACATTTGAGCATTTATCTAGGATTTAGCTAGACGACATAAGGAAACCGAAAATTTTGAATAATACAGTTCGAGCAGTACAGAGAATTAGTAAGGAATTTCAGCTGTTGTTTCTTGTACATATTAGTAAATTTCAATTCTGATTTTTAAAATTATAGAAAATACAACCTTTGTATTATTCAAGATAAACTTGTTTTTTAATAATGGCATTTATCCTCCTTTATATTATATTAAGAATCATTCCAACTTGTTAATTTATTTTAATTATACCAAAAATTCTGAAAATTCACATAGATTTTTCCATTTTCTTGACATTTAAAGACTCTTGTTATTTCCATTTTTATATTCCTTTCTCCTCTTCTTACTTTGATTTTAAGTGTAAAGTAGCAGCTTGTATAAGATGAAATATTAATGAGATCATTTTACTAATTTGAGCATCTTACAAAGCAGTTTTAAGACACTCAGATTACTATAACCAGTAGACTTAACCACTCTTCTAGTTAAAATCACTATTGGTTACATTATGGTCAGTTCAGAAATACTTTGTTTCTCTTTGTCTGTTTCCTTAATCCGGCTCCACACTTTTTATTTGGCAATCGGCAAAAACTAATGCCTACGATTTGGCGTGGGAAAGTGCGAATACCAAATATCAGTCACACTATTCTGGGTATTGGCCAAGCATTTGCACACTAGGCATTCGGCAAATACCTAGTGTGCAAAGCCAACTTTATATGATTAAATGTAAACACAAAAAATACTTGTTAAAGTCACCAAGTATTCATTTAGTGTTAACCTGTTGTATTATCCGTTAATGAATTGCAAAATACATGAAATTTTCTATTGTTTATTTTTGTCAAATTAAAACTTAATGCGAGATTTTATTTTATTTCTATTGTTTTCCAAAGTCTGATGGCAAAATCTCATCCATATGTTTTGAGAATTATGCTCTTCTGTTTAATAAGCCTGTTCAGAATTCTACAGATTATGTTGATGTAAAGAATTTTCCAATCATGTAGAAATTATTAAATTTCTGGCATTTCTTTATTTATGCAGAAAAGTCAGAAAGTAAGGTTACCTTTTTTGAGTGAAAACGTGGAACAGATATAAACACGCAAACAATTTATTTTTCAATTCCATTATGTTGTGTTGAGATTTTATTGTAGCCTCGGTGGTAGAACAACGTATCGTGCATATGTAACCCGCATTTGACCACTTGATCATCGTCGTCAGAACAGATAGAAATCTGACAGTGCCAAATCAAAATTCGGCAAGGAGGGAAATTAATTTTACTGCCAAGAACACTTCATGGTTGGATATTATCGTGCAAAAGTATTACTCCTATGAATTTCCGCCCGTATCCTCCAACTGAAGATGGTCTCTGCCTTCCAGTCCGACAGCGACATCCGAGAAGTTAAGCATTGGCTGAATCTTCGAGATGCATCTTTCTACTATGGAGATGTGTTTTTCTTATTTTATTGCCATGCTAAGGAGTCTCAACAGGCAAAACGACCTAAACCAAAAAGTGGATCAAATGCGTGCCCTTATTTATTTCCGCACCATAATGCATTTACATTCAAGATGGAAAATTACAAATGTTCTGATTCCCTTGTATTTCATATATTGAAGGTAAAAATGGCAAAATAGTTTTTATAACAGCTACTACTTTACAAGGAAAATAAAATAAACTCTCGCATTTCATTACATTAGATGTTCACGGGCCAAATTGATCAACTCCTCAGAATAATCATTAATTTTGTTTTTCACGTAACCAATTTTATGTCATTTCACTGAAAATCTAAAATGAAACATAATATAAAAATGACATTCTACAGCATTTCTTTACTTTTTGTTTTGTGGAGTTAATCATTTTGGTGAACAAGTGGCTTGTATGAAGATGTATTTAAAAATTTCACTTTTTGGTTTCCCAATTGTATATACTCTTTTCTTTTATGTAGGACGAAACAGATGGCGTAATTCAGCCAACGACAGCCGATCCCAAAAGAGAGATAGGAGCCACGAGACTTTCGGAGGTCCCCGTGGAGGAACGGGAATGGGAACTGGAGCCAGAGGTGTGACGGAAAGGCAGTTGTTCGGATCTGGAGCGAACAGAGAGCGAGAGCTGAACAGAAGTCGCACCTCAGACCGCAGCAGGGCCGAAAAGTTTGGCGCCAGGGGCTCGCATGCCCTGAGCTATGGGCGTGGGAGTTATGCCCCGGCAGCCGCTGGCCAACCCCAGCATTCGCCAATGAACGGCAACTACAGTGTGCCCATGAACGGTCCGTCGAGCCACGGGACCGGCATGAACCACGTTCCGGGCATGATGCTTCCAAGCATGTACAATCAGTATGGTGGTCCACACGTGTCTAGCCAGATGCACGGTCCAGCAGGTATTATGAGTAGTTATTATCAACCTCATAATTAATAGACCGTCTGAATTCATACATATACATATATCTATAAGAAAAAACTCTGGGAACATTTTTGTTGAGACACACTCGTCTACCCCGGCAACAGCTTTTTGGGAATTCTCAAGTATTTTAAAACTAAAACATCTTCATTGTTCGACATCATACCATTTAAGGAATCATAAAGCAAATAAAAGAGAGATCATTCCATTGGTTTAGTAACAAAATTAAGTAACGTTGCAAAATTATCAAATGTTTTTCCTTATAAATTATTTGTTGGATTACTTGTTTTG
Source organism: Centruroides vittatus (assembly GCF_030686945.1). Taxonomy (NCBI): domain Eukaryota; kingdom Metazoa; phylum Arthropoda; class Arachnida; order Scorpiones; family Buthidae; genus Centruroides; species Centruroides vittatus. The sequence continues at coordinate 1,285,609 of NW_027120714.1, read as the reverse complement.
TTTTAAACCTAGTTATTTGTATAATCACAAGTATAGAAATCCATAATGCGTATGTGTATTAGTGTTTATTGGTTTCTTATATAAAAAAAATAGTAGTAATAAACCATTTTATAAGTCATTAACTTTAAAATTCTTGTGACAAAGTCGTTCTTTCGCAATACATTTTTGTCTCATACAAAGTAAATCGTTTCCTCGGAGTAGTGAACTCTCTAAAATCCAAAAGAATTGCCTTTTCTCTGCAACAAAACCTAAAGAGCACCATGTGCACAATCCTCTGGCACTCGGATGCCAATTTAGGAAAAATGCAGTCACTTTCACCATTAAGCATCAAACTACGCATGACCATATACTTCCTAAAGAAATTTTTTTGCATTAGATTAGAAAAATCTACCCACACAAAGCATCAAAACATCATTCCAGTGTAGACTGGAATGATACAAAATGATCATACATTAATTCTTAATTATATAGTATTTACTCTATAATTTTTTATACATATTTTGAGACTATTCATTTTATATTTGGCTTTTCTGCCGGGCCACCAACAGCATTTCTTGCGTACTCAACAGTTTTTCTCGAGGTTTATTAAGCATTCTGCCGGCTTCCTGTTCGACAAAATTGATCTTTTCCCAGTCATCAAACGTCACGGGAGTTATGCCTGAAACGAAACGTTAACTTTAGTCACGAATAACAATTATTTGGCTCGCTTCCGTCTCAGTCCTAGACTAGTGCAGGCACTAGTGTTATTATATGACAACTAATGTGTTTTTTGATGAGTTTTCAAATTTTTTTTTTTTTTACAGAACTGACATTGATGTAACTACAGAAATTCTTTGAGACTAACAAGTTGGAAAAGAATTTTCATTACTGTTAGTTACCTTGGTCTTGTGATTTCTATCTTTTAACATTACTTTTTCAATTTGTTCTTGTCCTTGTTCTACTCCTCTATATTTTGTGCGTTTAGTCATTGTAACTAGAAATTTCACTTTCGGTGGCCCAAAGTAAAATTGGCCATAGTTCCAAACTGCAATTCTTAGATCCACTGCCATTTACTCGTGCATCTGATTTTTATAAATTAAATCTTGGCCGGCTCCACTGCGCACCTCAACTGTTATCCCACTCGAGTTTAGATCTGGATTTAGCACGGATATTATTACTAGATTGCTGGCAATGATAGGCCAATGCCCAATTGCGTGGACTTCTGACTGACTGGGAAATATTTATATGTTAGTAGAACTGAATTTTTGTGCGAACTGTCGATACCTGAGATACACATAAAAAGATCCAAAAAAGCAGACATAAGATATGTTTAAGAATTTGCACACTTAATTGTTAGTTTGAATTCCTCGATCCGAGATGGTGAGACGGAGAAAGAGGGCAAATTAAGAGAACAAACCTTTGTTAAGAAGCAAATTCAACACATGGTCACGTCCCAACTTGGTTTCCGAGGACAGTCTGCCACTTTCAAAATCTTCCGTCACCGCCTTCCCGGTCTGAAAACTGTCCGTCATGGTGTGAAGAATGACACCTTTAGGACCCGTTCTCACCCATCCACTACAATATAGATCTGAAAACAACAAGTGAAAAAATTCCGTTATTTAACTGGAAAAATCTGGTACTTTTTATGTTAATAAATTCTTTAGTCTCAGATTTATCAACTTCATTCATTATAAACTAACTTTATGACACTTGTAAATTACTGCTCCATAAATATAAATTAAGTTTTTTTACATTTCGGCTCTTGCGGGCATTTATAATAAAATAAATGCAATTTTATCCAAAAAATTTCTTACTTAATGATTCTTTTAATTGGAAAATCTTCATAACAAAGATTAAAGTATTTGTACGATCACTTAAAGAATCCGTTAAATGCCAGATTCATGACAGAAAAGTTAAACTTGCATTCTCTCTCCTTTTTTCAATAAAAAAAATACTTTCATATTATCGACGGATGTAAGGTCTTTCCAAAGTGGCCTTTTGATTAAAATATACAGTATTTAATTAATACAAAAGACAATCTGAGTTTAGTGTAGAAAGAACTATTATTTTTATGCTGCTAGATGATAAATTATTAGTGTAATCCTTTCCGATGGTAGAGAATTATAGAATATGTTAGAACCATGACAATTACCACAGAAATCTTTTAATGGTAAGAAAATTATTATTCAAATCTTCATTTTGTCATTTTATACAGTTAATAATCTGGGCCTCCTGCCCCTAAGCGTTCCATATCTGGTCCCGTTTTTCATCTATCTAACTCTTCTTGAGATTAAGGAAGGAGGGAAAGACAGACAAACAACAGTGGAATGTACAGGTTTGCAATTTTAAAATTGTAGCCCAAATCACTCCTAACAATCACTTTTTGTCACTTGCCAAAATTTCGGCAGACTATGACAAGCACATTCGACTAAAACTTGTATTGGTGAACTTGTTTAACACAGAGATAATACGTCCATTGTTTCTCGAATTCCTTTTCTTTTCTACAAAATGTACCGTATATTGTATACCAAAATGTAGTGTCTCAATAAAAGTAACATGGCTTATATACATTCATTAATAATAGTGTTCTCTCAAAGCCATTTTTAGCCGATCAAACCGACCGGTAAACCATTTGCATGCAATAGAATGGGTATTGTTTCGTCATCAACTGAGATTTGCAAGAAAATCTGTAGTGGTAGCCAGCAGAACACGGTAATAGGTTATTGTATGCTACATCCGTATTTCGGTTTTAGCTTATTCAAAGTCTAAAGCGTGTTTGGGAGTCTGCTTAAATTACCATAAATTGTGGTGTATTAATATCGTTTGAGTTATGATTTAATAGACAACATATTTGTCGTAAAATATATCTACAGTGGATGAAAGAGAAAATCTCTGGGGTAAAATTACAAAGAAACTCAATTTTAGATTAAATGTAACAAAAAAAAAAATGTTTTTTGAATATAAAATAGTCATTTCCTTTACCATCTCATCCCCGATTTTAATGCTACTGCCAGACCATTTTTGCCTGCACACTTCTATGCTCCTGGCAAAGATATAATTGGCATTTTAAACTTTGATATCTTAAAGAATGTTTTTTAGAATATGGCGGAATCCTGTACGACGTAGGATCCCGTACATTCTGCATTGTAGGAAATTGTGTTATCGAGATGTGCATGATTGGACGATTTTATGTAAGTTTACACCTAGAAGTTGAAGAAAATGTACTGTATACTTCTGGATGATGATAATTCTGTGCGAGTACTAGTTGCAATTTTTTCATCACATCATGGGGGAGCATGTAACGTGCTCCCCTATGATGATGAAAATAGGTATTCACCGTAAAGTAGAAATTGCTTTTCTCATTCTTACGCACTAATAAGTGTATAAGAACCAGAGACACTGTGAATTATTTCAAATGAAATAGAAATATTCTACTCCATTATTTGTTTTTTAAAATTTTTTAAACACACAGATGACAACAAATTAATTGATCAAATAAAAATGCTACACACCTTTTCATTTCCAAATACTTATAAAGGATTGTTCATTTTAATGAATCCATTGGAATAACTCAAAAAATACATATCCTACAAATAACTCGTTAAACCAAAAATGTTAACTTCTAAGGGGCCACAGTGCGGCATCGTCGGTTTCCTCACAAGTGGCACTACCGGGGATCGACTTTATTTTCTTAAATGGAAATCCCTGTTTTTTATTGCACATTATGGTTCTATGTAAAAGCGTGCAAAGTTTTATCTGAAAGACTTATCAAAAGTTACGAGCATTTGAAGTTTTATGTGACTGGCATACTATGTGCGTGCATCTACAAATCTCCGTGATGTTCGTCGAGAAAAGGAAGAAAAACGACTGGGCAAGTATGATGGCCCATACGATCGCCATATTCGACTTCGTCAGGCTTTTATTTGTGGGGATATTTAAAGAATGTTGTAACAAAGAGGAACCGACAACTAGAGAAGTAGAGAAGATATGATCGGAAGAATCAAACTCTTACAATTTTGATTTAATGCATAATTTTTGAGTTATTCCAGTGGACCAATTAAAATAAACTACTCTGTGGACTTAAAATTTATTTCAGTAGCAATTAAAAGCATTTTTAATCAATTAAAGGACTCGTAATCGTCAATATGTTAATATATATATAAAAATAATTAGAATTTTATGCAATAAATTCTAAAAAAAATCCCATACCATTAGTTCCCACAACTCTTCCATTTATATTTGGAACGATTCCTTTTTCTTTGTCGAACGGCAACTCCGGATCTATCGAAAGACTCCTATAGCCGATACTTCTCAATATCTTTCAGATAAACAGGAAGGTTTTTAAATACAAAATAAATAAGCACATTTTAAATTCAATATTAAAGAAGTATTTGAAATAATAAACTACAATACAGTAGAAGCTTTGATGTTTCATTATAACTTATTATTTAATCTGCTGGAATTAATAATTTGGATTATTAATTAGCCTTAATATGATTCGATAAAAATCCGGCCGATCGCTCGGTATTAGTAAGGTATTGGATTACGTGTGTCGTGACGCGGACAAATGGTTTCCGTATTTGCAGAAATATACCTAATACCGTTTTATTTTAAGTTACTAATTATTAAGAGCATACAAGAATTTGTTGAAATTGCACAATTAAAATGGTTTTAAGGTGCATGTGCACGTTCAACAGATTTCAACATAACATTCCTTTGGAAATTGCAAACGCATTATCTTCATTATTTAATCAATTAAATGACTTGTTTGGCACGAAGTAATAGCACGTTACAAACTATACAAATGACATATATTCTGCCTGGTACGCGTGAGCTTGGTTTACGACGTAGGGACGGGACGGTCGCAATGCATCCGAGTCGAATTGCAGTAAAATGTTCCGCTTCCTTCAAAATGGCAGACTGAAGCTTTTGCCATCACAATGGTCAATTTATTACTTTATAAAATTCTACATAAAATTTAGTAAATGTTTTTAAATATTTTACATACAGAAATAAATAACTTACCAAGCCACAATCTATTGTCTCTTTCTCTTCTGTCAAAAAAATTTTTGGTTTATCATAGGAACCCTAAAACATAAAGAGTATCCAAAAATTAGTATTTTAAATTCATTTAAATAATTTTACATGATTACAGGTAACCCCCGCATAACACAGCACTTCTATAGCACAGTTTCACTCTAACACAGTTTGAGAATTGGGACCATCCCTGTATAACACGGTACTTTTATAGCACGGATTCACTCCAACACGGTTCGAGAATTGGGTAAAACCCTCGTACAACATGAAATGTATTAAATTTTTACATATTTAAGTACTAATATTTCACGAAAATTATTATTTTCATGTATTATTAGTACTTAAGTATGTAAATTTTCTTTTCCCGCCTTCTGTCGATACACATGGTCCTTCTCGAAACTTGTTTCAATGTTGCCAGATCTCGACACTTCTGCTTTTGTAGTTGCCAGATGTTTTTTCCTTATTCCATACTTGCTTTATTCTTCATAACTGCTTAACACCATATAAGGAAATTTATAAAGATCTTTTAACTAAAAGCAAGCAATCTAAAATTACATACTTTTTGCAAAAGGTAAAGCACAGATCTGAAGATAATGCAGAAAAATGCTCGGAGGATAAGGATAACTTCCCAAAAGAAAACGCCCTCGGTTAAAAGTGCTTAGTGATGATGAAGAAAGCATTGTTTAATTTATATTAATATGTATCACTTCTTAAGAAAATTTTAATAAAGATTATGAATATTTTCATAATTAAGAATCTTAATTATGAAAATATAATAGCATGTTTTTTAACTTTTGGAACCTAACCCCCCCTTTTCGTACTAGTTCTTTGTTTCGTATAGCACGGCAAGTTTTTGGAACGTAACTCCCGTGTTATACGGGTGTTACCTGTACTTGGATATAAAATACCAAAACAAGTTAAAAATTATATTAAATTATAACAGTTACATAATTTAAGTTATAAATGTTGAGTAAAGTTGAGTTATAAATCTAGTACTGAACAATCTGCAAATCTCATGATGCCAGCCAGCATTGCAGAAAATAGCAGAAGAGCAGTGTTTTTTGAACCATGGCACTCCTACTTTTTTCTAGTGTAGAGTTTAAGTACTTTTAGTACTGCATGTAATTAGTGTTATGGCACCACTCTATGCTCTATTTCATGGCACCTTTAAAGCGTCATTGTAAAACCCTTAAAGTTTGTCTCTGTGGTGCCCCGAAGCATCGTTTCAACATTCCCGAAGTGTCATTGCAGCATCCCAGTTAAAAGCCACTTGTCTAGCAATTACATCTCTATGATCCAGTCTCTGCATCACTTGCATCTCAAGTGATTCGGAGACTGGAGCAGGTCTGTAAAAGCAAGATATTCCTAAATGCTAATAAGATTTATCAGAAACACAGTTATAAAACTACCTTTTATTATTTTCTCATTAATCAATATTCTGAAGAAAATAATTACTACTTTGATAAAAATTAATTAATTGGGCTGCAATCCGAAGAAATTGTACACCTATAAATTCCCACTGTCATCTGTCTGTCCTTCCTTAATCTCAAGAATGCTGTAAGACAAAAGTCGAGACCAGATTTGGAAAACTTAGGGGCGGGAGGCCCCGATTAAATATATACGAACTTCCGGTCTGCATCGGAAGTCGTGTTATTTCAATTGAAAAATTTTCCCCTAAACAGTGTTAGATAGACGATTCTATTGTTAACAGGAAAAGCATGATGTACAGGGGCAAGACACGCTACTAAAATAAGACCTATATTTTAAATTGCAGCTCAGCATTGTGATGACATTACAATAAATAATTGCTCATTATTTTTAAGATGACATTAACATTAAATTTAGTTTGAAATAATAACTTTTTTTTTAAAAGTACCTCTAATTTATTAATACCAAAAACTATGCTTTTCACACCGTTTCCATCGTCGGATGGAATTATCTCTAGAGGAGTTCTCAGGAATTTCAGTTCCCACCGTTTTGTTTCCGAATGAATATCCACAGATTTTGAATTTTCGCATGTTTTAACCATGAGCTCTGTCAGTCTTTGACGAGGTCGGGGCAACACTAAAAACGAAAACAAATTAGTATCCGATGAGAAAATTAATTTGAGAAATTATATATATACGATTTAACTATAAATCAATATAAAATTAACTTCAGTGTTATTCAGTCTTTTAACAAATTCTTTTGCCATGGTGCATTTTATAAAATTTTATGATCATCACTGTCGTTCTGGAAAAAGTCTTGTTTGTTACTTTATCATGTAAATGTAAAATAAAAAATGCTTTTGTGACTTGCCATGGCAACAATTAGGGGTTTATTCACGGCGGTAGTTTCAAAATTTGAATTGTTGACTGACGTTTAGGTGTACCATTACTTATTTTCTCGGCCATTTCCCGACTAACTAGTTTGGATATTGTAATACCATCGACAGATACAGCCGTGAATACAGCCATATTTTTCAAGAAGTTCAGGAACTTTGATGATGGTCCAATTCATAGCTGGACGAAATTCAATCTTGTCTCTATCATGTGAATATCAAAACAGTCTAGTGACAGTCATAAGAATAAGAAATGTTTTTGCAATAGAATACTGAACGAAATAATATTTTTTCACTGGAACAGTTAATTATCTATTACTTCAATTATTGGAGAATTAATTGTCACTTGATGATTAATGATTAACAAATAATTACTCGGTGCATCTGTAATATTCAATTATATCTATAGTAGTATTAGGGATGTATGACCTTTTTTTTTTCTTCCATTCCTAAATTTAATCAATTAGAAAACAATTTATATTACTTGGAATCATATCTTTTAAAGATCGGAAATCATTTTCTTCCAATAGGGCATGACATCCGGGCAATTTCGTCATTTCCCGAAGTTCTTTGATGGTGAAGGCTACTTGGAGAGGTCCTCTTCTTCCTACTAAAATTACTCTCTTGATTTTACTTTTGCTAAGAGCATCGAGAGCATTCTGTGTGATATCGGTCATCTAAAATGAAAATGGATTAATAACAAAAATTTAACATATAATTATACTATTTTTTATAAGAAAATAGAAGCATGTTATATATCATAGGGTAAGCAGTACGGTCGTCGGCGATTTCAAATATAAACCTCTTTAAACGTACCGTTTATCTTACAACTTTAATATAATTAATTTGAAATCAATTTCCCGAAATTAAAAAATTAAAACTTACTTTTAGCAACTCTACTGGCATTAAGAGTATTCGTGCAACGTCCAGTGCAACATTTCCCTGTCCGATAACGACGGCGGTGTCGCAGTTTAAGTCGACCGAAAGGTTCGACTCGTCCGGCAGACCGTTATACCAACCGACGAATTTCCGAGCGGCTATAACATTAGGAGTATTCTGGAATGTTATGCTTTCTGTCATTTTTTACACATTTTATTAAAATTAAGAATCAAATTTAATAAATTGTTATATACACAAAACTACAGTATTTACTTCGAATGCAAGATGCACTTTTCATGTGGCACTAGAGGTTATTAATTACTTCTCTGCCACTAATTCTATTACATCATTTTTAATGATTTTATTAGACTGACATTTGATATATGAAAATATTTAAGAGGTCCACTTAACCTCGATAGTCTAATACAACGATGTCGTAAGAATTCCGATAAAAATTCTGGAAAAAGTTGTGCGTGACATTCTTTTGAGAAATGTTGCATTTCCGATTCTTTAAACGGCACCAAAAATGAATGCGTGTGAGAAGATATGCGCCTCAAATTCAGTATTGATTCAGAAGAGACTAACATAGAAAGCAAAGCTTTCGACTCCAATACCACAGAAGACGGTATAACAGATGACACAGACCATCTATAGACCCTTTTAAAATGAAGGGAAACGAGTTTCATTAAAAATACTAAAAATTTTGATAAGTAAATAGGGTACAGTCTATCGATAGGCGATATTTTGACTTCTGATATGTCCGGAAATGGTCCGTCCAAGTAAATTGTCAAATTTTTTAAACGAACACAATATTTTTAAATTCAGATTTGAATTAAACTCAAAAAAAATAAGAAAATTTTATCGAAAACATTTTTCTCCCTAAAATGCTTCCATTCACCATAAAATGATCTCAAAAGCACGAACTTTCCTTGGCAAAGCCTTTTTACAAGCAGTTTCATCGTAATATTTTTCAGCCGGCCGAATATTCGATGTCGACAAAAGTAAAAATTATTCTCGTGTTTACGTCTTCATTTCCAGTTACATGCCTACCAAAGGTGTCACTGCGATTTATATAGCCGTGTCCTCTGAAGTTCCTCAAGCAATAAATTCTTTCTCGAACTTGCATCGTAAGAATGGTGCTCAGTTTGAACATTTTGATTGAATGACAGTTAAAATCGGTGCCAAATATTGATAGGTTATGCCAGAAGGGTTTACGTGAACAAATCAATACACAGCAGTATTAACAATTATTGTTAGTTTAGCATCAATTATATATGATTATTAAATTTTTATTGTGTTTGGCCTGTGTCGATGGTACGTACGTTAATAAAAATATTCTAATACTTTTCTCTGTGCATTGCACATCTGTGTGTCAAGATCATTTTCCAGACAATTGTTTTTGATTAAAAGGTTTTAACTCTTTTCATATTTTATCAGTACTTAAATGAAAATAGATTTATTATTGAGGATTTAAAATAATATTAATTAATAAATAGTTTAGTTCTAGAATTTATAAATTAGTAGTATTTATTTCAAACTTACTTCTCCTGGTATGCCGAGATGCAGGTCTTTTTCGGCTCCGTAACACTATAAAAACATATAATTTTAATTACAATAAAATGGCAACTTTTTAACATGTCAAACACTTTATAAAAATATAAAATAATGTGAAAATAATTTAAAACTCGACAAATACAGAATCTTGGAATAAATTAGAACTTTCGTAACAGAAAAATCCAACATTTTAATTAATTTTTATTATTAAAAGTTATAAATCAAATACTATAATATAACAAACATTAAAATGAAAACCATATAAAGAGTTTGGTTATTTCAGCCTACAATTGTCGCATTTATCGCCATACTCGGATGGTATGAAATGGCACAATTTCATTGGTCAGGTAGATCCCAATTGAAAATACAATATCTTAAATTTTTTAACTCTAAGAAACTGTACCATTTATAGCCGAATATCAAATGGTAATCTGATAACAAATCATATTTTGCATGAAATGGACCAAACATTTATACTTGGCACTCTCAAAAACTACTTAAAACATATTTTGTGCAGGCTGGTATCCTTGTATTACGTAATTTTCCTATTTGAACGCCACCATACCGCTGGTCTGATAGAAAGAAGGGACCATTGAAGGGGGTTGAAGTATTTCCACCAAAAGTAGTCATCCACCAAATATTAATAGTAGACCAGTATTAATTACTAATTAATACTGGTCTACTATTAATATTTGAAAAGTGATCCATGTTGGACAGATTGTGATGGCCCTGCATGCAATCAGAGTTGCTAATCTTAATGTCCAAAAGACTTCATATGACTTGTTTAAATAAAAAATCTTCTAAAAACGTGAGAATAATGTTTATATTTTTGCAACAGATTTTATAAACTACATGAGAAGTATGTTCTTGTAAATTTTGCATTTATAGAAAAATTATTGGGCTGCAATTTGAAAAAATTGTAGACCTATAAATTCCAACTGTTGTCATCTGTCCGTCTGTCCTTCTTTAATCTCAAGAAAGAAGTTAGATCGATGAAAGACGAGACCAGATATGGAACGCTTAGGGCAGGAGGCCCGAATTACTAACCACATAGGAACTTCCAGTTTGGACTGGAAGTCATGTTGCTTCAATTCAAAATTTCCCCCCGAACAGAGTTAGATAGATGACCGACAAAACTCTTGCTAACAGGAACAGTATGATGTACAAGGGCAAGACCACCACTAAAAGAATTGAGGACATTGTAACAAAAAATTGCAGCCCAGCATGTTACGATGCTGCAATAAATAATCATTCATTAGAATTAGTTTGGTTTATTTGGTTACTGCAATGTGACACCTGAGCCATCTGCCAAAGGAGTGCATCCCAAGAAGACTTTTATGGAAAACTGGACCCTATTTAGATGTTACTCAGGTAAAGAAAACTCAGAAAACTCCACATGGCCAGCCTGTCGACGATGCCTGAATCCAAGACTGACTAATTACCAGTGTTTGGTGGATTTATCCGCTCGGCTACTGGAGGACATTTATTAGAATTAAGAAAGTACCATTCAGAAATGAAAAAACCTGAGTTGTTAGATGTGGAAAATTAAATACTAACTCATAGACTTTTCACAGAATAACACTTTATTTTGTGCTATATGATTGTCACAGTAATTAAATGAATATAATATATATATATATTTTTAAAAATTATATCCTTTTCTTGTAAGAATTATATTTAGTTTATTATTTTCTTAAATTTTTGCCAATAGATGGCCTACGTGTAAAGCCAGCAAATTGAACATAGATAGAAATTAATTGATTTATAGAAATCCAGTCGATATTTTGGGGCGGAATGTACGACATTATTTAAGTTAGAAGTATGTGAATGTAACTGATGAGTTTCGTAGCAATCAGTCAAACGGCCTAGAAGTTTATAGCGAACAAACAAACATCCTCATTCATATATATATAGATGAACATTATTTGACAAACTTGTCTACATGACTACATTACATAATAAACACTTACAGGTGCAACATTGACTTCACTGCTTTTCCACATTGTTCTTTGTCCAAACTGTCACATGACAAAAATGCATTATTGCAACTGGTTAGTCTGATAGAACATCATTCTATTTTAGAATTCTCTAATTCAAGAACTTTGAAAGGTCAAATTGTCTTGTCTACATTATTAAAGTGGCTTGAATATAACTTTTACATTCAAGAAATTTGATTGTGTGGATGGACCTTAAGATTTTCATCGAACTTGCTATTTGGCTAGAAAGCACTGTAGCCACTTTTTAATGTACAAATACAATATAAGCATTTTAAAAAAGTTTGAGTATTAGATCCATTTAACATCTGAGTGTATTTTATAATTGAGATTTCACAAAGTTGTGAGATGAAAGAAAGTCTATTAAAGATTTTTTCCCTGTAGGTTATTCACAATGGAAAGTTTTTATTGATTTTAGAAGAACCCCATTCTACAAAAGCTATCAAAATCCACGAACACGCATTTCCACAGAACAATTTCAGAATGGTAGTAGTTATCAAAGCCATTTCTTCAACCTTAATTCTAGTATTAATAGTTGATTTTAGAAATTCTATGCAAATTTATCAAAATAAAGTTGACAAAATTGCAAGAAAGATTAATTATAGTTAATGCCAATTTGTAAACTATAAACTCAAAAAGCTCTTCAACATTATAGTTTTTAGTGGAAATAAAAGTAGAAATGCTGGATGTATGATTTATGGGTCTCATATGCAGTGCTGTAGTATAAATTTAATGTTGTTGCAAATTTACAATGGCACAGTATCTTTTCGGACACCCCGTATAAGTATTACGTATTGAAAATTGACACAATTACCAAAAGCCGATTCCATTTTGTACATCAAATTAATATATTTAAGTTAGTTTTTCACTATTATTTTACTCTTCTGCCAAACTTACCATTATCACAGCATGGTATGCACTTCTCAGGTCATTTAATGTTACGTCTTTTCCGACATTCACATTTCCAAAGAAACTGAAACGTTCATTCGATGCAGTTTTTGTAAAGGTGTTTATAACATTCTAAAATAATAAACTATAAGTTAGATAATGTTGCGATTAAACAAATAAAGATATACAGTAGAGCGTCGATAAGTGGAACATCGGTAAGTGGAATGGCCGGAAAGTGGAACGATTTTCAGTCGGACTGTGTCGTGCTGAATCGAATGTTTTTGATACTAAATTTACTTCTAAAGTATAATTTTCATGTTTTTTATATTCTTTAATATATTTATTTTGTTTGTACAAAATGCAGAAATAATTTTTAACGATACGACAGCCTCGATGATTATTATAAAAATTTTCATTAGGCTTAAAATCGATGAAAATTCAACACAAAGCGACAGGCAACGGAGAAAAATTCAACAGGAAGCGATACGCAACGGAGAAAAATTTGAACATCGGACAGGTTAATGTATTTTTTCGTACAAAGTCGGAAACTGGAACAAATCATTAACTGGAAGGACCCCAGTCCCCAATTGGTTCCACTTATCGACGCTCTACTGTAATTAAAAATAACAGTGAATTCTTAATGCTTAATAAACAAACTAAATTCATTTTTTTTTTAATTTTGGAATTAACCCAGGTTTTTGTACTGTAAGAGGAAACTCAATTGAAACTGATAGAACATCATTCAATGAACTTGAAAAAAAACCACTTGTCATTTCTTAAATCCAGAGAGCAGTGGCTCAAAGAGCCACTGCTCTCTGGATTTAAGAAATGAAAAGTGTTTTTTGCAGTTTCCATAAAATTATCAAAATTTGAACTCGCACTCAATGCCAAATTAAATAGTGTGTTGTTTATCTAATTTGGTGTCAAGTGTGGCTTCAAGTTTTGATAATTTTATAGCAGATATTGGGAATACATCTGCTATGTCAGTTCCATTCATAATATATTTATTCATACATGTAAATCTATCCCTGTGCAACAGAGATAACCATCTGTATAACATTCATAATCCAAATACAATGAATATGAATATATATATATATATATATATATATATTTTTTTTTGAAGGCCTTCTTAGTGCAGTAAAAGGACATTTAATTCATACCCATTGTGAATTTGACCAAGCCCACAATGGGGTGGTTGGGTAGTGAGGAACGACATCCAACATACCCAAAACAGACCACCCCTCAAAAAATTCCTGAGGTTTTAAGACCTCCAGAGTGGTAGACTGATGCCCTAACTGCCTTGACCATCAAGTCATTAGACAGCTGTATAACAGAAAAAAAAAAATGTCAAGTCTATATATATAATCGAGATGAGTTGATAATCATAATAATAATAATAACTCTCCCATGGTCACCACCTGGTCGTGGTGGGAGAGCCCAGTAATTTTACTGATCCATAGGGCAATGCAGGCTGGAGCACAAGCTCCTGGTAGGAACACCCATGCCAGTAAGGTCTATGGGGAGAAATGAAGCTAAGAGTGACCACACCCACATTCTGTGGAGATATTTATTATGGTGATAACTAGATCAAAGTGTGATACCGGCTTGGACGTCGCCCGGGTTAACAAGGTCCGTGTTCGTGGGTTAGGCAGAGGCTCACGTTCGAAAAATAGGCCACAGTCTCCCCTGGTTACCGGTGGCGAAAGCAGCACCGGCCCAAGCATGGCTACTGCAATGCCCTCAACAGATGTGAGGAACCAACCCAGCCTTGGTGTTTCTGTGGCAATGCATCCACAGACCACAAAGGCTGGAAAACCACGCCAACGAATGAAATGGACAGTAGAAATGAACGAGTTTATCATCCGTACTTATTACACGATCACAAAACTTGAAACAAACATGACAGCATACAGACAACAACTACACCATAAATTCACACAACAATATCCTCATTTCACTGTCACTGAACAAAGGGTTGTTGATCAAAAAAGAACAATTATACACAACAACCTTATTCCACAAACAACACTTGAACTTATCAAACAACAGGTTGCTGATCAAATACATCAACAGACAGAAACATCTAACATTAATGAAGATCATGTAACCTGTCAGGATAATCCAGCAACAAGCATTGATAATAACACACATACAACAATTACCACTAATGATACTACAGACATTTCCTCATCCATCACTGATAACATAGACATGGATTTAGTTAATACACTCTCACATATATTTCAGGAAACACTCACTAAATATACAGGCACAGATCCCACACAACGACCACAAATACCAAAAATCAACACGTCAAAGGAAGTAGGAAAAACACTAAATTACGTAAACACTCACTTACTACCACACTACATTCATTCAATTTCTACACTCTCAGACATTCATACATTAGTTTATGCTGGGGCAGTCACAGTAGTGACACACCATGGTCTGAAAGTACAATCACAGACAGATACACAGAAAACACAATTCTATAACAAGCCTGCCTGGCAGAGAAGAATAGAAATACAAATAAATGACATTAGACAGCAATTAGGCAGGCTGACACAATACACTAAAAACAACATAACACCCAAATTAAGGAAACAGCTCAAAAACATTTTCAAGAAAATAAAAACACACACAAAACACGAACATCACAACACACGCATTACAGAATACATTGATACACTAAAACAGAAACTTGCTGCCAAAGCACGTAGACTCAAACGATACAAAACATGTACACTGCGAAAACAACAAAATAAATTATTTACAAACAATGAAAAACTCTTTTACAGACAAATTAATAACAAAGCAAACACTGATACACAGCACAGTGGCACACCAACAGAAGAAGAACTCACAACATATTGGTCCTCTCTTTGGTCCAGTGCTGTCATGCATAATGCTGATGCAGGTTGGATCAAGGAGGAGAACAGAAACTTGCACAACATACCAACTATGCCCTGTGTTGAAATAAACATACATGATTTCCAATACACTGTTAACAGAACACACAACTGGAAGACACCTGGTGTAGACAACATTCACAATTTCTGGTATAAAAAGTTTACATCACTGCACCAGGAACTAGCTAAACATCTAACACACATCATCATCAATCCACAAGACATGCCAAATTTTCTTACCCAGGGCATCACCTACATGAAACCTAAAAACAACAATACCACAGACCCCACACAATACAGACCAATTACATGTCTTCCAACACTCTACAAATTATTGACATCCTGTATTGCAAACAAAATATACAAACATGTTGAAGAACACGACATTCTAACAGAACAACAAAAAGGTTGTCGTAGAAACCACAAGGGATGCAAAGAACAGTTACTCATAGATTCAGTCATTCTACGGCAAGCACACAAACAACATAGAAACATACACATGGCATATATAGACTACAGAAAAGCATTCGACAGTGTTCCACACAGTTGGCTGCTACATATTCTACACATGTACAAAATACATCCATCACTCATTGCATTCTTTCAAAACACTATGCAGCACTAGAGAACAACACTACATCTGAGGGTTAGTAACACTTCCATACAAACAAACCAAATTTTTATTAGGCGAGGAATTTTTCAAGGAGATTCCTTCAGTCCTCTCTGGTTCTGCTTAGCCCTGAACCCATTATCCAACATGTTAAACAACACGCAATATGGTTACAATATCAGACACGAAAAAACAACACAGTTTACACTGTCACATCTCATGTACATGGATGACATAAAACTTTATGCATCCACACAAAAACAACTTCATCAACTCCTACAAATCACACATTCATACACCAAGGACATACAAATGGAATTTGGCCTAGATAAATGCAAAACAGTTCACATAGGAAAAGGAATCCTGAAGAAAGAAGATTTTGCACTTGGAAATAGAGACATTATTGAATCCATGGAAGAGGGCGAGTTCTACAAGTATTTAGGATTCCAACAGGCCAAACTAACAGAACATACACAAATAAAGCAAAGATTAATTAAAGAATACCAAAGTAGGTTAAATGCTATTCTCAGAACACAATTAAATGCAAAACACACAGTTAAAGCAATAAACACATATGTCATCCCAGTACTCACATATTCTTTTGGAGTTATACATTGGACTCACACAGATCTTGAGCAACTCCAAAGGAAAACAAGAACTACACTTACTAAGCATAAACATCATCCTAAATCTGCTATAACCCTTCCACGTAAAGATGGCAGACGTGGCCTGATTGACATAGTTAACCTTCACTAACAACAGTCACTGCGAGAGTTTTTCTACAAAAAACAAGAAACATCACAATTACATAAAGCAGTAACTCTAGCAGACTCGAATAACACACCATTAAACTTACACTCACATCATATGGACACAACACAACATATAAAAAGCATAGACACCATTAAGCAATTGTGGGCTCAAAAGGCACTCCATGGCAGGCATCCTTATGATCTGGCCCAGGATTTTGTTGACAAAACTGCGTCAAACAGCTGGTTAGATCAGGGATGCCTCTTTGGGGAGACGGAAGGATTCATGATTGCCATACAGGATCAGGTCATAAATACTAAAAACTACAGAAAACACATACTCAAAGATGCAACACTCACAAATGACACATGCAGAAAATGTCACATCATGCCAGAAACTATACAACACATCACCTCTGGTTGCAAGCTCTTGGCACAGACAGATTATTTACACAGACATAATCAAGTAGCAAATATAATACACCAAGAGCTTGCAAAGAAACACAAATTAGTAGACATCCACGAACCATACTACAAATACATCCCACAGACAGTATTGGAAAACAACACGCACAAAATGTACTACGACAGAGCCATAATCACAGATAAAACAATTTACCACAACAGACCAGACATCACACTCATTGACAAACACAATAAAATCACATACATTATAGACATATCCATTCCAAACACTCACAATATACAAAACGCATGCACTGAAAAAATTAGCAAGTACACAGAACTCGCCCAGGAAATAAGGCATCTGTGGAGGATGGATAGGGTACTTATTGTACCTGTTGTTCTCTCCTCTACAGGTGTCATACCACACACACTACACAAAAGCCTGGGCACATTACAATTGAATAGAAACACATACATCACACTACAGAAGGCCACTATATTGAATACATGTCATATTGTAAGAAAATTCTTGAATACAGACACACACACTGATACACTTCTTTAATTTCTGTTTTGGTTACTATGCCTTGACTTTGGTCCGGCATAGTACACAGCCACCGGTGTTAACCGAGTATATTTCACTTAACCCAACATAATAATAATAATAATTAATACCGGCTCGGACGTCACCCGGGTTAACAAGGTCCGCGTTCGTGGGTTAGGCAGAGGCTCACGTTCGAAAAATAGGCCACAGTCTCCCTTGATTACCGGTGGCGAAAGCAGCACTGGCCCAAGCATGGCTACTGCAATGCCCTCAACACATGTGAGGAACCAACCCAGCCTTGGTGTTTCTGTGGCAATGCATCCACAGACCACAAAGGCTGGAAAACCACACCAACAGATGAAATGGACAGTAGAAATGAATGAGTTTATCATCCGTACTTACTACACAATCACAAAACTCGAAACAAACATGACAGCATACAGACAACAACTACACCATAGATTCACACAACAGTATCCTCATCTCACTGTCACCGAACAAAGAGTATTATAAAGAACAATTATACACAACAACCTTATTCCACAAACAACACTTGAACTTATCAAACAACAGGTTGCTGATCAAATACATCAACAGACAGAAACATCTAACATTAATGAAGATCATGTAACCTGTCAGGATAATCCAGCAACAAGCATTGATAATAGCACACATACAACAATTACCACTAATGATACTACAGACACTTCTTCATACATCACTGATAACATAGACATAGATTTCGTTAATACGCTCTCACTTATATTTCAGGAAACACTCACTAAATATACAGGCACAGATCCCACACAACGACTACGAATACCAAAAATCAACACGTCAAAGGAAGTAGGAAAAACACTAACTTATGTAAACACTTACATGTGCTTATTGTACCTGTCGTTCTTTTTTGTAGTGTGTGGTACCACACACACTACAAAAAAGCCTGGGAACATTATAATTGAATAGTAATACATATATCACACTACAGAAGGCCACAATATTGAATACATGCCATATTGTTAGGAAATTCCTGAATACTGACACTGACTCACTTACTGTATTTAATTTTAGTTTTGTTTTGGTTGCTATGCCTTGACTCTGGTCTGGCATAGTACACAGCCACCGGTATCAACCGAGTATAACCCACTACACCCATCATAATAATAATCAGTGCAAAGTCCAAATGGTTAGGAGTTGAAAATTGAAATTTGGTACACAGTTAGGGTATGTCACAAGAACGCACACTAAGAAGGGATTTTTCGAGATTCCTTCCCACGGGGGAGAGGGACAGGATTAAGTCTTAACACTTCCATCAACAATGGAAGTGTTAAGTAACAATGAAAGTGTTAAGTAATAATGGAAATGTTAAGTAAGAATGGAAATGTCAACTATGGATGTTCAACAATGGAAGTGTTATGTAACAATGAAAGTGTTAAGAGAAAGCGACGTGCAAGATGCAGATGCAGTTTTTTTCATTTTTGCAGGAAATCGAACATATTTTTAGACCTATCTAAAAATTCTGTAATTAGTCTGGAAACAGGGAGGACCCAATTCTTGCATTCTGTGAAAATGGGTAAGGTTGACTATAACATAATAATCTTAATATTCACTAAAACAGTTAGGAGTTGAAAGTTGAAATTTGGTACACAGTTAGGGTACCAAATTTAAGTACCAAAGTGTTAAGTAACAATGAAAGTGTCAACAATAGAAGTGTTAAGTAACAATGGAGAACAAGAGAAAGCGACGTGCAAGATTTACGGGCACTGGAAAAAAAGAAAAAAGAAAAAGAGTAATATGTTAGAACATATTCGATTTTCAAATTTAATCAGATTAGTTTGGTTTTTCTCGACCTTTCTTCTTTAGAACATTCAATGAAAATCGAATGATATAATCAGAACACGTCGTAAAAATCGAACAATATTAGAACATTCGATTTTCAAATTCGACCTTTCTTTAGAAATACTTAGTTTGTTGATAAAATTACTCTTTTTCTTTTGTGACTATAACGTAATAATCTTAATCTTCGCTATTGTTACTTTTGCCCGAGCAACACCAGGTCTACCTGCTAGTTTTATAAATACTTCCAAGGAAATGTTTTGAATAATAATGAAGTTTCTAATTAACAGGTTTAGGACAGCCAGTTTTGAGTATGGATCAGAACCCCAGAAATTTTTATGAGCCATTAAACTTAGACATGTTAAGCCCATCCCTAATTACCCAATTACAGTCTGTCTATGGAAAGAATCAACTCGATAGTAATGTCACGCACGATGTCAATTCAGTTAAACCAATCGGCAAATTCTCTAATGATGTCAGCACTTTTCGTTTAATATGTTAAGCAATACGTGAATGCGTTATTTTTTCTTACTAGATGGCAGAACAACTTTTCTGTCAATTGCATTTATTTTTTACAGCATGCATTAACCATAATGAAACATGTATTTAATAACTACTATAGCAAACTTCCTTGTATTCCAATACCAAAACGTGTAACTTTCGTAAGATTGTTTATAATGGCAGTGACATGTTTAACTAATGAGGAAGAAACCAGAAGTGACTTACCACAACTAAATTATCAATGGCTGATGATCATTGGTTAATACCCAAGTTGATTCTTCCCATAGACTGAATGCACTTCCATTGTGAGTCTAGTCAAACTCATGGTAAGCATGAAAAACTATCTTTATTGTTCAAAATAATGGTAAGAATTTTTTAAGAAGTGTCTTAATTATTAAGAAATAATTTTTATATTTAATAAGAATTTAAATATTAATTATTAAAAAATAGTTTTAATAAAAATTAATCTTAAATTACCTTAACTTCTGGATGGTCAGGAGCTACTCCAAATCTAACTAAACCGAAAGGAACCGGCAATTTTTCATATAAATCAACTACTGCCAAAGGGTGCTATATAAAAATAAATTTTTGAAATGACAAAATATTTCATATTATGCATTAAATAATAAAATTTGTCTTAAAATATTATTAAAATCAATTTACTACAGATTTCACATATAAAATAAAAGTAATAATTATGAATTACGTATATTGGATTGTACAATTAGTTCATTCAGATTTTCAAATTATAAATTCACAGCAAGAAATAATTCTTTACCTGATTTAAGAACTAAATAATTTTACATGTAAATAACACTATTTTTTTGTTTTAACAACCAAACTGTATGCATTATAAGCTTTTTCTCAGGTTTTTGCCATCAAGGACAACTTAATAGCCAGCATAATCAGGCCAAACAGGCTGAATGGCCAAATGGTTAAGGTGGCAGTCTACTGCTCTGGGAAATCTCTGATCAAATCCAGACAGGTCAGAATACCCCAGGAATTTTTCAGGGAATCTGTGCAGATACATCAGACCCCATATCTCACCAGCTAGTTGCCCCATTGTGGACTTGGCCGAACCCATAACGGGCATGCTAAAATGGCCCTCGTAGTGTTCACAGCTACCTACATCCAAGCAAAAAAATTTTTTTAAATAATAATAATAAAAAAGACCTAACAACCTACAGAAGCTACCAAGATTCCACAGATCCAAGATCCAAGAGTAATAAATTCAAGCCTTTATTACCTCAGTCATCCAGTCATACAAATAACATTTAAACTATCCACAATTTGACTTGTCTGTGCAAATAATTTAAGGTAAAATTTATAAAAATGTATGAATTATTAAAATCCAAACTTAATTTTTTTGAATAAAAACAAAACCTTGTCAAACAGAATTTAATTCTTTGTAAAAAATATCTTTGTATGAATCAATAGCAATAATGCAGAATCATCTAATCTTGAGAAAACCAGATAATTTGCAAACAATTCACAAAATATAGAAAATTATCCGAAACTCATTCCCTTCATCACTTAGAGTCAAACAAAAAGATTATAATTTTATTTACAAAATTTGAAAAATAAATTAAAATATAACATTGGGTGATTCCTTAAACTTCATTAATAATATCGTATTTCTTAAATCTAAAATTAATATATTTATTTCATTCCAAAAAATAAAATTTTGAGAAAAACTTATTTCATTTTATATCCGAATAACTTAAATTTGAAAACAGAATGGCTCACAAGTATAATTATGTTGACAAAATCATCAATGGTCAAATTGTCGACCCTCTTTTTGCACATACAGAGTAATATAATGCTGCAAACTACATTCCCACATTTGAAAGTATCAGACGTGACGTATCAACGGCAGCCTAAATTTGTTCTTTAAGACTATCAATGGTAGGAAGACATGCATTTTAAAGAACGCATTTTAGATCGGCGTGTAGATTCAACATGCTACGAGGCAACTAAGTCCCCCTAAAACATGTAATGATCCCACTTACACTTTAACCTTTACATCACGTTTACAACTTAATTTTTTATTGCGCATCCAAGTCTTGTCCCTTGCATTATCTGATAAAGTAAATGTAGTACAGATTATTAATAATAATAATCACCAAGCTCGGCGAAGTGAAAAAAATTAAAATGATAAATTCGACGGCATTCACGTAGGCAGTCCCACTATTACTGGGTTTATTTTTGCAATTTTTTCGGCTCGCTCCAACGATCCTGGCTACAAAACCACTTCGGATTATCACAGAAGGAAAAAGAATTCTAGAAGTGCAAAATTTTGGGATTTAGACGACCATTCAACCGGTCGCGCATCTAATCCATTCTCTGGTAAAAACTGCATCCAAGAAAAATAACATTAATCCCAAATTGTGTTTTAGAACCGAGAACGAAGAGATTGAAAATTGAATGAAACAATACAATTTCTGTACCTTTAAAATTTGTTGAGCGGTGTAGAATCCCGCAGGTCCACTTCCAACGATACACACTTTCAACTGTTTTACAGTACATAAATATCTTTTCGACTGTATTAATTTCGGAAGAAACGAAGACTTAATTAACCTTCTGAACATTTTTCATGCATAATTTGTAGTTAAATGAAAGTTTGGTGAAAACCTAACTCAATTATTGAGAAATATCTACACATTTAGTGTTGTAATGTTTCCTGGATATTATTGTTTTATCAAGGCCGAAAAATCATGGCAGAATACATTATTGTTATAGTAACAATCGTTACGATAACATTAATTCTTCATATTACGACATTCACCAAGGCCATTTTCGTAAAACGAAATGGCTTATAGTTTCCTTACCGAGTAGGGACTTAAGTTTAATAACCATAACTATAAATTAAATAAACACATTTGATTTAACTAACATTTAAATTTAATAAATGAATAACAACATTTAGTAAACACACGCCTCTCACTAAACACGTGAGAATGTATCAGCGCCACCTGAGAAAATTTCAGCATTAAAATTCCTATATTAAATTCGAAATTTAATACAGTCAAACCTCGGTTTTCGAACTTAATTCGGTCCTAAAAGTTGTTCTAAAACCAAAATAAATTTCCCCATAAAAAACAATATAAAATGGATTTACCCGTTCCGGTGGCCGAGTGGACTCCGTTTCCGCTCATATTGGCGGTGACCAGACCCCCCCTAAACACCGGAGTTCGATCGGGGGTTCACGCCTCACTCGGACGAGCTGGCAGCGGAAGTTTTTTCCGGGTTTTTCTCCTTGCCAATGACGCCTGAATAGGGACCAGCTTTCCCCCAAGTCCTCCCGGATGGCATTCCTATCTCCCCTTCTCGCGGTGGCCGTCTCCGATAAGGCCGACTTTGGTCGCATCCGTGACCTCTCATCTGTCTTCTCGGATTGTCTGTCTTCTATAAGGCCGACTCTTCGGTCGCTGAGCGATCATCCTCCTGTTCTTCCGGAGTATAAGCGAAAAGCAATAGACTCCTCTATCAGCCAAAGGAAAGGATTTATCCGTTTCCGACATCCAAAACGAAGTCTTGAAAACATATGGTTTACATTTTTAGCTGTAATTCGTGCACAAAAATGCCTACACATGCAATATAAGTATTATATGATCTATATCTACTTTATATACTGTATATATTGGCGGCCAAGGTAGCACCATACCGCTCTGGAGAACCCGGGATCAAATCCCGACGGGTTGTATAAAGTAGTTTTTGCTTTATAAATTCATGCTTTTATTAAGTATTAACTTTAAAAAGTACTTTTATTGTATCCTATAATTTTCAAAATCTGCATTCCAAAATTAAAGAAGAAAACAGCTCGTGAAAGAATGAAATGAGATTCGAATTTAAGAGAATTTTTCAAATATGTCAATTGTACTTATGCTGATTTATTTATTTCTAACGTCGAAAATATCTAATCGATTTTGCGTACACCCGAATTTAGACTTAATTCAAAAGTTCGAGATAATAAACACGAAAATAGAGCTTTCCACTACCGAGGAAATTCAACTAAAAGATTCCACTTTCGTGCAATTTCGTGCTTACGGAAAGAAATTTCACCTTCATCTTAACGAAGACCGTTCTATACTTTCTCCCAGTACCAAAGTCTGCATTAATGGCGCTAAAACCATTCAATTAAAGCTAAGAAACATACCGGGCTCTTCGATCTACACGGGAATTGTAAGAGGAGAAAACCAATCTTCAGTTAGTGGATATTTTCATAAAAATTCGTTCGTTGGAAGAATAGAATTGACGGAAGACACTTACTATTTAGAAATGGCATCTTTATATTTAATACAAGACAGATATAAGGATAAGGTTATTATTTATAAACAGAAAGACGTTCTTCCTCCGGGATGTAGAATGGTAAATGGAAGAAGAATCTGCGAGGAAAGAGTGATGAATGATGTAATTTCCATCGATAAACTGAATTTTTCTGAAAGTTTCAACGATAAAAAAGTTGTAGAAGATTCACTGAGATTAGAGTAAGTTAACTTTTCAGTTTGTTTCAGAAAACTATCAAATTTGCAATTATAGATATGATCCACACTACATTACACCATTCTTGGAATGGTATAATTATTCTATAAGCCGCACGATTTCAAATTAGATCATTTAGTTTATACAATAAATACAACTGACCAGATAGTCATTTCAAATAACAATTAAACTGCCGAATCTATCGAGTTATTAAGAAAAAACAATAGCGAGGTTGAGGCCGAAGTTTTAAACGCGAAGACGTGTACGTCAGACGTTCACGTCTTCGCGTACACCTAGCCTAGAAGTTTGACAATGGCGTTTGGAAAGTCAGTGGAATCATGCTAGACATTCCAAACGCCATTGTCAAACTTCTAGGCTTGCAGGAAAGCGGCGCTGAACGTCCGACGTACAGTACATGTTTTCGCGTTTAAAACTTCGGCTTCAACCAAGCTAATTACTATGCAATTTAGCAGGAAGTATGTCGCTTCTCCATCACTTGTTAAATATAACAAAAGATGGAGAGCTAAACATTTCAAAATATAAAGTTTTTCGTCAATTTTTTTACAAATAAAGCATTCGATGAAGTTTTTGGGTCTAATAGTAATACATTTAACCTTATTTACCCTATTTTAATGCTTTAATTGATATTTTTTTTTCTTAATTTTTTCATCCTACTACCACTACAGTAACATGTTTAAGCTTATCTAAAATGGATGATTGCTTTCCATTAAGATGTGTAGCCGTTCATCGCAATCGTGTAAGCTATGTTCATAAGTGGAAATCATATTAACATGCAAATTACCTGTTTACTACGGAAAATTGCAATTTAATGTTCAAATTATGATAATATGAAATGCTCCTGAACGTTGGCTAATATGAAATGAAACGTGTAGGCTGCATAATCAAAATTAATTAACAATACAGTCAAACCTGTTTTTATGCGGGGGATAGGGACCGCATTAAAAAAAAAAAACGCATAAGAAAAACTCACGAAACTTCACGAATGGCTGTAAATAATAGTTTTCGCGACACAATTAAAAAATATTTTTTTATGCGGTCAACAGGGACCGCATAAAAAAAGTCTCACATAGAAAATAACTCAAAACCGTACGAAATAGAATTTATTGACAACAGATGTCAGCACTTGACTGCATCGTCTGGTCTATCGTCTGTTTTACATATTTTTGTCCAGGTGGTGTTTTGTTGACTTAAAAAGTAAATTATTTCATTTTTCGCATATTCATGCAATAATATTACTATAATAAGTGCATTTATGCTATAATAAGTTTATTTAGCTATAATAAGTCAACGTAAGACATGACGAATCGCACGAGACTAGTCGCCAACTATACCGCACAAATTAAAAATTCGCATTAAAAAAAATCGCACAAATAAAAATCGCACATAAAAAGAGCGCATAAAAACAGGTTTGACTGTATACAATAAAATTAAATTCATCAGTCAAATAGTCAATCAATTTAATTAAGGTTACATGGAATTTCTTTTGCAGAAACCAGTTAACGTGCAATGTGGAAGTATTGGCAGATCATACTTTTGTGGAATTCTATAAAGGTTCTCGGTCACAAATTATTGCCGAAATGCTTTATCATGTGAAAGTATCTGATAAAGTCTTCAGGAATACGGATCTAGACGATGATCTTGTACCAGAAGGAATTGGATTTAACGTAGAGAAGATAACAATTATTGAAGATAAGAATCGACCCGATTATCCCCTTAATTTTATCACTTCCGATAGTACCAAGTACTTGACCGAGTTTGCCAGAAAGTACAGACAGGATTCTTGCATGGCGTTAGCTTTTTGCCATAGGGATTTTGATGGTGGGGTTGTAGGAAAAGCATTTTTAAGTAAGTATTATTTGAAATATTTAATTTACTCAAACTTTTTACAATGTAAAGATTCTTTGCAATATACAGAAGGTTTGTGTCGTCATTCTACATTCGGTGGTTTGAATACTAATGTGGGTATCGCCACTAATCTTAATGGAGGAATGGTCATTTCGAGGTCGATAGTCAGTATAATTTTAGCACACGAAATTGGACATACTTTTGGATCGCCTCACGATAAACCTGGAGATGCAGTATGTGCACCCGGAGATACAAATAGAGCAACTGGAAATTATATTATGTATCCTGTAGCTTCTGATGGATATTTCCGCAACAACTGGATTTTCTCCCCTTGCAGTAAGAAGGAACTATATGAAACTATTTATAGTCAGCAAGGTATGTATATTTTCTTTTATAGTCTCTCCGAACGTCACTACTCATATTTCACATATTATAAATTAGGCTTTATGTAATAGGAATAACTCAGCTCCAGTATGTTGATGCTACATCATATAAAAGTAAAATAAATATTTTTACAGGGCATTGTTTGAGGAAGAAATCAAAATCTGTGTGTGGAAACGGAATCACCGAATTAGGAGAAGAATGCGATTGCGGAAGTCGCGATGCCTGCGAGGAAACGGACAAATGCTGTAATCCTCCAGGAAGCAAGGCAGAATGCACTCTGAAGAAATACACGGCAACTTTCTGTAGTCCTCGAGAAGGAGATTGCTGTAACGAAGAATGCGAAATTATTCCAAAAGAAAAGAATCGTAAATGCTTTTCTTATTTTCCTTGTCAAATACCTATTTTAACCTGCGATGGAACGTCACCAGCTTGTCCTAGAATTCCTCTTGCGGATGGCACCCCTTGTTTAGGATCTTCTAGAACTTGTCGACACGGCGTTTGCACAAGTAACGTATGCAGTGATAATGGTTTAGAACATTGCGAATGTACGTCTAAGAACGACGAGTGCCACATTTGCTGTTTAGACGCAACGAGGAACTGTCGAACTACCCAATCACTCGGACTTTTCCAACCAAATAAGAAAATATATGTGAAAGTCCCAGGAACTTATTGTCATAATAATAAAGGAATATGCGTAAGGTAAAATATTATTATATATTTATTATATATATATATATATATAATATATATATATATATATATATATATAATTTGAGATATTGAGGTTGGTTTCTTTACGTTTAAGAACTTAAGATATTTTAACCATGGATTTAGTTAAAAGATATACTTTATGAAAGTGCCAAGCTCAAAATCTTGCCATTAATCATATTATTTTAGCCAAACTTATTTTCTCGAATTCCTCTTATTTATTTTCTAATTTCCATTAATTATTTCTACAGTAATGGAACGTGTAGACTTGAGAAACCGCACTGGGATAGACACAGGAGACATTGGTTTAGAATATTTTGGCCATTCTTTTTGTTTCTACCTTTGCTTATTTTATTCCTGTTTATAGTATTTATATACCAATATCTGACAAAAATTTATCCTTTGAGAAATGTACACTAAATGTACAGAACCGAACAGTTTACATGTAAATGCCATTACTTCAAATAGAAGAATGTATGAAAATTTATAAATAAAACATGATTTTAAAAATAATATTATTCGTTTATTGTTCGTATCGTTATAAAAGTAAAATTAATTATAAATACAATTGCGAAAGAATTCGTGTTTATAACACCTAAATACAGATCAATTTTTATCCCCTCGACACATCGCCCACGTGTTGCATTGCTATTAACGATTTAAAACTTTACATTTTTTCTGTGATATTTGTGTGTAAGCTTGCAGGATCCGAGTTGAAATGTCTTCTGTAACTATAACTGAGTTGTGTGAATACGATTGTCTGGATAATCACGTAGTTTATTAGCTGAAATGTAAGAACAAAATATTATCAAACAATTATTAATTTCTTAAAAACTTCTAAAAAATAAGAATCTGTTCGCCAACGGTCTGGCCACGTAGAGTTTTCCGGGTGTTCTCGAAGTTAGTAACACCAAAATGGCGGACAGTTACCCATTAAAGACCACCCGGAAGACAAACTTACCTTTATAATAAACATCTTATTGAAAATAAAGAACTTGTTACAACTCATTCCATCCTTTGTGCTCTTTTGCATTTGAAGCATGTTCAAGATCTATATTAAATTTCAATTATTAAACTCATTTACTTCAATATCATTAACTTACGTTTGTAATGTAAATCTAACCTTTAATTCCGAATTCAAATCGATCATTTGAAAGTAGAGCGATATCAACAAATTCCACATCTTCGATAACTACGCAAACAATAAACTTTTATCATTATTTCATTTATTTAAACCAAATTATAGAAATGTTAATACTTACTTCTACAGATAAAGGAACAAAAATTGAAATAAAGAAAACAAGAAGAAAAAATAACGAAAGAAAAATAATACAACAGACGAATACAACATAAGTGGGACCATCCATAAAAAGAATTGCGTACAAACTGGCAATGGCTTCACATAAAATAGCTAGTATTATTTCCAAGTTAATGGCACCAATCATGCGATCGACGATTTGAATTAAGTTATATAACATTACTCCTTTCCGGTGGATAATAATGACATCTTTTGTTAATTTCTTTTCACGTGTTTCAGTCGAAAACGAACGTTTAACTTGCGTAAGAACTCGAATTACTGTGTATTCAACGTATCCGAGTACCACTATAATTCCTAATCCGTAACCAGCAATAACAGCACCATAACAGCAACAAAATATGTCAAAATCGTTCCATATCTGTTTTTTCTTATACCTTAAATACATATACATATTTATGGAAATAAAATAAAAGTTAATGTAACTGAACAGGCAATAGAATATAGCATTTTTATGATATTTTGGATCGTCCATTTTCAAGTCGGATGATAAACGAGCAAACAATTTCAGTATATTTAAGACTTTATGGAAATTGTCAATGAAAGTTGGAGAATTAAAAAGATATAAGAAGACTAATGCCGAAATAATCATACACGTAACGATTAAATGCAGAATTTTTGATACATTTCGAGGGAATGAAACTTCGCAGTAATGGATTTCGTTCTCTGATTTTTCCACCAATGCCAGTATAGTTTGGTACAAAAATGAACTTAAAACAATATATATTGTAAATCGATAAAATATTTTAAATTTGTTTTCTGATGAATTTCCCACGATATTAATTCCGAAATATTGAGCCACATTTAAAATTGCGTAAGAATAGTCACCAAAAATATCTCTTATTGCTTCTGGAATCATTTTCAAGTACGTGATATTCTCGAAAATAACTGCAGTACTTGTACCTACCGATGCAAATACTTCCACGAAAATAATCAATGTCATCATATTAATACTCCATAAACGCTTGCATAGTTTCTGTTTTACATTATCGATGTAAGAGAGTAAACAGTCCATTAACTTGAAGGACGTAATAATAAATTTTAAAATGCCTTGTATGAAGATATACGACATGTAGTTGTAGATAATTCACTCACGGATACTATACATTTTTACATTTTCGGATCTGTTACGTACAAACAGAAGAAATGTATGGCGATAGGTCAAAAGATTTACATATTTAGACTCGGGGAACCTTGAAAAATGCAAAAATGGAAATTTTTTTTTTCTATATGTTTGGATGTGTGTTGAGGAGCACGACGTTTTTACACTATTTGAAGCTTAATAATTTTACTCTTTTTTGTCGAAATAATTTAAAATTTAAAAAAGATTACAGTCAAACCTGTTTTTATGCGGTGGATAGGGACCGCATAAAAAGTCTCACATAGAAAATAACTCGTTTTAAAATCGTAGTCTTAGTTACTAAGGAAATTACCTTCCTCTTCGCTTTGTTTTTGCCCTGGGTGTATTATAGATTACTCCCGATGGAATTTCAGGACTTTGATTATATATTTGAACTCAGTGGACCGAGACGAGTTCAACGGTACCCTATTTTTGGACCGGAGACGAAAAATAAAAAAAGTTATCACACTTTTTAAGTTACCATACTTTTTTAATGCTCTCATGCAGACGGCACCGTAGTTGCTAGTATTGCCATCTTGCGGTAAAGTCTGCAAACCGTGACGTCGGACTACGGTCATCTCCCGGAGCGTTAAACACGCGATACGAGAGCGGAGAGAGCGACGCGACTTCCGATCATCGCGCGATCGCCATTTCGGTTAATGTTAGGCTGCGACTCCACTAGCCGTAAAAGGGCTGTAAAACCTCTCACCGTAAAAGCTTTTTATCACGTGACCATGATATTTTACGCCTGAGCAGGTCGTAAAATATCATGGTCACGTGATTAAAAGCTTTTACGGTGAGAGGTTTTACGGCCCTTTTACGGCTAGTGGAGTCGCGGCCTTACTTATGGCGGCGAACATGGCGGTCCGACTGACCTCTCGTATGGGCGCCACCACACGCCGCCATGTGCTAAACTAGTGATCAATTCACGGTAGTTCTTGAACAAAGTAAAAAAGGGGGGAAACATCTACTAAAGGCAATTTTAACGGCAAGCGACGGGACTCCCGATCGCGATAGCGAGGCCGACTTAGCGGAGAGCGACGCGACTCCCTATCATCGCGCGATCGCCGGAAAAAAAGTATGATAACTTTTTTATTTTTCGTCTCCGGTCCAAAAGTAGAGTATCGTTGAACTCGTCTCGGTCCCCTGAGTTCAGATATATACCCAAACACACGAAATTCCATAGGGAGTAATCTATAGTATACCTTTTGCCCTTATTCATTTTCAGGGATTATGTCTAAACATAAAATAAAAATCCTAAAATTTTATATCTAAGTAGAAAAAGTATTACAGTACATTTACCTTCAATTTACGCTTTGAAATGAATCTTATCTTAATGGTCCAGGAATGTGAAAGCACTTTGAAGGTTTAATTAACGTAATTAAAACACACGTAGAATTTATTGACAACAGATTCAGCACTTGACTGCATCGTCTGTCTAT
Organism: Centruroides vittatus; assembly: GCF_030686945.1. Classification (NCBI taxonomy): domain Eukaryota; kingdom Metazoa; phylum Arthropoda; class Arachnida; order Scorpiones; family Buthidae; genus Centruroides; species Centruroides vittatus. The sequence continues at coordinate 1,254,084 of NW_027120714.1, read as the reverse complement.
CGTCTGTTTTACATATTTTTGTCCATGTGGTGTTTTGTTGACTTAAAAAATAAATTATTTCATTTTTCGCATATTCATGCATATTTACATAATAGTCATTTGCTATAATAAGTTAATTTAGCTATAATAAGTCAACGTGAGACATGACAAAACGCACGAGACTAGTCGCCAACTATACCGCACAAATAAAAAATCGCATTAAAAAATCGCACAAAAAAAGACCGCATAAAAACAGGTTTGACTGTATTTCGTTCTTCTAACCTTTCTACTATATTATATTATAGTGTTTGATTTATATTTACTAAGATTACATTTTTTTGGTTAATGTTACCTATGGTTTCAAGATGGCGACTCATCTCTGATTCCAGCAAATAGAAGAAGGGAAACAGTGGTGACGTACGTTCTAACCTAACCTATTCTAATAAATTACCATAATTATTAGCAACGAAATTATTAGAATAGGTTAGGTTAGAACGTGCGTCCCACTGTTTCCTTGATTGAATCGGAGACGCGCCGCCATCTTGGCTCCTAGGGTAACATTAACCTTTTTTTGTTGTTGTTGTTGTTGTTGTTGTGCTGTGTTATTGAAGAAGTGCTGCTTTAAATATTTTTTTGTCCCAAGGTGACATTTTATTGTTTGATAATGTACTCAACTTTCTTAATATACATTAAGAAAAAACATACTGTGAGTATATTTTAGAAGCTCTATTAACAAATGTTTTTAGGACATTAAACATTGCTTTTTTCAGATTAAAAAAATATATATTATCACATGGACTGTATAATATTATCATAAAAAATATTCACTAATCAATTATTTTTCAAAAACATCTTATTTATTTTTTATTAATTATATATGGAGATTTCTTCTGTGTGAGACATAATGTAATAATAAATGATTACAGAAAAATATTTTTTTCTCTAGTTGATGTTTTAGCAGGAACATCAGCCATATAAGATTACTTGAATATATTCAATAAGGAAAATTCAATTGAAATTGAGTGCATATTTTATAATTATTATTGCTTTTGTAACTTCATATTTTCATACAGTTAATGCTATTTGCTGCATATACAGTACTGTCTTTTACTGTGAACATGCTGCATTTTCTAAAGTAACAGTTTCAGTGAAATTATCAGGTTACTAATAGAGATTTCTTTTAAATATTTTGTTGTTAGATGAAAACAAATATGCAGTATATAAACTGCTTTAATATTTAACACTTATTCTAAAATGTTTACAGTAGGTATCATTAAAGTAGTTTTAAATAACCCTGTTTAAATTACATTAAAACATGGTTATCAGATCAGTATTAGTTTATAGTGTGTTTGTGGTAAAATGTTACTTATCTAACAGGTTGTATAACATTATGTGACTTATTAAACATAATAAATGATATAATGTGTTGTTTGTGAAAACACACTTTAAAATTTAAAATATAGCAATTGAAATTAAAATTTCAGTCATTTAAATTATAATTGAGAGTAATGTAACAGTACAAATTGCATATTCTGATGAATAATTGTTGCTTAATAATCATATTTTAATAAAAGTAAACAGTAAATAAAGTTGAAGTTGATATCTATATTTGTTGGTATTGTCTACAGTTTAATAAATTTAATAAATATATTTATTTAATTTTCTATAAAAAGAATTACAATTAATTTATAAGAATAACTTTCCTCATTTAGGAACCTTATTATCTCTTGCAAACACTTTTGAAGGTTTACTTTACATAACTTGGTTTTTCTTTTCATCTAATTTTAATTTATAAAAATGTTTACTCCGATTCTCCTGTTTGTAGTTTGTGTAATCCAAAAATGCATGGGAATATAGAAAATTAAATACGATATATTCTTATTTTAATAAATATCTCCAAATTTCTTTTCTAATTTTTGCATCTCAAAACTAAATAAATTTATCCTCTTACTGTATCATTCTAATCATTGACATAGCTTTTTATTTTGAACCCTATTTAGTTAAAGGCTTTAATTATATGTCGGTGTAATATAGCATGAAATCTATACCGTGACCTTGGAACTAAGGACCCAATATGGAAGTTCCATAGTGAACATTGGTGTCCTGACCGCGTGTTGGTGAAAATTTTCTTCCAAACTCCAGTCGCCTTACACCGAAAAATCATACTGTTCATAAAAAGAAATTATTTTTGCTTTATAAATTCTAGTTTCTTTATTAAATATTAATTTAAAAAAACTTTTCTGAATTATATTCTATAATTTTTAAAATTTAAATTCCAAAAATTTAAAAAAGAAAGAAGCCTCACGAAAGACTTCGTTCTTTAACGAGTTTGTTCTTTCGTTCGAAGTAGAATTTAAAAGAATTTTTCAAATATGTCAATTGTACTTGTGCTGATTTATTTATTTCTGGCGTCAAATGTATCAAATACATTCTGCAAACACTCGAATTTAAACTTAATTCAAAAGTTCGAGATAATAAACACGAAGATCGAGCCTTCCATTGCCGAGGAAATTCGACTAAAAGATTCCACTTTCGTGCGATTTCGTGCTTACGGAAAGAAATTTCACCTTCATCTTAACGAAGACCGTTCTATACTTTCTCCCAGTACCAAAGTCTACATTAATGGCGCTAAAACCATTCAATTAAAGCTAAGAAACATACCGGGCTCTTCGATCTACACGGGAATTGTAAGAGGAGAAAACCAATCTTCAGTTAGTGGATATTTTCATAAAAATTCGTTCGTTGGAAGAATAGAATTGACGGAAGACACTTACTATTTAGAAATGGCATCTTTATATTTAATACAAGACAGATATAAGGATAAGGTTATTATTTATAAACAGAAAGACGTCCTTCCTCCGGGATGTAAAACGGTAAATGGAAGAAGAATCTGCGAGGAAAGAGTGATGAATGATGTAATTTCTATCGATAAACTGAATTTTTCTGAAAGTTTCAACGGTAAAAAAGTTGTAGAAGATATTGTGTTTGTAGAGTAAGTTGAATTTTCACTTTGTTTCATTAAATTATCGAATTTGCAGTTATAGATACAGTTCACACCATACTTGGAATGATATAATTGTTCTATAAATCGCACGATTTTAAAATTAGATAATTTAGTTTATACTTAACACTGTTTGAATTGAGATAATTGCATCAACATCATCATGGATTTTCTTATTGTTAAAATTATAATTAATTTGCTATTTGTGTACAGCATTCAACATTTCAAAACAAATTTTTCATCCGTTTTTTCATACATAAAGTAGTTAAAGCATTCGAAAAAGTTTTTAGGTTTAATATTAATACGTTTAACCTTATTTAGCTCATTTTTATGCTTTAATTGCTATTTTTCCTTCATTTTTTTTTTTTTTTTTATATTTCTACTCCTACGAGAATGTATTTAAGCTTATCTAAAGTGGGCGTCTGTTTCCATTCTTTAAGCCATTCATTGTAATCGTGCAACCTCTCCGGAAGGTAAATTATATACTTAATTTATGTAAAATAGGAATTTAATGTTGAATTATAATAGTATGATATAAAAGGCTTTCGATTTTCGGCCAATATCATACGAAACACAAAAAGAGTTTACTCATTGTGACACCATTAAATGCCAGGCTGCAATTTAGAAACTCAGAACATAGTGGGAATGTATAGTTATGCAATTTGAAAATTATAGTAATTTGAAATGAAATCTATTTATAAATCAATTGATATACATAAGGAATCAAACCGATCAGTTTAACTGAGATTACAACGAATTTCTTTTGCAGAAACCAGTTAACGTGCGATGTTGAAGTAGTGGCGGATCATACTTTTGTGGAATTCTATAAAGGTTCTCGGCCACAGATTATTGCCGAAATGCTTTATTATATGAAAGTATCTGATAATATCTTTAAGAATACGGATCTAGATGATGATCTTGTACCAGAAGGAATTGGATTTAACGTAGAGAAGATAACAATTATTGAAGATAAGAATCGACCCGATTATCCTCTTAATCTTAACATTTCCAATAGTCAACAGTTGTTGATCGAGTTTGCCGAAAACTACAGACAGCATTCTTGCATGACATTAGCTTTTTGCCACAGGGATTTTGATGGTGGTGTTATAGGAAGAGCGTTTTTAAGTATGTATCGAAATATTTAATTTACTCGAATTTCTATATCATTAAAAGAATCTTTGTAAATTACAGAAGGTGTCTGTCAACATTCTGTAGATGGTAATAGGAGTAGTAATGTGGGTATCGCTACTAATCGGAGTAGGAAATGGGCCATTCCGAGATCGATAGTTAGTTTAGCTTTAACACACGAAATTGGACATATTTTAGGAGTTTCTCACGATATACCGGGACATGTAGTATGTGCTCCCGGAGAAAGAGATATAATAAATGGGAATTACCTTATGTATCCTATAGTTGCCAATGGACGTTCACGTAACAACTGGATTTTTTCTCCTTGCAGTAAGAAGGATCTACGAGAAACTATATACAGTGAGCAAGGTACGTAATTTTGGACACTTTAAACGTATTGTTTATAATTTCTGAACTGACAGCTATCAAAGGTTTTCACTTAAATTCGAATTTGAATCTGTTTTAAATTCTCATAAATTTTCTTTTGTAGTTTTCTTAAGCATTCACATTTCACTCATTGTAAATTAGGCTTCTCGTAGGAGGCGTAATTCAGCTTCAGTATGCTGATACCAGGCCGTACAAAACTAAAAAATATAAATATTTTTACAGGGCATTGTTTGAGGAAGAAATCAAAATCTGTGTGTGGAAACGGAATCACCGAATTAGGAGAAGAATGCGATTGCGGAAGTCGCGATGTCTGCGAGGAAACGGACAAATGCTGTAATCCTCCGGGAAGCAAGGCAGAATGCACTCTGAAGAACTACACGGCAACATTCTGTAGTCCTCGAGAAGGAGATTGCTGTAACGAAGAATGCGAAATTATTCCAAAAGAAAAGAATCGTAAATGCTTTTCTTATTTTCCTTGTCAAATACCTATTTTAACCTGCGATGGAACGTCACCAGCTTGTCCTAGAATCCCTCTTGCGGATGGCACCCCTTGTTTAGGATCTTCTAGAACTTGTCGACACGGCGTTTGCACAAGTAACGTATGCAGTGATAATGGTTTAGAACATTGCGAATGTACGTCTAAGAACGACGAGTGCCACATTTGCTGTTTAGACGCAACGAGGAACTGTCGAACTACCCAATCACTCGGATTTTTCCAACCAAATAAGAAAATATATGCAAAAGTCCCAGGAACTTATTGTCATAGTAATAAAGGAGTGTGCTTAAGGTAACACGTTATATTTATTTTTATAAAATTCGAGAAATTAAAGTTGGCTTCTTCACGATATCTAAGAATTTTCACTATTGTTACCGTGAATTTATTTAAAAGATACTTCTTGAAAGTGCCAAGATCAAAATTTTGTCATTAATTTTTCACATTATTTTATCCAGCCTTATCTTCTCCAATTCCTCTTATTTATTTTCTTATTTTTATGATTTTTACAGCAATGGAACGTGTATGCTTCAGAAACGATATTGGAGTAGAAGCCGGGATCATTCGTTTGGAGTATTTTGTCCATTCATTTTGTTTCTACCTTTGCTCATTTTATTCCTGTTTACAGTATTTAGATGCCAATATCTGACAAAATTCATCGTTTAAAAATGTAAAGTACATTTGTAAAACTGAACGATTTATATCTAAATCTTTCTACCTTAAATATGAGATTGTATAAAAATGTTAATTAAAATGATTTTACAAATAATATCGTTGGCTTTTGTTCGTATCTTGTGAATTATAATACTGTATTTGATACGTTCGCTAATGTAAAGATAAGTCAATAAATAATCATCCGAAAGCAGCAGCATGGCGGGTTACCCTGTGTGGTTATCGCCAAGCAATCATTAATACGATGCGTATTACAAAAAAATGTGGTTCTGAGTGGGACTGTTCAGAAACCCGAAGTGTGCCAAAAGCACAGCTTTCTGATCCTAGAACACGTTGCCATAATCATTCGGGCAGATCCACTTTGAACCTTTTTGCCTTTGATGAATTTGAATGCCGCCGTTGCACGGATTGTTGTTTGGACTCGACATTGGTATAACAAATTCAAGTTTCGTCACACCAGCCTAGGCTTTCTCAAACGGGATCCCGATATCCCGGGATCCCTGGATCTGGGTGTTTTTTTTTTAACCCGGAAAATTTTTCCTATTCCGGGAAATCCCGCAAATTTCTTAAAAATTCACTTTTTTCTTATTTTATGTTAAGGTTGAGAAAATTTTGCAAATAGAAAGTACAATTAAATCATATTCTGTCAGAATACATTTGTATTCATTAATTTTAAACCTACTTATTAGTTTTTTTCAATTTTTCCTCGTTATGGCAGGTCACAAATGGTCAATAATCAATACGTATCTTATTTGTGGCAGGACTCTAAAAATTCTTTACTTGTCGGAACCTGTAATAATTGCGCTTACGCTGTCTTAATTTTTAACCATGCCCGGTGGCTGCTATAACTGCATAACGCCAAGTTGTGCAAATTGGGCAAGGATACAAACGAGTACGAAGTGTGCGAGTATGAAGTTTTTCTTCATAAACCCGATTATTAAAGACAAACGGACTGCCGAATTATCGGCTAAAAGCTTGATGTTTCTATTAAAGCAACCGAGGAAGACAGATCAAGAATACTAGAGAGTAAAAGAAGTACTACAAACTCGAAAATGAACTAAAAATCTTCTAGGCTACGGATGAAAAACACATAATATTTGTCTTCTCTTGAATGCATTAAAGACGATTTCAATCACATTAATTAAATCGGAAAGGGCATTCTCGGTAGCAAGACTTTTCATTACTAAAATAAGAATTAGATTGTGATCGGAGTATTGACCATCTTTGAATTTTAAAATCTTATAAAAATTTACAATAATATTTTGTATTATGTTTTATTTAAATCACGAAAATCACCTTCTAACTTAGAAGTTTGATCTAGGTTCATTTTTTTAATTTTTAACTCAGTTCAAAGCATTTTTTTCTTTGTTGTTGATGTTGTTGTATGTAGTTTTAGCAAAATTTTGACATCCTGAGTGAGTCAAAGGACTCAGACACATTAGCTTCCCAGGACGAATCTAGCTCTGTTGACGAAGGACCTCAACTTTTTTCTCAGAGTAAGCTCAACGACCTATTAAGAGACAGGTCTTTCAAAAGATGCGGTCGAATTGCTAGGATCAAGGCTAAAAAACAAAAACCTGCTATCATCTGGGATCTCATTTTCGTGGTATAGGCATCGAGAGTTTACTCAGTTTTTCTTCAAAGAGGGAAATCTGGTTTATTATAATAATGTCATAGGCTCTTGAAGTGCGTCGAAATAGAATATGATTCATCAGAATGGCGCATATTCATTGATTCGTCTAGAACTAGCCTTAAAGCAGTCTTGCTGCATAATGGAAACGTATTTGCATCTCTTCCTATGGGACACTCGGTTCATATGGGAGAAAACTATATTGACTTGGCTACGATTCTTGAGAAAATCAAATATCAAGAGCATCAATGGGTGGTTTGTGGAGATTTCAATATACTAACCGTGTTGTTGGGTCAGCAGGGAGATTATATAAAATATCATTGCTTTCTTTGTTTATGGAATAGTAGAGCGAGACAAAAACTGGACAAAAACTGACTGGCCACCACGAGACAGTTCAACCCCGGCGAGAAAAATGTCATCAATACAACATTTGTTCCCCAGAAAGTGTTATTAAATTGTCGTATTAAATTGGAGCTCATAAAGCAGTTTGTCAAATCACTACCGAGAGATAAGGATTGTTTCAGATATCTGTGTTCCAAGTTCCCGAAATTGTCTGAAGCCAAGTTAAAAGAGGGAGTTTTCACTGGCCCCGACATAAGAAAACTTTTATCTGATCCCTTCCTTTTTGGAAACAATGGGAGAAAAGGAAAAAAAAAAGCATGGGACTCTTTCAAGAATGTAGTGCATAAGTTTTTGGGGAATACTAAGGGCCCTGACTACAAAACCATTGTACAACGCATACTGGCAGCGTATGAAGCTCAAGGATGCAAGATGAGCTTAAAAGTTCATTTCTTACAGTCCCATATTGACTATTTTCCCAAAATCTTGAGAGCATACAGTGAAGAACAGGATGAAAGTTTTCACCAGGATGTCCGTGATATCGAGAGACGTTACCAAGAAAAATAGGATATCAATATGTTAGCTGACTACTGTTGAATGCTCAGTCGAGAAACCACAGGAAATCGGAAACGAGTTCGGAGAAGCATCAAAGAGAAGAAGAAAAGGTTTCATAAGAAAAAAAGAGTAGACCTAAAATTGTGTATAAATATCAGAAACAATTTTTTGATTAGTTGTAAGAAAATATAGTATATTTAGTTCGTTGTAATAAATAAGAGTTTTTATCAAAAATTCGATTTTATTTTGCAAAAATCCTATACGTGATGGAATGTTACGGAAGCCATTTTTAGAATCTCCGATCTCTAAAACATATAATTCAGCAAAAATATCCCATGCAGCTAGAAAAAAAGTTTTTGAAGACCTGTGTTATAAATTATCTCTCTCGCCAAACTATGAGAGACGGCTAATTTTTTTTCTTCTATATAAAGTGTAAAGTTAAAAACAACTTAATATATTAATTGTTATATTGTACATTCAAATTGAATGTTATCAACAATTATCAAAGCTATAAATACCTTTATGTTATTGCTTATCTCAGTTATCTTCTTTTATAGACTAGTTTACACATAAATTAACCGAGAAACAATCTTCCCTTCCCGAGAGTCTTTCTGAAAGTTTCAAACAGTTGCATTATATTGCAAAAATTTCAAAAGAATCTTACGAAATTATTCCGCTTTTAGAACCTTTTCTTGTAAAGATGTTACTTTGAAAATAAAGAGTAAACTATTATTCAATATAATAACATATCTTAGATATATTATTTCAATTGAGTAACATGTTTTCATGGCGAAATACGTTATATAAAGCACAGAATAAGTGAGAAAGACCATAAGAACGCTTTAATTTAAACTTATGTCGTCTACTGGTACTTTATCAATTATCAGGACTTATTATACTGGATTTATGGATGCAGAAACTATAGTCTATTTATCCTAACTTGGCAGCTACTGTAAACAAAGATTTTGTCGTATTAATCCGCCGGAGATTTTTATTGGTCAAATCACAATCGGAAGTGGCTAGACACGTGTTGACTAGTTAAGCCCCTTCTCTGCAGGTGTTAAAGTAGGTCAGAGTGGTCACAATACCGATTTGTTAAAATTAAGTAATTTTAACAAATTATATATCGTGGATCGAGTAAAGTCTGGTAAATCTGGATCATCATTAACAGCCTGTAATACCTTATCTATCGAGGTAATTCATTTAAGAAATAAAAATTGTGTACTTTACCTCTAATGGCACATTTTGTGAATTCATCATATTTGTCAACAAGTTGAGTACGCTTACGGGTTTTCGAAGGAGTTATTACTTTACCGTTAGTAAAATATTCTTTGCGAATTCTGTAAATGCTTCTTTCTGATATCCCTGTTGTCTTTGCTACCATTTTCACTATATCGTTCACACAGAGTTCCGGATTCGTTTCAGTTAGAGAATTGAACAAATTTAATACTATTCGTTTATCCGAGCTCCTCAGCGATTTTCCTTGTTGATGTATAATCGTATTTACATTCAAGTTTTCCATTTTTGTAATTCAACAACACAGTTTGAAATGAATGGAAAACGAAACCAAGACATTATAGTGCGCATGACCGGAAAAAGTTTATTTTTAGTGATTCAGAATGTGAAAATATTTATTAAAATAACAATTTAACAAATATGAAATAATTACATTTATAATCATTGCTAAGCGACTAGTATTTCATTAATGATTTTATAAATAACGAAGAACTATTTTCTGCGGACAAATGAGATGCAACGCGGTTTCTAATTGATGGACGTGGGTTTAAGCCAATAAACAAAGAGCGGTGTGTCTTACTTTGTTTACAGTAGCTGCCAAGTTAGGATAAATAGACTATAAGTCTTACAGATCAGAAATAATATTGTTTATTTAATCTGTAAGATTTAATTTCTGCATCCATAAATTCAGTATAATAAGTTCTGTTAATTGATAAAGTACAGTAGAGAGTCGTTAATCCGAACCCCGGTTATCCGAACGATTTTCAGTCGGACTGTGTCGTGCTGAATCGAACTTTTTGATACTAGATTTACTTCTAAAGTATAATTTTCATGTTTTTATATTCTTTAATATATTTATTTTGTTTGTACAAAATAAGGAAATAATTTTTAACGATACAATAGCCTCGATTATTATTATAAAAATTTTCGTTAGGCTTAAAATCGACGAAAATTTAACACGAAGCGACACGCAACGGAGAAAAATTTCAACATCGGACAGGTTAATATATTTTTCGTACATAATCGGTTATCCGAACAAATCACTAATCCGAACAACCCCAGTCCCCAATTGATTCGGATTAACGACTCTCTATTGTACCAGTAGACATATGTTTAAATTAAGATAAAGGACAAAATGGCCTTTAATTACACTTATTATTCGAATCAACTAGTGGCCGGGACGGCCGGATGGCCGGATGGCCGAGCGGTCAAGGTGGCAGCCTACCGCTCTGGGAACCCGGGATCGAATCCGAACGGGTCGAAAATCCCCAGGAATTTTTCGGGGGTGGTCCGTTCGGATATGTCGGGCCCCGTCCCTCACCACCCGGTCGCTCCATTGTGGGCCCGGCCGAACCCATAATGGGCCTTCTAAAAGAGGCCCTCTTAGTGCCCACAGGGCGGAAAAAGTTAAAAAAAAAAAAAAAAAACTAGTGGCCGAATGGAGAAAACCCTAGAACATTGGTTCGATGGTTTTTTCCATTCTCCATTAAATAATCGCGGGTTCGTCCCCTACTGTTTCATCAACAGAGTTTTCGAGTTTCTTCAGGTGTCTAATATCTAAATGAGAACCAGCTTTTCGTAGAAAATGTTTCCGGGAAGCATCCCCATTGGCGCATTTTGAATTTTTCGTACGTTGCAACAAAGTATTTCCAGTTAAAAAGGTTTTTAAATAATTACACTTCGAAGAAGTGTAATTATTTATAAACCTTCGAACTGTTTGAATTCTGACAAAAAAAAAAAAAAAAAAACATTGAAATTCGTTATCCGAATGATCTTCGTCACCGCCTTATTCAGATATTGCGAGCAAAATATTTGAATAATTCGACTTTTGGATCATCCTTGTAATTTTATTAACTTTATAATCTAAGTCTGTCTGTAATACTTCTCAGAATTATCTAGTTACACGTGAAAGTATCTCTCTTACGAAAACTTTATATCAGAATATTGTGGGAAGACAGATAAGCATTCAGATGTTATGATATCAATTCTATTTTAAAAAAATGAATTATGATACGAGAATATATTTGATGAGAAATAATGCATAAATTTAAAAAAGAAAAATGTTATAAATTGAAATATTATATAATATATGAAAATGTATAGACTTGAATCTGTGCGAATTCGAATTCAGAGGGGAACAGAGAGAAACGTAGGCTCTGGGCAGTAATAAACAGCAAATAATTTTAAAATGTTACCTACGAAAGGTTAAATATTATGCTAATATTAATATTGAAGGGTTAAAAAACAGCCATTTTATTTAGAGTACCCTATTAAAACGACATTCACGATACACACGTATTGATACCAAACACTGAAGCTCATCAGTGAGTACAATTTGTGGAGAATTCGCGCCTCTACGAAGGGCTAGTCACATTAGTTTATCGGATTTTCTTCACGTTTGTAACATTTGAATAGGGGTCGGTTTCCTACAGAAAGTCCTCCCAGGAGGCACCTCCCGCGAGTCGCATTGCCCTGTTCAAACCCCGAACACAAACAAAACAACACTGAAAACCATATTCGACTTCTCGCAATTTGTTAGAGTTTCATGCCAAAGACTAACGCTATCTCTCAATCACGCTACATTGTCCCTTGAGAATCCTATTTATTCTAATGTTGAAATAGGCGACATAGCTCAGAATGCCAGATATAAGGCATTAAACAGCGATCTCATCAAAAGATATATGTAGAAATAGATGGCAATAACTAAAATTAAGCCAAGATGATGGATAAAGTGATCTGAAATTCGAGTCTAACAGTAACAGCAACACGTTTCTCTTCACGTACACAAGAATTATATAAATCACAGACAACATAAAATTTCGTAACAATAAATATTGTGACCGAAAAAGAATCTGACAGGAAATGGCGTCATCAGGCAAATTCATTTGAAATTTTCATGTGACGAAACGTGTACTATTTCAGAAGATTGAACTTTGTAACCTGATAATGTAACAAAATGTAAAAGCTCACCTTTATAATCACATTCGACTGGACAAGCCGGGTAAGACGTCGACATTAGAAAAGATCTTGTGAAACGTTGCAAAAATTAATATTTGAATACTTCTTTAGATAAAAGTCAAACATGAAACCACTTTGCTTTTTGGCTCTCTTCGTTTTTGCCGTTAGAGGTAAGTGACTTTTTATTATAATGCAGTCGAACTCCGTTTATACGTTTCTCAGTTGTACGTTTTTCGCAATTCTGGTTTAAAGGTTTTTTTCTGCACAGTACTCCATTACAAAGGACTCGGATTTCGCATTTATACACTGTATTTTCTGCTGCTCTATGGCACTTTTTCCCTCGCTTTGAAGTGGAAACATTGAAAGCAATTATTAATTAAAAAACTGAATAAGCCAATTCATTTTAGCTTAGTCTGATGAGCGATTTGCTAAAGAGGGGTGCCTATCGGGAGGATCTTTAGTAAAAACTGGCCATTACTTAGCAGGAGTTGCGGGTTCTACTTCTGTTCCGGGAGGATCTTCACCTCCAGAATACTGTATTCTAAAATTATATTATTTAATTTAACAACAGACGGAGGCCTGTGTCAAATTCTTTAATAATTATTTTGCCTTATGACTCTATAAAGAAGCCGGTTGTTCGTTTGTAATTCGCATAATAATGTAAACATTTTAAAATTTATTAAATAAATATATTTTATGAAGTTCCCTTACGTTGAACTTGTATTTGATCAGCATTAACTGTAAGCTGACTTCAGAAAATCATAAAATTCTAATTATCTTGTAATTTAATTTTATAATTATTACAATACACCAATTCGACGCTGCCGAAATAATTTATTAACTTTACTACATGTTCTTGAACCAATTGCTATTAGTTTTAGGTTAATCTCGGCTTAAATGGAGCCACGATTAACCCAATTTCGACTAATCGTGGATTTATGTGGAAATATTTATAAGATATAACAATAATGCTTATCTGATTTATTACAGGTGATAAAACTGCCGAAGAGTATATAGACATCGTCATAAAGAAAGCCATAGAGCAAGTCCCTCATCCATTACATCTTCCAGATTTCGAAGGATGGGCAGAATATACGGAAGGTGTAGCATGGGGTTTGGACGAGTTAGAAAGAGTTGGACCCACAAATGTAATTATCAACGAAAATTCCCACACGTTTGAAGGTCGTTTAGGTGTAGATGAAGTGGCGGGAAGATATAAATGGAGAAAATATATAATTCATAAGATCAGATCAGGTTTCGCTTTTGTCAAAGCATCGAACTTTACAATCGACATTCGAGTTCGACAAGATCTCGAACCCAAAGCACACGCAGAATTAGAATACTTGAAAATAGTCAATATGGATGAAATCGATGTAGAAATGACAGGCCTGAGCTATTTATCTTGGATTATTTCCGGAATTGTAGATCCTCTAGCCAATAAATTTGAAGAACAGTTGGCGGGTTTCGTGGAAAAGAATTTAAGAGCAGCTTTAGAAAACGAATTCAAACACGTTCGCCTTCCTATATTAGAAGAATAGTAATTCAGACGAGGAACATGCAATTATTAAATAAAATGATTTATGATTATTTTGTGTCTTTTTCTGAAATAGTTATACAGTGGTACCTCGTTCTTTTAACGACTCTAACTTCGAACACTTCAGAGTTCGTACACAAAATTTCGTCTCGGGGTTAGAAACGCTCGGGCAGTGAAAAAATGTGCTCGATGCGTAAACATAATCTGTTATGTGTTCAACTTGTCTCTCGCTTTTGCTCTTTCTATTCTTTTTTTTTACCACTAACCACTTCATTTTTGTATTAATAATTTGTATAACAATAAAGATCTTTTTGGATATCCCGTATTTTGGTTACAAAAATTATCTAATGATAATACAAATATGCTTTTAGTATGCTAAAATAATTATCCAGTATTTCCTTTAAATACTGGCGAAACAGTTCTTTTTAACAAAAGTAAGAGATAAGGCTAAAATTTTATCTTTAGAAGAAAAAATCAATGAATAAATAATTTTAAAAAAATTAAATACTGGAGATCAATTTTGCTATTATTGTTTACGGTACTATCAATTAGCCATTCAAACAATAATCGATAATTTTCAATTAGCATTTCATGCAATCTCATAAAGTTGCAATTTCTCTTCTTCGTCCACCACCCTGTCGACACAATTGGTAAGTTCGGTCCAGTCGGGATGAACTCCGCACTTCCATCCCATGGTGTATCTACTGAAAGAAGACGTTTCCTCCCATGAAGAAAGACAACGACGTGCCAAGCACTAATGTTAAAGTCGAATTGGCTCATGGACAGTTTGTCGTGACAAAAAACCGGAGTCTGAAGTACGTGGTTGTTGCAGGATCAAAGTTTAGCCAAAGATCTGAACGAATCGAAGACGAAAGGGAAGGAATTTTTGGCGAAACAATTGCTTTCGTCGCAGAAATGCCAAAGCAGAGTGGTGACGAAGACGGCCACTCTGCCTCGGTATTTCGTAAATGTATTTTAAAGTTGTTTATAAATAGTTCGTACAAGAATGGCAGCGCTAGACGTGCTCTCGACCATTCTGGAAGCTGTCCCAAATGTTCACGATTGTCTTGCGATCTGACGATCCTAATGGGATTGGATAGACTGATGGCATAAGACAATACGACACGTGGTTGATTTGTCGAGGGATGTGTGTCTATCGGAAAGACTTTCTTTAGAAACCTAGCCTCTATTTAAGTGTTAGACACGTGAAGAAACCGCGGATTTCTCTACGTGGGCACCCCGTTCGTGAGGCGAGTATACGGTATTCCAGTTTGTTATACACTCGGCCACTCGTAGGATATTTTGGATTGTCCCACGGATCGTAGCGATGTTTTTTAAACTCCATTCTGCCCACAGGATAGAAAGAGTTTTAAAAAGCTACTTTAGCAAGTCAACTTAGAAAAAAAGAGAGAGATACCTTGCTTAAAAATGAATTATTCTATAAGAAATTAATATTGTAAGATTATGAGATGGAATTATGAATAAAATAAAACTTAGGGGGGGACTTAAAATTTTATATTTTACTAACAAGAGAAGTGCTATTATTAGTAGTAATTGAACGTGTAATATGCATAAATGTATAAACTAAAAAACAATACTGTTTGCATTAATTATAAATTCATTACTCACATGACGTACAGGAGGGTCTAATGATGTGTTACCCTCCTGTACGCAACCATCATACTGTCTGGATAATATTATTTTAGAAAAGATACTTAGGACAGTTAGAGAAAAGACAGGGCTCAAGACTAAACCTTCCTCTCACTCAGCCAATTATAAGTGGAGGGGGCGTAATGTTTGCTAGGGGAAACTACTCGGCATGTTTTTCTTTAATAACTACAACTTTGCAATTTCTAAACGTTTATGTTTTAAACAAATTATAACATACTACATAGTTGCAGTATAATTCCTTATACGCAATATTTTTCAACGTTAAATGGTAATATATTTAACATTCTTCCATCCCGTAAAGGCAGATAGAACCAAATCTCAAGATGTAATTTTTATAAAAAATGAAATGTCAAATGGGTATGGTGTGGACATCATCCTATTGTTCCTATCCAGATCTATCCCTAATAGAACAATATACAGTAGACCCCCCTATAACACGGTAGATACATTACGTGTTATATGAATTCCGTATTGTACACTTAGATTTTACAAAGCAAAACGTCGTTCACAAACCGGCACTTGTGCAGTTTAGTGGGTACGGCTGTTTGAAAGGTTTTCTTCCATAAAGTTAATCGATTCTAGACTAATTTGACTCGAACATTTCCAAAACACGTATAACTTTTTTGGGAGTAATCCATATAAACTATGCTATAAACAAAAAATTGTAGGAATACTTATTGAGTGCGCACCGTTCGAAGACGCCATTGCTTAAGCTTGTTTTCGTCGCGGAGCGGCTCATCGAACGGCGGACGCGTTTCGCTGAACTTTGGAGACATCATTAACAGAAATATAATTTTTATGGCCGTTGAATAATAAATGTTTTTTTAGTAAGTCCACTGCTCGTTTAAACTCAACGGTTTGTGCAATATCCACTATTCATCCAGATTCGACCAATCCTGTCGAGGCACGAGTCGGCCATGACAATCTGTCTCATTCTTTTACCGTGTTATACGAGTCTCTTTTAGCGTGTTATACAAACACGATCGCAATTTTTCCGCCGTGTTATACGAATCCGTGTTATATGAACCCGTGTTATAGGGAAGTCTACTGTACATGTCGCTCGGGTCGGCAAATTGCAAATGCACCCTCTGATATCTTGCTTCCATTACTCTCCACTTGGGTGACGTTTAATACCTTGCTACAACGCAATGACGGTAAATAATCGCCAGCGAAAGTCTCCGAAACGATAGCATTGCTAGCGGGATATTCAGAAGGCAAGCGTGTGTCACGGACACATCTGAACGTCGGGTTTGGCTAGGTATATTCGGCACTTTCTCCTGAGGTGACTGCGCTAAACACCAAACATCCCGCTAGCAAACGCACCGAAATCTTACCTCGATTAGCTTTCGACTTCTGAATCGGATGATTTCAACAATGGAATTCGAACAATAAAATTCAACAATACTATTCATTGTTGCGTTGTATTAAAATTTGAAAAATTTGTCAAACTTTTCGTAATTTTTTCAAATAAAACTTTTTTATCGATTAATTACACTACATTGTGTTTAAGAAGCAAGAAAAAATATTTATATTTTATTTTTATACTATATTATGAAATTAAATTATATTTTAAGATAATAGAAATCAAATGAAAATGTTATCTTATTTATAGTGTTAAATTGTTACTAATATGAACGGTAAATTAATACTGTATAAGATTTATGACACTCGTATTAATATCATAAAGCAGGGCTGTCCAACTGGCGGCCCGCGGGCCGTATACGGCCCGCGAGTACATTTTACTATGAATAAATTTATGTTTCTAAATTATTATTATTAATATTAAAATTATTTTACTATGTGAAAATTACGGCCACAATGTTCTCATTAATATATTACGAATATTTTAAAGTTTTCTTTTTAGTATAAATAAAATATATTTTTAATTAACATAAACTGACTTTTCATTTATCAACCTTCTTGGCCCCCGAAATGTTTGGTGAAGAAAATATGGCCCGCGGGCTATGATAAGTTGGACAGCGCTGTCATAAAGCATATATTTATAGTTTAAACATAAAGCTACACTCGCTAAATTAAAGATCCTCTACTCGAAAGATCGCTTAAGGGTTGTGTTGCTTTTTTTTCATTTTTTGAAATCCAAGTCAGTTTCATATCTGATCTTTCGTTCAATAGATTTCTATTTATTGAATATTTTAATGCCTATTATATAATTTGTTACGAGGCATTTTTATTTTTCTCTATGCACAAAGTATTAATCTTTTATGAACTCAAAGTAGCGCTATTACTAGCGCGATTAAAGCGATGTTGAAAAAAACCACAAAACTGTACTGCAATTAAGAAAATACAGTAGTGCAATGCACAGTACAGTACCTCTCTGACTATCCATCACTGGCACTAAAGCTGGTTTCTACTTCAAGTGCCTCAGCGATTGGTACAATTCTAGGTCCGAATGACACGGTTGTAACTTTAACAGAGCTGTAGAACATACTGATAGGAACAAAAAAAGTCTAATAAACTATGGGTGTACGAGCGCGCCCTTCGCGAGATATAGGCCCCCCAAAATGACTATATGTGAACTTTTCGAGACCCTCAAAAATGAGTTCACACCGTACAGTAAACTGTGCGGTGTGAACTCATTTATTTCAGGAGGGGAGTCGACTCGTCAGACGTCTAAACGAGTGTGAGACATCATAAGTTTGTCAATTTATCCAGTGGTGTGGAGTAAACCAGAGTTTTTAACATTAATGCCTATGTAAGTCGGCCGGGACCACAGAAAACAGACTACTTAACCGACGGTGTCGAGTTATACCTATGCGGACTCGACTGTAGTTACAAACAATGTAATATATTGAAAATTATAAAAATTAAAAATGTATTTTAAGCAGCAAATAACATGTTTCGTTCTTATTTAAGTATTATACTTTTTTAGAGTAAACAAATGATTTAAACTAGAACAAATTCTAGTCACGTTGTTTCGCGAGACCTTCGTAACTGAACTTTGACCATTCAATTTAAAATATATGAATAACTTACAGATTACGAATTATAAAAATGCATTAGGTAATTGAATCGAAATTTCAAAAATATTAGTTTAAATCTTCATCGACCAGATTTAGAGAAGTTGTTTAGTGTAGAAGTCGCCTTTTTTAGTACAGTACTACTAAAAGTTGCCTCATTGACTACTGTATCGGCATTATTATTACCACAAACAAACAAACAAACAAAAAAGATTATTTTTTAGAAAATCATAAAAAAATAAATTATAACGTGCATTTCGATTAATTTTGGAAGTTTTCTTAACTCAAGAGGAAGATCTGTAGGAAATTTGATACGATAAGAAAACACTTCTGGTACGGATGGAAGTCGGTTGCAGATAAATTGCAATTTCCTAATTTATTTTTATTTTTTTAATTCTATGTAGAAAAATGATTGGTCTTTGGACTCTAACATGCAAAGTTATTTTCTTACGTCTCCCGGACAAAACGTGAGTATTATTAGTTACTATTAACCTGGAAAAATCGAATAATTTATTAATTTATCTAATAATTGGTAACAAGCACGTCGATCTTCTATGACAATTTCGTTGGTAAAAAAATCCGTTTTTTAAATAAATTATTCTATTTTTAACCATTGAAATGTTTAAAAAATTATTACTTAATAAATTACGGCATAACGATTTTATTAAAATGTCCTTACTGTGTAGATTTTTGTTATTATTTACAACTTAAAAAATAACAACGCAAATGAAATTGCCTCCAGTAAACGAAGGAATTCGACTTAAATTGGTTTTATATGGAAGAAAATTTTTTAAAAAATGATAATTTATATAAAGCATAAGGTCTTATTAAAAATTAATCGTGTATTTTGATTAAAATATAGGCCTATATATATATATATATATATACACGTATATAAATGAAGAATTTTTAATTGAATTTAACTTTATATCCATTAGTTAGTTGAGTATCGTGCAATGTAATGTTTACAGATTAAGAAAGACGAATGATATTATACGAGTAAATTAGTAGTATTGTTTAGCCGTAATAGTTAATGAATACTTCAGGATAGGATAGATGGAACACTGCAACGCAACACAAGGCGAATCTGGCCCCTCTTTAAGTGTTAAATATATTTAATAAATTTTAACAAAAGTTTCAAATTTTTCAGAAATTTCAAAGAGAATCGACATGATTTATTTACGTTGGATTGCGACATGTTTTATTATAATTATACCCTGTACGATACAAGTTAAAGCCGAAGATTTGGCACCAAATGTCACTACGAGTGAGTAAATTTATTAACTAGTTATTGTATAAAATTATAAAAATTTAATTTAAGCTTTTAACTATTTTTTTAGCTGACGATAACAGCACTAATGCAGACGATGGCGTGGCAATCATCAACAACAGTACGAGTCACGACGAAGACAAATCAGAAAATAATACAACCGTAACAACACAATCAAGTAATGCAACAAATTTGGAAAGTAATAATACATCAAACTCGATTGAAATAACAGAAATTTCAATTCTTCAAGATGAGAATTCCACAGATTTAGTCCATGCTAACGTAACAGATGAGAAATCCGTCAATAACGAAGATCAAGACTTCAATCTTACCAAACCTTTGAGTTCGAGTGCTGCAAACAACGATAGATGCTCTAATTTGGGTAATCCTAACGATTACGTCGACAATTTGATCGAAAGTATAGTAAAGAATTCTTCGGGAGAAATTAATCTACCTTCTAAATATGGGTTCTTCACATTAACAAATGGAAGAATGTGGGACCTTACGAATGCACGAAGAATTGGCGATGCCGAAGTCACGTGTACTAATATTTCCATAGTTATTCAAGCTTTGTTACGCTACGAAGACGCAAAAGCCGTATATACTTGGCGCAGAAAATCCCTTTTAAGTACATGGAAAGGGAAAGCATTTCTTCGAGTGGATAAAATTGATATCCAGTTTGGGATAATACAAAATAACACCGGAACTTATCTTCATTATTTTAAAATCAAAGACATGAGCGGCATCAACGTTGAATTTACGGGATTGACTTACGTAACATGGGCTTTATCTCGATTGACAAATTCGGTGATAAACAACTTTCGCCGAACCGCGAGTGTTATAATCGAAGGGTCTTTTAAAGAAGCATTCGCTATAGAAATTCGACGTATGAATTTTCCGTTGGCTTAAAATTATCCTTATCTCTTTCCTAACGATTATTTTTTTATTATGTATTCCATTTAATGTCTGTTAAATTCGTTAGTGCAAGGCATAGTTTACAAATAAGCTGCAGCTCAGAGCCTTGCCCCATCTTCCTTGCCAATATGTATTATCCAGTATTATCCAGTAGGGCCTCTTGTATTTCGTAGCTTAGGGCCAAAAGATGATTATACCCAGCTCTGACTGTGGCATACGAAATTTGTGCTGTAATACTAAATTCAAATCTTATATAATAAATTGAATAAATGATATAAATAAAGGGAAAATCCGTGAATGTGTGTGTTTGTGTTTGTTTGTATTGGTTTTTATTTACCCTCTTCGAAGTTTAATAACTCCCGTGTGTCGAAAATTTCTGAAAGTTTGCAGGGAGGTTTGTGTATTAGGAGGATCGATGCTAGTAAATTTTGGTGGTTAGAGGTTGAGGGAGTGGAAAGATAACGAGGATCGCGTGTATCTCCAGTAGGGTCAAACTTAATGACGATTTTACTCGTTATTAGCATTTAAATTTTTTTATGAAACCCATAAAACCCCTCAAAATTAAGCATTTTGGCACTTTATAACAGTTAAAAATATAAAAAGGTTTTTAATAAAATATCATGACAGATGGCGCCACCAGAATTTTAAATTTTGCGGGAAAGTTAAGCAACTCGTTGCTTGATTTTTTTACAATCAGATAAAAATTCTGTTTTTATATTTTAATACATATATATATATATTATATCTTTAATACATTCAAACTTTAGGTCGGAATTCGTTGTAATCCTATAATAAATTTGCATCAAATTCTTTTAAAAAATGGCTGACGATTTACACTGTTTTCGTGTGTAGTGTATGCAGTGGTAATATTCGAAATATTTAACAAGGGGTTCGCTAGCAGAAAATTTTTTCCTGACAATCACCGACAAACGAAATGGAAATTTTGGCTAGAAATAAATACAATACCTTTTCTTGCAACCATATATCTAACAATCAGTGGCGTATTTAGAACGTAACGAGCCATGGGAGAAGGCCAGGTAACAATAGTATTTTAGGGCTGTCGACCTTTTTTTTTTTTCAAGAC
This sequence comes from Centruroides vittatus, assembly GCF_030686945.1. Taxonomy (NCBI): domain Eukaryota; kingdom Metazoa; phylum Arthropoda; class Arachnida; order Scorpiones; family Buthidae; genus Centruroides; species Centruroides vittatus. The sequence continues at coordinate 1,232,254 of NW_027120714.1, read as the reverse complement.
AGAGAAATTCTTTACCGCAATATGGCGCTTCTAGAAATAGGCACATGTCATCATCTCTCGAGATACATTATACTTTTTCTTTCGCTGTCCATAGCCCGACACGTGTTCCACAGCCATCTTGTCTCGCGCGCGTGGCATTCTGGGATCTCTCTTATGACTGGATCTACTTTCAAGACACTCTTGAATCGATCGCGATTAAACCTCGATTGAAACGGTCGAGAGAGATCGCACCAAGACATACTCCCTGACCTTGCTCACAATCTAGATTGAAATGCTCGGTGCAAACGGGGTATAAGGCCCTAGTTTAGTAGTATTACAGAGTATAATACGCATATTTTAATATATTTAAAAAAAAACAAACCCACTGAGAAATGTTCCGTGTGTTTAACAAGGTTCGGAAAACTGAAAATTTTAACAACGGGTTCGGTCGAACCCGTGCGAACCCGCTGAATATCACCACAGAGTGTATGTATTAATTCGCTTGTGCCAGTAAATATAGGTGGCGTATGAGTCGACTAAAATGGTTGCCACAAAGGGTATAGCTTGCTTGACAATGTACGAGAATTACTCGTGTGTTGTCTTTTTAATAACTTTTCTCTCTGTAGTCAAAACGTTTTATTCGCATTTGTATCCGACATTAATCCTAGTTGATTTCGTAGTTGTTTAAGTCACTATGATTACACTTTGTGAAATTTTAGAATATGTGGCTGATCGAAAAAAGATGTCTTACAGAAGGAGAGGAAATACCAAAACTGATAACTTCATATCTATCCAGCTCTTTCTCAGCAAACAATTCACTTCAGTTTCCCACAGCTAATTTTGCTGAGCTTAAAATTCTTTTATACAAATGTTTTCACCCTATCTAATATAGGCCATCGTCAGGTTTAATATTATAAATGTTCCAAAATGGAACGTACCGTTTTCGAATATTTTACATATTTAAAATTCAATAAAATAATTTAACTTTAAAATAAATTGAAAGAAGTGTGTATATTAAATAAATAAATAAACAAATAAAACATAGAAAACAAAGCTAAGTAGAAAGAAAATATTTAAGGGTTTTTAAGTGTCATTCTTTTTTCTATTATATATTTCCACGCTGTTGGAAGCGCATTAGCATCCATAGCATTTCGGCAACGGTTTTTCATTTTAATTTTATAAATTTCCACCTTTTCCTTCTCCAACGCAATGGATGGAGAGTGCACCGTTTAAATGACTTTAGCCTCTTCCCATTTTACAATCGCTCCTTTAGTCTGTGCTATAATTGATAATATTGTGCTGTTGTGTCGTTTATCAACGTTGTATCAAATGCTCTTTTTCTTATAAAAATCGAGAATGATCTATAAAAGAGCACCTAATATCTGTAGCTTGCTACGGAACGATAAAGACAGCGTAAAAAAGGAAGTTAAAGCTGGGGTATATAAAATTCCATTTGAAAATCAACAGTTAGGAATCGAAAAAGATTATGTGGGTATGACTAGAAGAAACCTGGCAGTACGTCTGCGATAACATACATACAGTTTTGACAAAGGACACAACACAATATTAGCAAGGGTGAATACTTTCTATTCTAACAAACTACTTTATACCCATAGCAGCCGCCATTATGTAGTTCGCGCTAATACCACTAGGTGTCAGATCTATCGTTGGCACAAGCGAATAGATGTGTGCGTATGTCTAAATTACAATTACAACATTTAATATTACTGATAACAGTTACATTTTTATTGAAACTTTAATTGATACGAAATTGGCATTTATACTCCATCAGACTCGAGATATGACACAGTTATATGGCAGTAAAAACAGAAAAACTCGAGACAAAAATTTCTCTAGAAATTATTTCATAAAGAGATTCTAATATTTAATGATTAGAATACATAAACGAACTCTTCGATACTTACAAAAATTATGTATTCCAAGCGTCAACAATTGTATTTTTAACCGATTAAAAAGAAAAATACAGTCTTATATTTTAATATATATTTTTGTATAATATATATATATTTAAAAAAAGAAATTTAAAGTCAAATTAATCAAAATGTCCGATTTAATTCTGAAGAGAGAAAACGACACCATTTAATTGATTACGTAGGGCTTCACTGAAAGTATGCTTGATGGTATCGTGAACGGTTTGCTTGAAGGCATTTATGGCAGGGCCTGTTATTTTTTCCTTTGGCCATGTTATGAAATTTTCACCAGTTAAGTACACTTCAACGTTCCTCATTTTGGTCACCGTACACGATGCCAATTCCGGAAGTAAATGTTCTTGCCTTAATTGCTTAATTTCGATGAAAACCATAAATTCGTCTGCTTTAAAATTAACCATTCCGTCTAATTTCCTTGTCATCATCCTTCTCTGCCATTTATAACTTCCTTTCAATTCTTCGACTTTCAAATGGGCCGCTATAATCACTTCTCTATCTTTACAGATTATGGAGCAGCTGTTTTGGGGACTTAAAGTCGAAAGTCCCCACGCACTACCCTCGTTCAACTGGATGAAATTTGTATAATCTTGAAGTGGAAGAGGATTTGGAAGTTGTACGGTTGCATTGTGAACCAATCTTCTAATGAATGGCTCTACTTCGTTTTCCTTGCACGATAATTTAGCAACTAGACCTTAATTAAAATATACTTAGGCTTTATATTTTAAGAAAATTTGATAATTTTTACACTAGAAACAACGATACTTACAGTTTGTCGTGTGAATATGAACGACGAGTGTCGATATGAAGATTATAAACAGCTTCTAAGTTTAAAAATCAACACGTTAAATGTATAAATTTTATGAATGAATAAACTAAAAGAATTAATTATTACCTTGATTATGCAATAACGAAGATTTGTCATGTTGACGTATCGAATTGAAGACATGAAAGAATTTAACAACGCACGTGTGCGACTCACACCCCTCTTGTCAGAAGCGAAGCGTGATAAGCATTTATATCTCTGCTGTTTATCACTATAACTGTGTTTTCCTGTGTTTAGTTGTTGCTAGGATGAAAGAAAAACGTCAAAATGATGAAAGGATTTCGTAAAATTTATATTTCTCAAATTGCATTTAAAAAAAAAAAAAAATCTAAATTAAGATGGTAATTCTTGTATACAAATTTGTAACGTGATTTATTTTCGAATATTTTAAATTTCATTCTGTACTTTCGTTCTTATTTTGTAAATACAATCGACTTTTTATCATCTTTCCTTATCTAAAGATTAACTTATTAGTTCATTAATGTTAAGAAAATACTGAATAGGCCTAAATTTATTGTTATAATTTAGTTTAGTTTTTTGAATTATCTTCAGAAAACATAAAATTATATGTTAATTTTATTTATTTACAACAAAAAAAAAAGGTTTTGACTTTATCTAACAGTTGTTTAGCGGTAAAAACCACTGAACACTGTATTTGTTTGAGGGTTCGCGCCCGACCAACAGGCTGGTCAGTGGAATTTTCCCTGTTTTTTTATATCCGTAACACCTAAATAAGGCTGATTTTCCATAATGCGAATGACCGAGACAATGGTCAGAGGAATTTTCCAAGTTTTCTTCACATTTGTAACACGCAAAAGGACCAATTTTCCATATCGCGTATGAACAACAAGGTGGCCAGTGGAATTTTCTAGGATTTCTTGACATTTTTAATCTAAACATGGGTCAGTTTCCCATAGAAAGTCCTCTCGAGAGGCATCGTCTCTTGGCTGATATGCTCTACACGAGAGATCTGCTCGTGTGTTGCTTTGCCGTATCCTATCAAAGCAAATCATCTGACCTATTTTCTTTCGCTTTAAAGATTATTCTTGAAAATTAACTTCATGCTTTAACGTTAAAATATGTTTTATAATCTATATTAATAATTATAATTCTTACATTACTTGTGTACTATCAATATTGTCTGAATATTGTCTGATAATGCCAATTTAGCTATCAATTAGCTCGTATCAAAATTACATAAAGTAGGATATTGGTGGAAGATAACATAATATCTAGGTACGATTGCCGAATTAATTATATCTTATCTGAGGAATACATCTCGGATTCTTCTATTTGTAAAGATAAATCTTTATAAATATAAAAATTTATTAATTATTTATCAAATGAAACTATGCCATATCGAAATTTCAAAATTACATTAGATATAATTATAGAATTACGTAAACAGAATAATTGTTTACAACTAAAATTACCTGCCAAATAAGCTGCGATTATTCATTTCTAAATCGTAACTTTGTAAGAAAGTTGCGGATAAAAAGCAAGCGCTTTTACATTATTTTTGAGAAAATTTACATCAGAAAATACAGAACAAAAGTGTTGCTCCTTACATTTGCTTTCGTGAAGAAAGTCGCCATTAGACATGATGTAATTCTTTCCTTCTTGCAAGCAGGAAGAGGGAAGAGGGCATTTTTACAACACCATCATGAATTCTCCCGGGCCTACAATGGCAGATGGCGAGATAATGCTTGAGAAATGTGCCCATGAAAATGTGTGATTGTACTGATCGAGATTCGGTCAACAGATTGATGCATTTACAGCTTCGTACTTGGTTGCGGTTTGGCACCTAACCAACGGCTTGGTAACGTGGAATTTTCCAGGTTTTCATCACCTGCCTAACACCAAAATAGAGTCATTTTTAAAATTCTCTCTGCCCTGTGGCACTAGAGGGCTTTTAAAGAAACCAATTATAAGTTCGCCAGGCCGAGTGGGGAGAGACGCGCATCCCAGGAAAATTCTGGGTTTATTAGATCTACCGAATTCGAACCCGGGTCTCCAGAGCAGTAGGTTAACGCCTTAACCATTGGCCATCCAGCTAGAGTTATTACAGATATGAATAGCAATAGGTTGCTTCAGGCGCATAAAACTCTAGTTCTTGATAAAGATTAAATAAATGAAGATTACGATTACAATGTTGAAAAGTTTTGATAATTTGCCAACATAAGGTCCATTCATTTAGTTAAGATAGTGTGTACTTTTACGTCAATTTGATGTTATAATTATAGTTTTACAATGATTAAGTTGAAATAATGACGTCAAATTGACGTAGAAGTATGCCCTTCCTCAACCAAATGAACAGATCCATAATATAACATAATAAGCGATGAAAACCGGAAGAGAAGAAACAGAATTTTTGTAACATTTACATGTACTTAAAGCATTATATTTTACATTACAAAGCATTACAAAAAGCCACGCATCATTTATTTTAAAATTTAATTAATTTTTTAAATTGTAATTAATTCCTGTACAAATATTTATTACAGCTCAAAATTTAATTGTTTATACCGAAAATAAACAATTATATTTTATTTACGCGCAAATGTATGTACGAATGAATGAATTGCTTCTCATTAATGAATGAAACGAATGAATTCTTATCAGCTCCAGCCGGATGGCCGAGCTCCTGATAAGAATAGACTACCGCTCTGCGATCCAAGATCAAATTCGGGTGAGCAATCCCAGGAATTTTTCACGAGCAGTCTGTTCTGGATAAGTATGGCCCAGTTTCTCACCACACGACCGCCTTTCATAGAACTGGCCTATTCCACGATGGGTATGATTAAAAAGGCCTCTTTGCGCCCTTCGGTACAGGGCAGAAAGAGAAAAAAGAATCTTATCAGTTGTAAGATATCATAAATTGCAAATAAAACCGAAGAGTCAATTGTTTCCTCGTGGCTTAAAAATTCTGCACATTTCTTCCTAAAGCATGAAGTATCCATTTCTGATATAAGGAAAGAAAGTATAATCTTCAAAAGTAAAAGACACATAAACACCCAAAAGACACTCGGGTCCGGAGCGCCTGTACATTAGAATGATTTATAACTTAATCTGCAAATATAAAAGAAACGATGTTTGTCCATTGTCTCGTGCAACTATTTTTATGTAGTTTGTTCGTAGTGTGTTGACCACTTTCTTTCTTTACAGGGCAAGTTAGCCCCGAGTGCACCAACGTTAGATGTTGAACCGTTCCTACATAGTATGTAAACTGTATTGACAAAATGTATGCAAGTCTAGTTTCATAATAAATCTACTATATAAAGCTGAAAAAATGCGTAGTCCCTTTCTTTCTATCTGTCACTGTATGCCAAAAACGGCCACTAGTGCGCCCCCTAGCAATTATTTAAATTAACAATATAAATTTTTTTTTATATTTATTTCATATTTTTACAGTATAATATTCAGTATATTATTATTTTTATTTGTAATTTAGTATGCCCCGATGTCAAAAGACCCGATTCCTGCATCGGGCCTTTCGACTTGTCTAATAATATAAACCTTCTTCTTTTTCTTCTTAGTACGGTTTCATATGAAGATAATATAAGCCATTGATCGCGTGTCAGTTTATCTGTAACGGTATGCCTAGAACGGCCACTAAGGACGCCATAGCTATTATTTAAATTAATAATAAATTCAGTATTTTGAGTAACAATATTAAAATCACAATAAATGCGGTTTTTTGCGTTTTTGACTGCGTTTTAGTAGGGTATGCCATGAAAAAATCAGTATATTATTATTTTTATTTGTTATATGAATTTTTTGTTTATACAACGGAATGACACTGCTGCTGCTAGCCCCGTCCCTCACCACCCGGCCGCCCCATTGTGGGCCTGGCCGAACCCATAATGGGCTTGCTATAAGAGGCCCTCTTAGTGCCCACAGGGCGGAAAGAATTAAAAAAAAAAAAACCGCTGCTGCTAGAACGCCCAGTAAGGGACGTCCCGGGCTACTAGTAAATAGCGAGGTTGAGGCCGACGTTTTAAACGCGAAAACGTGTACGTCAGACGTTCGGCGCCGCTTTCCTGTAAGCCTAGAAGTTTGACAATGGCGTTTGGAATGTCGAGCACGATTCTACTGACTTTCCAAACGCCATTGTCAAACTTCTAGGCTTGCAGGAAAGCGGCGCCCGAACGTCCGACGTACACGTTTTCGCGTTTAAAACTTCGGCCTCAACTTCGCTAATAATAATACATAAAAAACTTCAAGATTGTTGTTTTTTCGCTTTTTCGTTTGCAAATCGGTCAATCACTTTCTCCAGATCAGGTTGACAAGCTACTGTTTTTTCAATTGATAAAGCCAAAGAACTAAAACAGTGTTTTGATATGCTGCTTCTTAAATAAGTTTTGATTAATCTTAGTTTTGATAAACTTCGTTGCTGTCGTCGCCGGTAAAGTTAAAAAAAAATTACGCGTGCTGCAGTAATGTCGGAGAACTTACTTGATTCTGCGGTGTGAATTAATTCCTTTATTAAAAGTAACAGTAATGTGAAATCTGGAAGTTAAGAACCTAAAATTTCTGAATTATTTCACTCCAGTTATAAACGACTTAATCAACAACATTCCATACCCGGGAAATTGTTGACCCTCGACTGGCAACGATCGTCCCCTAACTGTCAACAAGCCATTATTCCCTCGGAGCACGTAGATCATCTTGCACGTTGGTTTACAGTTAGCGTCCGAACTAGTCGTTTATTTGAATCCCGGGAACACCTATGGCCCTAATTGCGATCAGTTATCGATCACGTGACAGGTTTTCTCATCAAAAACCTATAAAAGACGCTTCCTTCACCCCTAAAGGGCTCGCTCTCCGATCGTCTCTCGAGACGACGTGCACTGCGCCATCCGCCGGACCCACAAAAAGTTTCTAAGTTCTTTTAGTGCGAGTGTCCAAACTACGACTCCATTCGCCGAACTCCGTCTACTACGGAATTTCTAGAGGCTTTCTGAAGTTCTAAAGAACTCTAAAGTTTTAAGTCCCCGTCTACGACAGTCTACAACTCCATTTATCGGACTCCGTCTAACCCGGAATCATTAAGAGGTATGAATATATATGTGTAAACTCTCTCTCTACGGACCCCCTTTTTGTATATGAGGGTAGAAGTGTAGTTTTGTTCGTTTCGCTTTTAATAAATCTTGTTTTGTTATAAAATGATGTCTTTCTTGACTGTCGGCTTCGTCTTATCGTCGACCCCATCCTTCCTCCTCCTCCACTCGCGTAACGCGTAACGCGCCGTCGACGTAACAGCCATCCTTGACAAGTGAGTCGCCGGAAAAAGAGGTACGACTCCCTCTTACCTCCCCGGGATCTCACAGTAAAGTTCGGCAACTTCGCGTTTAGTAGTAATTTCTTTTACCCGAGTATAAAAACACATTTTAAATCGAAGCAGTTGAGGTCCAAAACCAGAAATGTCGGAGGGATACGCCGATTGTAACAATTCTGATCCTTCCGGAATATTTTTATCAGATGACGCGACAAGGTATGCGAGTGATGAGTCCTTAATTAAAAAGTGTACCTAATTGTCAAACGGATTTAAATCTAATAGTTAATTTATTAATTATTAAATGTAAACATTTTTTTACAAATATTTTTGCAAGTTTTTATTTCGCTCTTTCTAACTTGGCGACGGCCGGATGGCCGAGCGGTAAAGGTGGCAGCCTACCGCTCTGGGGGACCCGGGATCGAATTCGAACGGGTCGAATAATCCCCAGGAATTTTTCGGGGGTGGTCCGTTCGGATATGTCGGGCCCCGTCCCTCACCACCCGGTCGCCCCATTGTGGGCCTGGCCGAACCCATAATGGGCCTACTAAAAGAGGCCCTCTTAGTGCCCACAGGGCGGAAAGAGTTAAAAAAAAAAAAAAAAAAACTTGGCGCCCTCGTGATTCGTGTGCCTGGAGCAATTTGCTCTAACTGCTCCACGGTAGCTACGCCTCTGTATGATACCCTTTTATAGTCTGTGCCCATTTCTCACTCCGTAAATGGCACAACTCAGGCTATTTAAGTAATGTAATCAACACGGACAAATAAATGACTCTAAATACAGTATTCATTACTAAAATGAAAGTGCGTCTCAGGGGCGCCCGTACATTGGGGCATACGGCCCAATGTACAGTACGTCTCCTTTTCTAATCCCCAAGAAAGTCCTAAACACCAGAAAATTCTTGACTTCTAGCCTGTTCTGCAAATATAAAAGAAACTAATGAACGATATTTGTCCATTGATCCATGCAATTTCGTCGTATGTTGACCAAACCTCCATTCCATGTTTTTGAGGCCAACTTAGCCCCGCTCCGACATTGACTTATAAAGTTTGAAGCTCCTTGCAAAATGTGTGATGTCCGTTTTTATAGTTTGTGCCCCCTTTTTCATAGTCTGCGGGCGCCGCTGGTGTGTCTTGAATGCCCTAATATACTGTAATCAAAATACACCACGTTAAAATTATCTACGTTAACCTCACATTACCTAGAATGGTTTATTAGTATGAAATTTTCTCTCGATATTTTTAAAGGCATATTTTTCTTCCTTTACGATTACTTTCCTTCAATAGAATTGCTAATAATTTTAACGTAACTGATGCACGATTAGAAACATCTATAAGCGCGACAACGAGACGCCATACTTAAATAAATAATACACGAAATAACGTTAAATCTGTAAAGAAGCAGCAATAACTTTTAAATATCGTTTAACAAGAAAAAGTGCCCTTTTATCACGTGACTCTTTTCAGACCAATCATAGATTGCAATTGTAGGCACATCGACAATCAACCTTCCAGGAAGATCCATGTCGGATTCCCACTAGGGGAAAAAAGTGATCACGTGACATAGGTGTCGCGCATATCGATACGGTTGTAAACAAGCTGTTCCGTTCGAAGGATAGCTTACTTTGTAATAATGGATGATAAACTTTTATTAAACAGTAATAATGGAAGAACGAAAATATTTTTAGGAAGGTTAACAACGGTACAATTAAAGGAAGAATTAAAAAAGTACAATGCCAAGTTAGCTGGTAGAAAAGCCGATTTAATAGAAAGGTAAGTTAAAATAATCTACATCTACATTTTTATCGTTAATTATTACATTTATAATTTCAAGTCATTATAACTATTACATGATAAGGTAACTTACCAGTAGATGAAAGTTTTAAGGATAAGATTTCACAAAATGCACATTTTTCGTCGATAAAAACATTTAAAGATCAGTAAAGTTGTCATTGATTGGCAAGATTTGGTCGTGTACTGAGCCTGATATATTATAACCAATTTATACCAGTATCTGAAATGTTAACTGTACCAATAGGTTATCACTGTAATTTAGAACAACAATCAACACAAACAAAACTACTTTCTATGAAGTTCTAAGACAATATAAGAGATACATATCTTAATCTTTTACCAAGAGAAAACAATATTCGGAGTATTTAAAATAAATATAATCAAAATGTCTTTTTTATTGGTCACAAGTCTTCTTGTTTCAATAATTTAATGCAATAAGACTAATTTCTTCACCAATAAACTTTTTGTACAAGTGAATTTTTGCCCATTTTCTTTTACTAAATCTGGCATACACTATATATATGCCATATTTAGGTGCTTGTCAATACTGTTCAGTTACCTTATACTGTTTATTTTTATATTATATGTAATATATTAAGGTAAGAATATAATATATAATAATAATTTTTGCCTTTCCTGTCAATGAGACAGAAAAAACTAAATAAAATATTGGTGATCATATGTTAACTAGTTATTAAACTTGTTTACAATAATTTTCAGGTTACTGGCATATGAGAGGAATCAGGAAACTCATAATTTTTCTATATCCTGTGATAGCTCTCCTGAACTCAAACTTCCTGATTCATCTGAATATAAGGATCTCTCTCCAAGTTTACAAATACCAGTTTTGACTATAGAGACAATTGATGCCTACATGGAGATGTCAGATCAAAGAATGCCACTGTCTGCTGTGCAGATGTATTTTAATGAATTCTTATTATTAATAAGAGGAACAAAAGAGAAACATTTTTTATATTTTAAAGGTAATGTAAAATCTGAATTAACCAAGGGGAACAGATTTACAGATTTAGTAATTACAGATGATGGGGTTATAGAAAATGCAATATGTGAATGTACAGCAGGTAAAGGGCCTAAAGCGTATTGCAAACATGTATGTGTAACACTATTGGCAATAGAAGAATATGGAAGAACAGGCACATATAAGTGTCACAAAACATGCACACAGGTTCTGCAAACATTCCATCAGCCTACCTGCCAACATAAAGGTTCCCCAGTTAAGGCTAGTGAGCTTCCATTTCATTTATTTAAGAAGAAAGGAATGAAAAGAAAATGATTGGAAGATATAAAATTTGACCCCAGTCCATCTGGCAGTACAATCCCTGGTTATACAAACTTTGTTATTAATTTGGCAATGAACATGCAAAGTGGTTGTGCAATACCGATATTGCAATTAAGGCAACCAGCAAACATGAGGGCTTTAGAGTCAGATCATGATATTGCAAAAGCACAATGTCTGAAATGTTTTTAAGTGCTTTACATGTAACTGAAGCAAGTAGGGAGTACATAAAACATTTGGAAAAAGAGACCAGATTACAATGAAAAAGTGCAATTTGGAAGAAGGAACATTTGTTGCATTTGACATCTTCAAACTTTGGAAAAGTTTGTAAATTAAAATCAACAGACAGACTAAAATTGTGTGAGCTCATTACTGTCAAGTAGGCCAATAAAAAGTAAGGCAATTTCTCACAGCTTAAGGTATGAAAAAGAAGCAATTGAAACATATTCTTTTGTAAATACTCCTGTGAAAGAATGTGGCATGTTTCTTCATTCAAAATACCCATTCTTAGCTGCAAGTGCAGATGGGCTAGTGGATGATGATAAAATATTAGAAGTTAAATGTCCTTACTCCAGTTTTAAACTTCCTGTGAATGTACTAAAGATACCATATTTGAAATGTACTGATGACAAAATTACTTTAAAACGGAATCATGATTATTTTCATGAAATCCAAGGACAATTAGCAGTGACAAATAGACAAGTTGCTCATCTGTTTATTTACACAAAAAGTGACTTCAAAGTTTGTATCATTCCAAGAGATAATAAATTCATTGGAGACATGATTGAAACACTAATTATGTTTTTCCATGAGCATATTAAGCCAGTTCTTTTTTTAAAAAAAATGTTTTATAAACATTAAGTTTATAAAATAATTGAGCTAATTGTTATTTTACAATTTGAGTTTATGTAAAATTTTTCTAGATGGTGTATAGTGTGAATTTTTTTAAATAATAAAAAGAGATTTTGTTTTAAAGATTAAAATTCTTTTATTAGCTTACAAGTATTTATTCAACTATAGTACAAATTTTAAAACCACTATATTACTTTGAATTGAAGTTCTACAATGAAGACCTTACTGTGTATGATAGTATACATTCTTAATCTTAGAATTTATAAACAGACAAAAATTTCAAAATACTATAGATGGAAAACTTAAATTAGGCTAGGGTATAGAATGGGAAAAAAAAAATTATATACGGTATTAATAGAGAGCTAGACTAACAGTGAAACAAATTAAGAATCTCTGCCAACAATGCATGGTCTAAAATTGCATAACATAAAACATATAAATATAATTTCACTGCCAAGTTTGGTTACTGTCGGATGCATGTGTTGCCTCAAAATTTTATATGTACAGTACGAGCCATTCCTATAATACGTTCAATATGTATTCTTTTACTAGATATTTTTCTGTCTCGAGATGACAAACTGCTGCTCAGCTGTGCTTTTCCTCTCATAAAAGTGGGTATATTTACCACAACATCTTTAGTAATTAGTTATTCCTGAATGTTAAAACCTCTATCAGTCATTACCCAGTCTTAAAATAATTATTGGATTTTCGTTTAAAGAATTAACAAATCGTACTTCAGAACCGACAACGTATCGCTCAGTCTGTTTACAACCTCGTCGATACTAGCGCCGCGTGCGGAGTGGATTTCACTTTTTTTCCCTCTTGGGTGACTCCTTACAAACTCATCTTGGAAAAACGTGAAATAATATTTTATGTATAAAGAAATTTCGTATAATTACGATTTACTAAATATTAATTATTTAAAGTATTATTATTTTATAACTTCTGAATAATAATAATTTCACTACTTAATCAGCTGGCAACACTCAATTAGTGAAATTTATAAACACCAAAATGGCGGTGTTAAGTGTAATGTGTAGAAATTATGGATTAAAACAACCCTTAAAGTTATTAAATTCGGTCTTATTCAGAAATATTCATACAGGTACGAAATTTCTGATTTATATTACTAAAATATTACATAAATCTAACCATAAATATAACTTAAAACATACTAGAAACTATTAAATATTAACCTTGCTATATTGTTGAAGGAGAATATTTTCTTAGTGTGGTTGATGATGATTATCATTAAAAATACTCCATAGAATATGAATGACTTGGATGAGGTGATGATGATGATCATCATCATCATCAACTCATTGTATATAATAGAAATAGTTCATCTATTATTATCATCAGATAACCTTACATAAAAAATACATACCATGTATTCTCGAATGTATGAAAACGGTTAGCTTGCAAATGTCGTATATCAAAAACGTGGCCTCACAAAGTAACATTTACAAAACTACCTAATACAAAATATATTTTGGGCTGTACTATAGATTACCACCTATGGAATTTCGGGACTTTGAGTATATATTTGAACTCAGAGGACCGAGACAAGTTCAACGGTACCCTACTTTTGGACCGGAGGCGAAAAATAAGAAAGTTATAATATTTACGATTTCTTGCCTTTCACAGTGCATTCCATGCCAATTCAGATTTTTCCACCGCCTAGCAGTGATGGTCATCTCCCGGAGGGGTAGGTTAAGTTTGTTGGACAAGCCATGAAAGCGGCGCGTAGTACTAGCCGACCGTGAGCGATAGCGAGCATGTCGGCGGCCGAGGGGCCGTAGGCCTCGAGGTTGAGGAGTGCGAGGGTGTGCGAAAAGAACTTAACTCCAACTGCAGACGATCAGTGTGCTTGTGGATCAACATCTGCCTCTGTTGAAGGTATATATGGCCAGACTGCTTTAGCACGTGAACTTGCCAGACTGCCTGTTAAACACGTGATAGGCTTAGCGGACAGAGCGATGCAACTCCCAATCATTGTGCGATTGCCGAAAAAAGTATAACTTTTTTATTTTTTGTCTCCAGTCCAAAAGTAGGGTATCGTTGAACTTGTCTCGGTCCCCTCAGTTCAGATATATACTCAAAGTCCTGAAATTCCATAGGTGGTAATCTATAGTATCCCTATATTTAGTAATTTAATACAACACTATTCTTGAAAATGATATACAAATGGGAAGAAACAAGTTTCTGAGAGAAAAATAATATGTAAAATATTATAATATTGTATTTATCTGAATAATATTGTAATATAATGAAATATAATGAAATATTATAATATTGTATTTATCTGAAGAAATAAAATCTTATTCTGAAATAGCTACAGTGATTAAAAAAAAAAAAAAGCTAGTTTACTGTGCAGATTTTAAGCTAAAGATGAGAAGAATTTTTCCACACTTTGTATTATTATATGAACTGTAAAAAAAATCCTAAAATTACATATTCAGAAAATTCTGCTCAATTAAATGAAGAATCTAACATTCAAGTACACCCAATAAAAATACAGTGATTTCAGATACAGGGTGTAATTCTAGAGTTGCTAGGTTTCAAAACCATTTGTCTGCAATACCAGAGTAACCAAATACAATTTGCTAAAACCTATTTACATAAACAAAATGCTTTTTGGGGCAAAGTGTTATTCTCAGACGAAAGTCAATTTTATTTTGTTTTGATGATTGATTAAAGTATGATGAAAACCTCATACTGAGTTAGATTTAAGCAATTTTTAAGTCAACTGTGAAGTACGAAGGTGGTGGAGTCATGCTATGGGTTTGTTTCACTGCTTTTGATATCAGAGTTCATATTTATAGATAAAAACAATTTATTTAAATATTTTAAAAGAAAATCTTAAAAAAGTATGGATAAATTAGATCTTAGGTAAGGCATCTATTTCTAACAGTCAACAATCCAAAGCATGTTGTTTATATTGTTCATCAATAGATTGTTTGTGATACGTCCATACTCTACTTCTCCAGAATCTCCAAACCTTAACCTAATAGAACAAACTTTGGGCTATATTAGAAAAACAAAATTATACATCATCACATCTCTGAAACTGAATTCAAACATAATTTTGGATGAATGGATCAATATACCACTAGAAACTACAAAAAGATTCAATGCCAAGCAGATTAAAAGAAATGGTTTTCAGCAAATAGTAAAACTCCGATTATCCGAATTAATTCAGACCTCAGGCTATCCAGATAATTGGATTTTTGTTTGAACTAGCTATTTTTTCCTATCCAAACACTTCATTATGTATACGTATGCAAAATTATATGTAAATAAATATTAAATGTGGAAATTGCTTACAAATGAACATATTATTTCTTATATTTAGAAAAAAATTACTTTTTATACATATACATTATACTTACATACCCATTGATTTTTAACAAAGTTGGAAGATTCAGGATAATTGGAGTTTCACCGTATTAAATTTTTTATTGTTAAATTAATTTGTGTGCACCAATATTATTCCACAAAACTGTAGCTGTGCAAGATACTTTGACATTTTCTTTTATTTTTGTGTAATTTTAAATAAATTTTATATTTATATGAATGAAAGGAAATCAAATAATAATATAATTTTAAAAAATTTGGTCTTGCTATCAATATTTTTAGATTTTAAAGCAGGTATATTATAAATAACTAGCTATACAATACTTAGATTTGTTTCAAGGTAGTCGAACTGCAGCTTGCAAGCAGTCTGCAGCTCTTCTAGACTCTTACTGTGGCTCTGTTGTACTCATACAATTTGTTTTTTAAGGTTAGTACATACAACTTATACATATGTAATAATTTTGTAAGTTTGCTCTCACCTGATAAGTGATATATAACTCTTATCATGATAAAATTTGGCCATCATATTGTGTAAGAAAATTTATAGTTTTACTGTTTTTACAAAATATATGATGTCATTTTATCTTTGTGACATCATATATTTTGTAAAAAATATATGATATCACATGTTATTTATCCTTGATATATATATATGTCAAAATATATGACAAAGATATTATTGAGAGGCTCCAGAAAGAAACCAAACCCATCACTAAATGGTATTTTAAAATGTTTTTGCACAGAAAATAAGAGCGAGACAAATATTTTGTAAAATAAATAATAAAGGAATGAATAAATAATATAAGTCTTAAGATCTGGTTGGGATTGGATTAAATTTCAATGTTGACCTCTCCTGTGATCTAAGTCAGGCTCAAGTTGTACCTAGAAATGGTTGAGCAACCACTTAGAAAGTGAGGATGGGATCTAAAATCAATTGGGTGTCTTAGTTAATAAAAGCCAGAGTCTCGAGGATATGGTGTTCTTTTCTCCAAAAAGATCCATTCTTTGGCAAGTTTTCTTTCTGAAAGGCATGGCTCTTTTGTCATGACTGTAATCTTCTTGCAAAGTTCTCTCTAAAAATTTGTGATCTCTCCAATTATCTGTTTTCCACAAGGTTTTCTTGTAGAGAACAGATAATTGGGGATCTCTAAATTCTTGTTTATGCATTCACCTCTTCAGAGTCATCTTTGACAAGGATCATAGGAGCCCAACATCAACCAGCCAGTCAAAGAACTCTGCCTTAAGCAAACAAGAATCACAGTATTCTGGGACTTGCCAAGTATGGACTGTGTAACAAACTCATTTCACTCTAAACTCTTCTATGACTGAGTTATTTACAACACAAACTCTTAGACACCTTTTTACTCACAGCCGTTTTTTGATATAATTCAAACGTTTACGGTTGTTTTTAATAACCTTTTTCAAGAACCGTTACAGTCGAACGCAGTTGTAATTTGAACAAATGTCGCCAATCGTAATGTAACTTCGTCATTTCACTCATGTTTGTTTCTATAAGACAGAGTTGGATGCAGGAAAACATCTTTTAAAATGAAAAGGGTTAAGCAACTACTACTATTTGTGTCTTCATGTCTAATATGTGATCTCCAATCTCTTGTAACCCAACTTATAGATATCGATGAACGACTGCAATCACCATATGTTCTCACATTAATATATCTTGTTATATATTGCAATAGCAAAAATATATTATGGCTGCTGAGTTGTTTGAATTAGAATATACCTAGACTCAATGATCTTATTGTAAAAGGTTCACTTACAATGAACAAAGTCGAGGTTGGTAATGCAAATTATATTATGATTGTTTCTTCCTTTCACAAATCACTGTTCATTTATTAGAAATGGAGCTATCTCTCTGTCATGAATAGATTGTTAATAGTGGTTTTATTTTTACTCCTAAAAAAAGAACATGTGTAATGAAATGTTAATATATTATTATGCAATGACAAAAAACAAGATATGTTTTTCACATAAGGCTAACATTTAATCTATTCACTCACAATCAAATTGCAATAAATGGAATAATAATGTAAAAAATTAATGATGAGTTGAAATGGTTACTTTTGTACAAGTAATAAAAAAACAGTCTTTCAGCATTGCTTTAGTTTAATTTGAGTAAAAATAGGCACACGGATGCTTTCGACATTGCGTAAATGTCATCCTCATACAGAAAAGAGCATAGTTAAATACATTCTGATCTGTCCGAAGACGACCATTCCAATCTAATTTACACACTTTTGAAACTAAACTGCACAAAACTAAATTGTTTAACTGTCTAGTAGACTTAGCACATTCAGACAAAGACAAAAAGATTTGGTCTTTTGCTTGACTGGATCAGTTCTATCAGAGAGGTCAGAGATTGTTTTACATAATTAAAAACGGAATTAATCAGGGACGGACTCAAAAGAGAGCTGCTGGCTTACTCCAGATTGGCTGGCCTTCAGGTCCACTAAATCTCTTAAAACAGAAGAATCAGAAGGAAAAGGAAGTTTCTCCTGCCAGAATGTAGAGACATGCTATTCACTCACTTGGTCAGTCCTCTTGATACATTCTGTATTCTCGTATCTATACCTTGTAAACATCAGTGAATAAAAGACTCAATGTAAAAGACTGGAGTCATAAAGTGACTCCAGTGGATGATAATGCACATACTTAACACGAAGAAAACTCATTAATTCACTGTTAATTGTAAATTCACAACAATGTAATTTTATTTGGTGTTCAGTGCTTTGTTTATATTTTTTTTATAGTTTGTTTTATCAAATTTAAAATAACTATATTTATATTTTTTGGATATATTTTATAGAAATTAAATTTAATAAAATGACATGAAACAAAGCACTATATTATAACAATTAAATATTGCACCTTTTATTAATTAATACTGTATTATCCTCAGTTTAATATAAATATATACTAAATTAATGTAATTCTGTTCAGACAATTTGATAGATGATATCAGCCTGCAATGCTTTCTTTTAGCAAGCCCATTATGAGTTCAGATGGGCCCACAATGCAGATGGCCAGGTGATGATGAGCAGGGCCAATACATCCAGGCAGACCCTCACCAAAAAAATTCCTGGGAGTTTTTGACCTGTCCAAATTTTATCCTGGGACTCCCAGAGTAGTAGGCTGCCACTCTGCTCAGCTATTGGTCAGCCTGCCATACTGAAGGACTGAGGTTTCAGTTTGGATTGTAACCTCAGAAATTTTCACAGATAGTTCGACCAGGTGTATCAAGCCTCATTATTCATCACCTGCTTGTGTCATTGTGAACTTGGCTGAATCAGCAATGAATATAAAGACCTTCTTGTGCTTAGATGATGGAGAGAGTTAAAATAGTAATAAGAATACAATTTAACTAAATAATAATATTTATAATGTTAGAAAATAATTCAAAATATAATTATTTATGGATAATTATTCTTTTCTCCTTTTTTTTCAGATAAGATTTGCAGAATGTCTGATAAAAAAATTTTTCATATATCTCCTTCCAAATTTCAATATGAGAAATTCAAAGATTCTGTGCACTTTTATTTTCTTCTTGGTGCTATACCTTTGGGAATCCTAATCTTTTGCGTCAACGTATTTATTGGACCTGCAGAATTAGCCGAAATTCCAGAAGGATACGAACCTAAACATTGGGAGTATTTTAGAGTCAGTATAATTCATTTTTATAATGCAAAATGATTCAAAAAGTTTTTTTCTCGAATTACCCTGCATTGAAAATTTTTCATTCAATTTTGAAAGAATATAGAATTTTCATTAGAAGACTTACAGAATCAGTTGCACTAATTTATAGCAAAACACATCAACTGATTCTGTAAGTTTTCTGATCAAAATTCTAAATACAGTATATAATAAATATAATTAATTATTTCAAATAAACAGCCAGATTCTTTTTTGGATTATAAGCCTAAATAGCTAAGTAATTTGGCAGGAGATGTGCTGCCGGGCAACTATCTCTTGTTAAATTTAACAAAGAACCTAGCTGTTTATTGACAATTAAAATTTTTTCAAATTTGAAAAGTCCTTTTTGAATCACCCTGTATACAAGCGTAATCCCAAAAGTAACCTCTCCTATTTTTTTTTTTATAAATACAAAGAAATGTTTATTTTCAATAATGTTTTGCATCATTTTATAGCTTGAACATTTATCTTTTTTTCTACATAATCGTCATTCCGGTCGATGCATTTTTGTAGGTACAGTGGCAGTCTTTGTATGCCCATGTCATACCATCTCACTGCCATATCATGTTAAACCGATTGAAATTCATCACTAATTGACAGAAAAGTATGATGAGTTGTGCATGTGGATGTCCACAAGTGGTGTGGGGAATTTGCAGCTGGTCAAACTGAAATTCACAACGAAGAAAGAAGCAGGAGACCATCAATTTCCGACAAGACAGTCACAAAGGTTAAGCATGAAGATCAGTGGATCACTCTGGATAATCTCTGCATTTTCATTCCTGGGATTTCCCGAACCATTGTTCATAGGATTTTAACGGAAAAGTTGCAATATCAGAAGGAATGCGCAAGATGGGTTTTACAACTTGGCAGCAAGCTGGTATGATGGACATACAAAAACTGCCACAGTGCCTAGAAAAATGCATCAACCAGAATGACAATTATGTAGAAAAATATATAAATGTTCAAGCTATAAATTGATGTAAACATTATTGAAAATAAACATTTCTTTGTACAGTGGAACCTTTGCTTAATGAGCACCTCGCACAACAAGTATTTCGCATAACGAGCAAAACAAATTGTAAAAATTTGCCTCACTTAACGAGTGATATTTTGCATAACGAGTGATGAGGAGAGGGGAAGTCCCAAATTGTGTGCATGCAGCATGCTCCATCAGTCTGTGTTAAGCACTCCTTCCACTAACATCTTAGTGTTGCTTGTGATCATATATTTTTCCAAACTTGTGTTTACACATATTACTTATAAACATCAACAACCGTAACCCATTATATAATAAACATGCCAAACGATATGCTTGGGTCATTAAATTTAATGACCGATTCCAAATTAAATTATAGAAATGTCTGCATTAAAAATGAACTATTTATAATCATTAAATTTAATACGAGATGGAAACATAACTGCCTACCTCTAGTCAAATTAATTAATTTCTAATATTTAATTATAGCATTATAGCAAGAATTTGGCATATTGTTTGAAGTGTTTATCAAACATATTAGCTGTGATTTTTTTTTTGTTTCTGCAAATCGAATTCTCATTCCGGGATGGTTCATTCCGCGCTAGAAGAAAAGATGATGACGATTCATGCTCCTTAACAGTGTATATTGTACAATTTTTTTTGAATAAACATTATACATAAAATATTTGAGCATTTTTCGGCATGGAATGCATTATCATATTCTACTTTAATTTCTATGAGAAAAATTATTTTGCTTAACGAGTGTTTTGCATTACGAGTAAGACTCTGGAACGAGTTATGCTCGTTAAGCGAGGTTCCACTGTATTTCTAAGAAAAACAGGAGAAGTTACTTTTGGATTACCTTTGTATTAGAGCAATGTGGTTAAGTGAAATATATAAATAAGTTTATTAATACCTTAAAACTAAATGCTAAAAGTTTTATGAAATATACTACCATAAAACCTGTTTGAAACATAAACGAATCAAATGGAAAAATTTTCCCAAATAGAGTGATCGTCTATGTTATAAAATGAGTTTTTTAAATGGAAACCTGTCAAAAAATATTTGGTACTGTGTTGTTCCAATTTATGCATGTTTTAATGTAGAATAGTAAAAATTTTATTGTGGTAAGAATAATTTTTTGCTATTAGCATAGTTTTTTCTGATTCTTCGTAATAATAATGACTAAATTATTTAAACTAATTCAGTGCTTGTTGTTCAGTTTTATTTTCCTGGCTGTTATGTATACATAACAAGGGAAAGTATTGGAATCACATCAAACTGGACCCTCTAAGTTTTTTGAAAATTCCACATTTTGAAACCTTGCGAATCTAAAAAAGTCAAAAAAAAAACAACAAAAAAATTCTGTGGATGTGTATGTGTTTGCATATATTTCACAGTATTAACATTTACTGTAAATGTACATATTTTAATATGATTTTATATACTTTTATTCTTATTTATTGTACAGTAACATGATTTTATGTATTTTTAATGCTTTTCTAGTGATATTATGACTTCAATATTTGTGGGGAACAGACGTAAAGTTGAATAAAATGACGTAAACTTGATTTTTATTTTTCCATATATTTTTTTTGACAAGTGATGTATATTTTTTTTTTTTTCTTTCGAAGACACAATGTAGTGATGTAAACTTAAACACTGGGCGAATTTTTCATCCTTTTTATTCGGTTAAAAATTTGCCCAGTGTTTAAGTTTACGTCACTACATTGTGTCTTCGAAAGAAAAGAAACGAAAAGAAAATACAAAACACGGTTTCCTCAAGATAAAAGTGATGTATAATTGAGAACAACTTAACTCGAAACGATGTAACCCAAGGTATACCTGTATATACAATGCGAAAAGTTTAAAAATATGTATATCAATATCATATTTTTGTAAAGTGTCTTTAGTTTTGTTTTTAAGTTTCATTTACGTCATTATTTTGTCCTCTTAATAAATAAAATTATTTTAAAAAAATAAAAAATGGCATTGTTCTTGCTAACTGCAATTGCCAATTTTAACAAAAATTATAGAGTAGTAGTGAAATACTTTAGCAAAATTACAATTCAAGATTAAGATCTCATTTTTTCTTTTCTTTTCTAATTAATTTATTAGAATGTTAGAATAATGAATTAAAGCAACAATAATGAATTAATTTAATTATTAGTATCTTAGAGATTTGATCATCCGAGACCATTAACAAAGGTAAATTGTGGAAGAGTTCTTTGGTAACAAGGACATGTAGTATAGTATAGCTCATTTTATGAATTAGCCGGGTGAATATGGTACTTGAAAGGGGCTCTACAAGTTTTAAAAAGAATTCACTCTGGTGACTTCTCAAGACAATACAGATTTTAATGAAATGATTGACCAAATACAAGAATATTACTATAACATCAATCATTTATATGAAATATTTTGTGTTATCCAAGTTTTTGATTATGCAAAGTAACCTTGATCCACATTACATTGAATAAGTGGGACTCTACTGTATTACCAATGGCTGATGTTTATGTTTTATTATGAACACATTAATTATCTAGCATTTAAATTATAACTTTGTTTAATTTGATTTGTTAGTATATTAATAGGAAAAAGAGTTTCTAAAAATATTGTTTTACATTCTTGATACATTTGTAATAATAAAATAACATTTGTATTAAAATCTTACATATAACTTGATACATTTGTATTAAAATCTTACCAATAATAGTTTTTTTTTTATTATTGAAATGTTATAACAGGCTTTAATTAATTTTCCTGTATTTCTTAGCATCCAATTCAACGATTTTTTGCAAGGTACATCTATCCAAGCCCACAACAAATATATGAAAAAAATATGCATGCCTTATGGGAAGAAAGTGAAAAGGTGAAATGGAGGTAATTGAATATTTTTTGTATTGACAAATATAAACTTTACAAAATGAATAATAATATATTTTGTTGCAAAATATGGCTTTTTTTTTATACAAAAAATATATATAATAAATGGAAAAAATCAAATATATATATTATTGTAACATCATCATAACACAACATTATTTTTAATAATGTTTTTAATTTAATTTAGTATGCTACTCACGCTAAGTAATAGTAGTAGGAAGTAGAGTTCACTGTGTATGGTGTTGTTAGTAGTTTTTCTTTTTTCTAGCATTTTCAATGAATATATTTTTGTCATCTTCAGGCTAAATAAAACTTTTAAATTGAACATAAACATTCAAAATGGGAACACATGTATACATATCCAAAGTAACACATAAAATTATACTTAATAAATAATATATAACACATAAAACACATAAAACATACTTTTCCAAAGTAACACATAAAATTATATGTGTTCCTTTGGAAAAGGAACACATATAATTTTAAATAAAATAGATTTCTGGAATTAATTTATTATGAACCGGTCACAAATTCCAAATACATACGATGTTATGCATACGATATAATATGGCACATGTATGGGTACCAGTCCATGTCAACGGTGTGACAGACGATGTAAGTCGCTGTTTAACCATTTATATAGGGCAACCCATATCATATGTTGGGCAGTTCCAGAGTGGGTGCATTGCACATTTCTGAGGTTGTTATGAATAGAGACTGCCATATAAAGAGGAGTTTTCGGTCACTGCAGGCTCTGAGTATTGTAGTTTGGGCCCATAACGTAATTCAGATCATGCACCTTTCTTGCAAGCTCTGTGGTGCTCTTTCTTTTCACCACATCATCCTGGTTTTCAGCAAGGTGGGGCCACAGCAAGAATTATTGTGGCCCCAATGTATCTCATGTTGATCCCCATTACAGGATTTTCTAATGGGATTGCATAGTTCCTGATTTCTCAAAGGTAGCAAATTTGTCCCGATCATTGCAGATGAGTCTGTGCAAGTTTGGCAGTGGAGAAAGGGGCAGGAGGAGGTTGTGTTGCCTAAATATGTGGCAAATGCGTATAGAAAGAAGTTCGAGGTATTGTAATGATGGTTTAACTATTGTGATCTCCCTCTTGTTGGTTAGCGTGGTGTTTGTAAATAGTGTTTTCTTGACCATGTTGAACACGTGTGTACTTAGCAAATGAAAAACCTGCTGCACATACTGCTAAGTTAGTATTGTTTAATTCAATGTTTACAAGTTCTTGTGTTGATGGCAGCAAGAAGACTCTTCTAAGGAGGGCAGCGATGGTGGCATTAACGTAACATAACATAAAGACTGGAACACATTTGCTGGGATGATTTACAGTACCATATTAAACTTATGGTAAACTGAGAATAGTAGTGTTTCTGGGGATCTGTGCATGCGCAAATCTAAGAATGTTATAGCCGCATTACTCTCTTTTTCCTAAGTAAAATTGATGGAGGGATATATACTAGAGACTTACTGTATGAAACCTTTCTTATCTTCATGCAGCAAGTCTCTAGTATATAGTGTTTTATGATAAATTGATGTTATACTTGTTCACATAAATGAGTTTAAAATCAAAGCATGAACAGATAAAGAGAAAATACTGACTGAAATTGAATTGAATGCAGAAGAAATTCCATATTACATGTGTAAAAATTGCTGTAATTTATTTTAAAATTTAAAAAAGCATTATAAAAGCAGTGATTTTGGATATGAAATTTTCTGATTCTTCAATCAACATATCTTCAGATATAAAAGTAATCTTACAAAACATTTTTAAAGATCTCAAAAGTCCAAACACTTCTCAAATTTTAAGCTATTAAATTCTGAAAATATATTTTTTTGAAAGTTTATCATTCATTAATAACACTTCAGAATACAGATTTAATAATTTAAAATTCATTGTTTGAGTTGCAACATTATTTTTGTAATAACCAATATCTGTTAAAATCTTAATAAAAGTTTGAAATTATCATGTAAATTATAAGAATATCTCAAAAATATACATTTTTGTTTATTAATTTTAATATACTTGTAGGAAATTGGAGTCAAAAGTCAAAAGTTTGATGGCGGAACGCGATGATTATAGATCCTGGTATTTTATACCAGTGGAAGGAAAATATCACAGATACACCTTGAAGGAGGAACATAAAGTCGACCAGTTTAAAGGTTTTCAATTGTAATTTCATAGAATAATGTAATTCAATTAGTTTGAATTGAAAATTCAATGTAAAAAATATATGAACAGTGAATAGATCACAAATTGTATAGGTAGGTTATAGAAAATAAAAATTTTCAGTTTGCTTCAGTAAGTTTTCTAATATTTTTTTCAATATTTGCATAAAATAAAATTATTTAATTAGAATATTTTCTACATATAAAAGACTTGGTTTACAACCTCCATGCTTTACATTTGGTAGAAATTTTATATGGCAGGATCCACTTATTGCGAGCTCGGATGGTCGTACAAGTTAAAATACATTTATAAAACTTAGTTTATCATAAATGGAGTTCAGTTGCAGTTTTCATCTTCAGTAGGCGAAACAGTATCTTTTTGCAATATTTGTCTCAATAGCTTTACTGCTTATATTCACTAAATTAGAGGAAACAATAAATGTCCTTAGATTTCGTCCTTTTTAAACACCTCTGGAGGAGTTGACATTTCATTACAGGCTATTTGCCCATCTGGACATACAAAAACCAATCAATGTACTGTACCTGGTTATTAAAAATTAAGTTCCTCCACTTAGAGGGATCTATACTTTGTTCTAAGGCTCAAAATGGAATGAAATTTAAACAGCAGGTATGTCAATGTGCTGACATTTACTGAAAAGAAATTTGTTAAAAGTTGCCGACAGATGGCTCTGTAACAATATAAATCATGATACACCTGGACTTCCAGTTATGGTGTTTTTTGAACAACCAGGTGTATTGTGAAAGACGTCACAGTTGAAGGATGGCATTAGATGTCATGTTCTAGCAATTTCGGTAGACTTTTGTTCTGCAATAAAAAAGATTTTAATTTGGTAATGAAATACTTGACAACAATGGAGTCCGTTTTGAACAATTGTAACGCCATTCAAATAACTTACATTGATACATCGCCACTTATCGGCAATTGTTTATACTTTTTTTTTTTTCAATAAACGGCGAGCACATCGATAGAAGTAGCTGCTGTTTAAATTTTATTCCATTTGTAGCCTTAGAACGCACTGTAGAATCCTCTAAGTAGAGGAACTTAATTTTCAACAGCCCAGTACCTTGACGATGGGTATGATTCAGGTTCCATTAATGTCCACAGAGGAAAAAAGAGAAATATAAAAAACAAAAAAAAAATCCAGCAGAGAGTTGCATAATTTTCCTGGCTGTTTAGAGATTTTATTTAAAAAATAACTTATATTATTAATTATAATAATAAATAAATAGTATGTAGTAGTAATAGTGTGGCGTCATCTGTTACGAGATTTTATCATTAAAAGTTTTTATTATAAAACGGCAAAACCCCTAATTTTTTGGGTACAGATGAGTTTTACAAAACATCGTAAATGCTAATATCAAGTAAAACTTAAGTTTGACCCCTCTCGAGATACGATACATTGCCACTCGCTATCTCCCCACCCCTCGTCATTTAAATCAGTTGAAAAACAATGTAATTTGTTGTTTCTATTTTAATTAAACTGATTAAATTTTTAAAAATTAATTAGAGAAATCACTATCACATTAATAGCTACGAATCGTCACAATTCAGAGTTACTGAGATGATTCTTAAATTACAGGCATATAATAAATACTTACACATAAGGAGCTCACCAGTGGCCAAGCGGTCTCCCTACCCTGAACACTGGGAGTTCGGTCGTGGGTTCCCGTCTCGCTCAGACGGGCTGGCCACGTGGACTTTTACGGGTTTTCTCCACGCCTAAAAAGGGGCCAGTTTCCCTTAAAAGACCTCCCGGAAGGCATCGCCCATGTGTTGCATTGCCATAACTTAACAAACAACAACAACTATACATAAGATTTAAAAAATAATTTTTAAATTTCTACAAGAAATATCGATATAAAAATAAAATATCCTTTGATTTGTTGTAAACTTTCTATTTCAAGATGGCAGCAGCCATTAAAATTACAGTAGACCCCTCTATAGAGCTAGTGGAAGGAACAGCGAAACTAGATTGTGGCGCCTCTAGCGGCGACGCCGGGTAACAGAATCGGGGCTACAAAGGCAGCACCAGTATTGTTTCACCTAGTACTTTTGTACTAATCTAATATCTTTTTACTTGTTCTAGTACCAAGATACCCAACACCATTTTCCTAGTACTATTTATGAAATCCTAATATCTTTCCTTTCAATTTAGTACCTTTTAAAACATTCATTTTAATTCTATATTTCTATATTTTTCTACTTCACTTTGGTAGTAAATAGATGTTTTTATTGCTTCCTTATTCAAGTGCAGCAGTTGAACGTATTTTTTTGCAATTAAATTTAATAAAAATTAAACTACAAAATCGAGTTCTTAAAAGCAACAATGATAAAATGTTACACTTGGAAACCATCATCTGCTTCAACCATACAAGAACATTCTAGTGAGGAAGATTTTGATGATGACGATCTTACCAGTGATTTTTCAATGTGATAATTTTAAAGTTCATACTTCATGTTCATTACTTTCGTTTCATCATTTTGTTCATTTGATTGTTGTTGAGGAATAATAGCATTCTTGCAACATATGAATTTATCCTGTATGAATTTTGTATGTTACATGTAAAACTATTTATATTTTAATAAATAGAAATTTGATAAATTCTAAATTTATATTTTATTTATAAGTATATATTTAATAATATATAATATATACATACATTCTGCAGTTTAAGGTCAAAGTAATGCCTGCATTAGTCAATACAGTCACTTCTCGACTTACGACGGGGTTCGGTTCCGCAACTTCAGACGTAAGTCGAAATGGTCGTAAGTCAAGAAGTGACTGTACTTCAATGAAACAGTTAGCCATCTTACACAAGCACACGCAAAGGGTAACTAACTACACAACAAAACTAAAGATGACGCAATCAATCGCCAAAAGCGTGCAAGATATATATGTATATGATATATATTCCACGAAACCTATAAAAAATTGACACATTTTAAAAATTTTTTAATGAAATTTTTCGTCATAAGTGCGAATGGTCGTAACTCGAGAAGTGACTGTAGATCATTGGGACTGAGCAGTATTAATATTCTTATATTTATTATACTCTTAATTTTGTACAATTTAAAGGGTGGTGTGGAAGAAGTAAACTATATATCTATTTCGTGGTAAATAATGAAATTTGTAACTAACCATATATATAAAGGAACTTCAATAAGGACCATAGCAATAGCTAATAGTATTGTATTAATAGGGAAATTCTTATCCTCATTTCCTCAAAATACTAATTTTGCTTCTTACTCCTTTCTTCCACAGATCTCTTAAATTCAAATATCACATCATATGCCAATTAATATCTGTCAGATTAACAAAATAACATAAAAAAAGAAAATTACTAAACTTTACATTAGAGAACTAAATTTAAAATAGAGCCAACTAAGGTTAACAGGAGATTGGAGATTGGTTAGAATGCAACACATCTTTATGTACATTATGTAATTAACCTCAGGAATTAAATTGCAGTCAGCCATTTCTCTTTCGTCCCAGGGTAGGCCTATTATTCATGCCGGAACGAATAAAACTTTGTACTTGGCGGCTCAGTAATATAGGTAACACTACAACCGACCACAAACAGTTATTTTTTGAAGTTTTGTTGGCAGAAAGCTGTTTTTCATTATCACAGGCAGAAAACAAGCACTGCGTCTCAGTACGTATCTAACCCAAAGACGCTCGTGTTTTCCCGAAAAAGTTTCCTTTGCCTGCGTACAGGTGGCGCTCAACACAGTTCCACTAGCTCTATAACTCGGTAGACACGTTCCGTGTTATATAAATCCGTGTTGTACAGTACAGTACATGTCACTTAAATACATGAGCCAATCACAGCCCGGCACGTGTGCAGTTTTAGGGGTAACGGCTGTTTGAAAGGTTTTCTTCCATAAAATTAATAGATTCTAGACTAATTAGACTCAACATTTCCAATTCACGTATAATTTTTTGAGAATAATTTATATAAACTATGCTATAAACAAAAAATTGTAAAATTACTTACTGAATGTGCAAGGTTCGTCAACGCCATTGCTTAAAAGCCTCAAACTGTCACTTTTTTCCTGACTGGCTGGTGGCTCGTAGGAGCGCGCCAGTCCAACTTGAGGTTTCAGGCCTCAACGTTGTGGTTTCGATTCCCTGCGTGGAATCCCTTTTTTATTTAATTTTTTTCGTTTCTATTTTACTATTATGTTTATATTAATTTTATTTAAAAATTATTTTCAAATATTCATGTACAGTACAGTACATGTGAGATTCGTGCATAATCGCTACATGCTGTATAACACGACGAAACATAAACAATACTATTAGTCCGGGACGCCGCCAGAGGGCGTTCGAGTGGCAGCGGTGTAACTAAAGCTTTGTTACAGGTTGGATCGTTCCCAAACACATTACTTTTTAAACTTGGTTTCATTAATAAAAACTCAGAAAAAACATTCAAATAAAGGAAACTATTAAAAGTTGATCCATAAGAATAGTTAATGCAGATTTGACAGTAAGACTCAACATGAGAATATACACAGACGACAACTACAGGAGGTTTTGAATAAAGCCAATCGCCTTGATAATAAATAGGAAAAATAATAAAGCAAAATATATTTTTATATTTTAAACGGTTTTGCAATATTACATATCAGTTTAAAATATTGAAATTTATCTTTAAATGGATATTTTTATTCTAATTCTGTGCTTTTACTCAATTTGAAGAACCTTATGATTACTCTATGATAAATTTCTAGATCGGTAATTCTATTTTTATCAAAATATTTGTATAGTATATTGTGTAATCTCCCAAAATAGTGCTCACATTTATATCCGAAGCAATTATTCTCAAGAATTGAAGCAAAAAATCGCAAAAGTTTCTTTCTCATTCGAAAATCGCCCACTCACAACAAAGAAAGTGACACAATGGAAAAATGTATTGTTTCCGATATTGTTGCGTTTCGCGTGACGATCAAGCCGATTTAGTTAAAATACCTGATTATTTTTAATTCAATGCATATTTATTGATTTATTTTCGTTTTAATGATTTTTATTTTTTAAAAGCTTATTCTGCCATGTCGAAACAACTGGAGGAGGGCTTTTTACATGCTATATAAAGTAAACTCTTTAAAGTATTGCACTTGCAGTAGATAATAACTTACCTTATTTAAAAACTTTCTCATGCACATGTAAAATTAAATGTGAAATATTATTTTAAATGGCTGAAAGTTTTAATTTTAAATACTATACTTTATATTAAATTTTATTCTGTGCTTTTAATTCACAAACAATATTATAACATTTATTCTCTTTATTAAATCTGTTATACTAATGTTTCTGTAATTGCGTTTAATATTTTACATAATGTTGTTATACAACCTTTCAAAAATGTACAACTTTACAACAAACACACTATGAAAGGTTCGACTTGTGTACTGGTGTACTCGAAGAATTCATACTCAACAACCTTTTTAAAAAACCAGTAATAGTAATTGAAAACAAACGTTTTTGACCGTTAACTCGGTCTTCCTCAGTGGTAAACACACTATGGTCTAGTACTGATTTGAGAACCATGTTTTAATGTTATTTGAACAGGGTTAATTAAAACCACTTAATGATGCATACTTCAAACATTTTGTAATAAGTGTTAAATATTAAACCTGTCTATATACTGAATTCTTCTTTTCATCTAACATAAAATATTTAAAATAAATATCTGTTAGTAACCTGACACTGTATTTTCCGATTTCACTAAAACAGTTATTTTAAAAAATGCCGACTGCCGCGATGCATCATCGTATGGTGTGTTCACTTTGTGTTTATAGACCTTGCAACAAAACGAGTACAAACAATAAACGAAACGTTGTGTCGTTATTTAATTTCAAGCGAACTTTCTATTTCAAGATGGCGGCGGCCATAAAAAATGATAATTTTTATGGCCGCCGCCATCTTGAAATAGAAATTTTTATTTGTTGAAAGTTACGATTAAGAATATTTCGTTTCTTTCGTTACGCTACAGAACTTCTACAAGAAATAAAAAAAAATAACGAAAAAAATAACTTTTATTTGCTAGCGAATTTTCAATTTCAAAATGGCGGCGGCCAGTGAAATTATAACAAATTTTAATTTGTCGAACGTTAGGATTAAAAATATTTCGTTTTTTACGTTACGCAATGTTTCGCTAATTAAGTATATTCTTACAAAAACAATAAATACACACACTCCACTATAGTATCTCAACCTGGTAGTAATAGGCCGGATGGCCGAGCGGTCAAGGTAGCAGCCTACCGCTCTGGGGGACCCGGGATCGAATCCGAACGGGTCGAATAATCCCCAGGAATTTTTCGGGGGGTGGTCCGTTCGGATATGTCGGGCTCCGTCCCTCACCATCCGGTCGCCCCATTGTGGGCCTGGCCGAACCCATAATGGGCCTTCTAAAAGAGGTCCTCTTAGTGCCCACAGGGCGGAAAGAGTTAAAAAAAAAAACCTGGTAGTAATGGTGTAGTTTGCGTGCTCTGATAACGCCATGTTAGAAATAGCTAAGATACTGGTAGGACGTCCGAAGCAGGTCAGGTCTCCACACAGTGGGAATCAGACTAAGTCAGATGCTTAGGGAAAAAAAACTCTGATTCCACGCCATGATGGTTCGCAGCAGCACTTACCATTACCAGAGGTCTAAGATGAATAACATTGGCAAGACTGTTTTTAAAACATCAGGCATGGACAAAATGTCCTCAATGCCCGATGCACTGTAAGACGGATAGAAACGGGAATCCACAATATTTTCGAGAAAATCAGCGTAGAAGTTGACCAATCACAATTCCTGCACGGGATTGTGACACTACTGTTAGCTAGAGGGACGTCCCCAAGAGAGGAGGATTTCAGAACAGAACCTCCTCGGTTGTTAACTAGCAAAGTTTCAGGAAAATTGGGACTTGAAATGCAAAATGTATGACAAATTGTAGGTGACTCGAAGATTTAAAGAGAGAAATGAGTAGAGAAGAAATTGCCATACATGGAATTGGCGAGATGAAATAAACAGATGAATGAAATTTTTGAAACAGAGATTATAAAGTAATATACACTAGTTCAAAGAATGGTTTGGCCGAAGTTGGATTAATTTTACACAAAACGTAAGAGAAAGAATACCTGGATGCTGAAAATATGACGAACG